>NW_020194615.1:0-600000 GCF_002865645.1 Hyaloscypha bicolor E | reverse complement strand
TTTCGCGATCCTTGGTTCTGAACATTCTCCTGCCAGCGATCTGCTGCGGCTCTGCGTGGACATGACCCCCTACCAACTTCAACTGTGGTAAATGGCTTGAACTCATATATGTGGGTTCTCTCAAGGGACAGGAAATCGAGAAATCTATCACAGTATCAAATCATTCTCGACCACCCACCAAGCCAAAATCAAACTCGCTCCGGAGGTCGACTGCCCACCGCCCTGTACTGAAACTGGGTGCAGCAGAGAGGATCAGAAGCTGCGGTTATTTACTAAGCCCGTTTGTCTGCACACAGTGTATTTGGAACTGCCGAAGCAAAGGAACTGTGGTTCACGGTCCGCCTTCACATAGATGGTCTCCTATCTAACCTTGCCCAACGGCAACGAGCACTCTTCCGGTCTTCTTGCCTTTCCTTGTTTGATTTACTACCTGGGAGGTGATAATGGCGGCGAGGAGCTTTACAGCTCACGGAATGTTGGGCTTCTTAATCCTTGGCTGTTCCCGAGAGGGTTTTGACATTTGCGAGAGCCAATGGTCGGTCAGCTGAAGGAAGCCCAGGGTTGTGGACATGAACAGTAGGGAAACAGCTTACGAGTCATCTAACTCAGCTCGGCCTCGAAGGAATTATCCGAAAGAGGCAAATGGTACGGGACAACTACCCTTTCATCGTCATCTAATGAGTAGATCTCCGAGGCTCCCAACCTTCCTAATAATTTCCGAACAAGATAGTCATGGGAATCATGTATTTCCAAATGTGCGAGGGATGGAAAGGTGAGACTGCAAAAGCTGACTTCCCCACTTTCAATTACATCAATAAGCAGTGCCAGGGAGTGTGCCATCAGCAAGATCAGAGAAGCTGCTGTGGGAGTGGCTTCAGAGGTATTCCACAGGTCATGTTGTTTTCGGCGAGTGATTAAGGCGAAGGTGATGACGATCCCAGATGCAAGGTGGTCTGTCAACAACATCAGGATCATGGTTGCTATTTCGGTGTCCTTAGCATCCCTTTCTCGTGCAACTTGCGGTTTGGCTCTAGAAATGCAACCAGAGACACCAAGTCTTTTCTTTCTCGGTCTTTCTGTTTGACCATTCCGCAAGTCAAGGCAAAGTCGGGTTGCAGAGAAACCGAAAGCACCGCGAGCTGAATGTTAACCCAAACCAAATTTGAAGAAAGATTGCCGAAGAGGCATTCAAAGCTTTCGCGTTCAAACAACATTGCTACAATTACCTTGGCACAAGGCAGTGGTGGCGTTTGCTTGCCCATCCGGAAAGCAAACTTGAATTCCTCGACCTCTTTGCCAGACTACCATCACCTTTGACTCCGATTGCCTCGTCAGCCCAATCAATTGACTTTGTTTGTACCGGAAGCCCTACGCTGCGAGGCTACGGCAAATGAGCAGAGCGAGTTGTTGAAGCTAAGAAGCTAAGCGGGCCACGACGCTTTTTGGGGAAGCCTTGAATCGAGCTCCACTTCCTTCCTTCCTTTCTTCCTTCCACAACACCACAAGCTTCTTCCATATCGCGATAACTACTTTCAACCACAACTGACAGCAACACCAAGACCGCAAAGATTGCTACCCTTATTGGGAAACTTTCTCTTCCAGGTACGAGATTCCCGCGTATGCTCTAGTTGGTGTCTTGTTGGAGGAGTTGAGGCCGTGCCACCTTGGTGGGCCACAAAGTTGAGGTTTCGGTCCTCTACCACGCAGCCATCATCTTCACCCCCAAGACCTCTAAAACGTACCCACTGACGTGTCTTCTTGAAAGTCTAGGTAGGCTGCTGTCTTCCGTGCAAAGATTGTGTTTGGCGCGAACTTTCATCCATGATTTTGCTGCACGCTTTCCAAGTCAACAAAGCCTTCGACGCGTCGCCATTTGAGCATCTCTCATTGGCCAAGTAAGTCACTACAGATCTTGTCTCAGCCGTTTTGGCTACCTCCCCGACTTCGGACGATGTCTACCTTATCTCGTCTAGAAGTCAAGTCGTTTCAGCTTTGCTCCAAGATATCTTTCGCATCCGTTCTTAGCTAACGTTTGATCAAGTTCTCCCCTTTTTTCGTACCTTTTCTCCTTGGTCTCTGTACATAGCAATCTCAATCGCCCTCCGTCAGAGTTGACGTCGGAGCATTCGCGGTAAGTCTTCTCAATTGCAACGCCCGGTCCCCGGTCGCGCTTTTTGCCACGTGCGCAGAAGCGCATCGAGGAAAGAGTTCTCCAGCATGACATCGGATTTCATTTCCTTCATTCTTTCCGCAACTAATCCTCACGTCCCTCGAGTTTCGTCGCTGACTTGGCATTTTATCAGGTCGAATGATGGCGGGTGGAACGCCTTTTCAACAGCGGCAGTATGGGGAGAACAGGGCGAGGGAAATTCTCCATCAGCATGTCTACAAGACATACGAGAACCAATCCTACCCCCAGGAATGGCGAAACCTTCCAGAGGTTCCATCGAAAGCCGAGATATGCCCACCTCCGAAGAGTATGGTGGACAAAGCCGATGGGAATGCCCAACAAGACAAAAACTTCCTTGATTATCAGCAAGAGCCGTTGTACGACCCAAACCTCCCTCATAACATTGTTGACGGACCTTGGCCTTCAAGAGAGGCATACCTTGGTACTCACTACCAGATTCTGCGAGAGGATGCGATTGCGCCACTACGTGTGGCAGTTGCTGAGTTCAAGAAATGCCCTTCTCTGGTGGACGATAACGAGATCTGCGTCTACAAAGATGTAAGGTTCCCAAGAGTAACCGAATTTTTGTTTCTGACGACCACAGGTGACACTCAAAGGACTTGCCTTGAGCAAAACTGGTGTCGGCTTCCGAGTAACATTCTCCCCCCAAAAGCAGATCAAGTGGAAACAATCGAAGCGATTACTTCAGGGAACCATGGTTGCCTTGAGCAAGGATATGTTCAAGACAGATTGCAAGATCGCCATTGTCGTTGGTCGCGGCATGACACTGCTTCAGCAGAACCCGCCGGCGATCGAATTGTTTTGGGCAGACAACGAGGAGGCAACAATTGATCCCGTGACCAGTGGGTAACGAGAGCTCCCAATATTGTTTGATCTAACACTCTTCCAGAATATGTCATGATCGAAGCCCGTGAAGGATATTTTGAAGCCTCCCGCCACATACTGGTTGCAATGCAGAAGCTGATGACAGAAAAGTAAGCTCATCAGCGGCGCCCAAAGAGATCTATCCGTGTGCATCGCTGACTTTGCTTAAGATTTGAGCTAGAGAATCACATCGTTGGCCTGGACCAAGACATCGAGGCGCCCCGATATATTGAGGACCAACCACTCATGGATCTCTCTTCTCTTGAGCGAAGCGATGATCCTTCAGCTGCGAACGGACAAGACCCCGACCGGTATATCAACGTCGATGTTCTCCAAGACTTTCCAAAGGATATGAATTCGGGAATGGACAAATCTCAGATGTCGGCTTGTCAGAAGATGATTACGAGTCGCATTGCTATTGTCCAAGGTCCACCAGGAACAGGAAAGACGTTCACCTCCGTCTCGGCTTTGAAAGTGATGAACGCAAACTTGGCTGGTGATGATCCTGCAATAATTGTTGCTGCACAAACAAACCACGCTCTGGACCAGCTGCTTAATCATGTCCTCACCTTCGAGTCGAATATCCTAAGACTTGGTGGTCGAAGCAACAAAGCCAACAAGGCCATCCTCGAGCGTACATTGTTCAATTTGAGGATAAACAACACAGTCCCCGGTGGCAGAGCTGGCTTTAGACAAGCCCACATTCAGGGAGCAAAATGTGCGAGCGATTTGAAGGCGACGTTGGAAACCTTGATGACAGACAAGCTGTTGACCGCCGAAACTTTGAAAACCCATGGTCTTATCACCGAGTCCCAGTACAAGTCCCTATATGGAAATTCTGACTGGGAGGGAGAAGACATGAGTGGCGATATCGCTGAATGTAAGAATGGCGGTAAAGGTTTCTTGGCCGGTGCATTAGCTAACGTATGTGGTAGGGCTCACGGAGGACCAAATCATGCCGGTTCCAGAGACCGCTCCGGTAAATCTCGGCCTCGCCGTCGAACAAGGTGACATCGAGTACGAAGAACAGATTGAAGACGTGGATAATGAATTTAAAGCGGATGCTGCTGATGAAGAAAACAAGCTTGACGATGATGAAGGTTTGAAGGGAGAGTGGTTGCCGTTCATGCGCAAGTTCACTGGCAGGCACTCTCACCCGCAAACCCTCAGCGATAAGAAGATTAAGCAGAAACTCGCAAGCTGGAAGAACTTGTATGACGTTCCTGTGGCACATCGTGGAGAGGTGTACCGCTTTTTGGAGAAGGAGATGAACAAAATAGTTCTCAAGGAACTGAAGGTTCGGTTCAAGGAATATCAAGACTTCGTCAACGGCTGGACCGTCACAAAGGTAAGTTTATGGGTGTATCTGCGCTAGATTTTCTGAGGGTCACGCTGAAATTCGTAGCGTATGTCCGATATTCGCTTGATTCGCCACCTCGGAATCAAAGTCATTGGATGCACAACAACGGGCTTGTCCAAGTACCGCGGCCTCCTCTCTGCACTTCAGCCTCGCGTTCTCTTAATCGAAGAGGCTGCCGAAACCTTGGAGGGGAACGTGATTGGCGGTCTGATGGACACCATCCAGCACTTGATCTTGGTCGGCGATCACCAACAGTTACAGGCAAACTGCACCGTTCGTGCTCTTGAGCTTCACCCATTCAATATGAGCATCTCAATGTTCGAGCGTTTGGTAAACAGCGGTATCGGATATGTCATGCTGAACGTCCAGCGTCGAATGATTCAAGATGTTCGGCGACTGCTTTGTATGGATCCTGAACCCTTTTACAAGGATCTGCAGGACCACCCATCTGTGCTGGATCGACTCCACAATCGGCCGCCGGTTCCAGGAATGGGTGGTCTGGATACGTATTTCTTCCACCACGGCTTCGGCGAGGCGACCAATGCGGAATGCAGTCGGTTCAATCTCCAAGAGGCTCAGGTGATTGCACGCTTCTTTTTGTATCTCTGCCAGAACGGCGTTGATGCTCGCAAGATTTCGGTTCTAACAGTGAGTTGCTCCGTTGAACTGAGAACTTCATACTGACGCCAGGATAGTTTTACACCGGCCAGAAGACCACTGTGATTCAGGAACTTAACTGGATCGAGGCTCTCAAGCCCATGCGCCCTTTCAATGTTTTCACGGTCGATAGTTACCAAGGCGAAGAGAACGACATCATCCTCCTGTCACTGGTCCGCAGCAACAAGCAGAATTTGATCGGCTTTCTCGATAGCAAGAATCGTTTGGTCGTTGCACTATCAAGAGCCCGGCGGGGGCTGTATCTCTTTGGCAATTCTACCACTCTGGCCGCCGCTGAGTCGGATGAAGACATTGTAGGCAGAGATCCGCTCTGGGGTCCTCTTGTATTGCACATGACTCGCCAACGTCGATTTAATGTTGATGGCGGCTTGCCAGTGACTTGTAGTAAGCACGGAAAAATCACTCGACTTTACGAGGCTCGTCATTTCGACCAGGTCCTGGCTGGCGGTTGCGATCAACCGTGTGGAGGCGTACTTCCGTGTGGTCATCCATGCGAGGTTCATTGCCACCCTGCCGACCATACACAAATATCATGCAAAGCAGCATGTGTGCGTGTATTGACTTGCGGCCACAAGTGCTCGAAGAATTGCACAGCAAAGTGCTATTGCGATGCATGCGGGTTGTGGGACGGTCAATTTCATGTGCCAAATTATGCCACTGAGAGCATCAACCCTGTTGACAATACTGGGCGCCTGGATACTGTATGGGGAGAAAGCCCGACAAAAAGTTCCACGAAGAAATCAGCAGCGGAGTACTTGGTAGGAAAGCGTGTGACCTTTGTTGCGGCGACCAAGGGCATGGTCGAGACTTCTGATGCCAGAACTGATCTTGCCCATGGCGGTCAGTCATTGAGACAAGCGACACCGGCACGATCGGCTTCGGGACTATTAATGGCACACTCAGAAAACCGAATGTTACCGACAAAGCGTGGTGATCCATTTCTATCAACATTAAACAAACCACATTCGGGTTCAGTTCGAACTCGTGGTAGCGATCCCAGTCCCCAGATATCAGTTGTTAGGAGATCGACTTTCGGTGGTTCCAACCTCTCCCCGTTTACTCCTCAAGCTTGGCAAAACTGGGACGCGAAGAAGTCGGACGAAGATCTCGTGGAGAAGCGCCGCCTTGAAGAAGCGTCTGCCCCAAAGATTGATCGCTCACAGTTGGTTTTCAAGGAGACATTTATCCCAACAACACTGAATCAAAGTGGAGAGCGAGTCATTGTTTCATCTGGCCTTCGTCGTAGGCTTGTCCCGCGGAGTGATATCGGAATCAGCTCCTTGCATGCTGTCCTTGCAGCCGGCCCAATTGCGCAGAGTGGTGGAGATGGCAGTCAATCGGACAATGAAGAGAAGCCCCATGGAAACTTTGATCCAATCCCGTCTCTAACTGACGTTTCCCAAGCCGCCAAGAAGAACGTTTTCGTTGCTTCTAAGGTTCTGATGGAAGTCACAAGCGACATGGAAAATCTGTCGATGAATGAGACTATGCTCACGGCCTTTAGTGAAGACATTGAGCGCCCTGTGGGCAACAAAAAAGATGTTCATTCTCCGAAGAGCAAGCAGGTGCATCTTAGTATTCATGACCTTGGAGATAGATTCAGAGGTGGCAATTATCAGCGAGGCTACAGCATCCCGAGAGAAACCGGCTCATACAGAGGAGGCGTATTTGTTGCAGGAGGTGATTCCTCAAGAGATGTTGGCGCTTTTCGAGGACGTGGCTCTGTCAGAGGCTGTGATTCCTTTCAAGAACGTGCTTCTGCCAAAGTCTCTGCTAGAGGTAGACGTCATCCCAGAGGCGGCGGACGACAATCAGAGGAAGCACAGCCACAGACCACCGGTGACCTTCTCGGCTTGGAGGATGATTTGCCAGGCGCTGCGCCTGCAACAAGCTCTGCAGCTGAGGGGAATCTAATTGGTCAGTACGGCGCAACTGGTCCTCAGTCTCGAGTCCAGAGCTACCCGTCAGTGTGGGGCATTGAACAGACGCCAGAACAAAACACGCATTCCCCGCCTCCAACTCCTCAAGAATCTACCAACTCAGGCAGAGCAAACGAAAAGTTGATCGACTTCGATTAGATTTCACCGAATTTCATCATTTGTGAATCTGAGAGATATCGCCAAGGTCATTAGTCACCATGACACGTCTCATCTCCTCAAGATATCCGTCAGCTTCGCACTTTACTTTATTGTCAAGAGTACTCACTTCACACTTCTTATGTTCAATTTTGAATAAACAAAACAACACTCTTCGTCGTTCTTATTTATTTTCCTTTCAACAATTGTCATGTTCCTGCCAGCGGCAGCGTATCGTAGCGACTCCTATTGCGTGGTCACTTTCATCTGTGACTTCTGTTCCGGTTGGGAATGGAGTACGGTGCAGGCTTGCTGATGGTTCGAGGTTGCTCTAGGAGGAATAATTGCGGTCATTCGCTCATTTTGTGATGCATGGCGTTCATTTTGTATTGTGACTTTGGTCTCGCGCTAGCTGGGTTGGTCTGGTTCTATTTCGGGCTTGCGGTCGCCTTGCAGGAGGAATTCGCCATGCACTCAACTGTTCTCAAGCTTCTGTGTAATTAGTTTGTCAATGAAGAACTTTAATATAAGGTGGGGATACTCACTGCGATTGTGATGTGGATTTGGCCCTTTGAAGTTGACTGGAAGCTGCGGAGCGTACTCCAGGTGCAGCTGCGTTGAACAAAAACGGTGCAAGTGCATTGCTTTCAAAAGTCCGGGAGAGTTGATGAAGCGCCCCTTGATGTGTGTGAGAGAGAGTTTGGTGAAGCCCCGAGCGGGGACGGTGTGCTTGATGGAAATGATGAGACGAGACGGAGCGACTAGGAAGGAGTTTCAGACGCGCGCGGGGGTAGATCAGCGAGTGCTGTGGGTAGTTTTCAGTCATTGCGGGCCATTCAACACCTGGCTATTTCTAATATAACAGGGACTCGCAGGGGGGAACGAGAGAGACGGAGTTTGAGGGCAGCTGAAAGAGCTTACAAGGATCAACTTGATCAAGGAAAACATCAAAACTCAAACCTGGAAAGTCCCATCTCCAGCCCCGCTCACAGAATTTGAGAAATGATTCCATTTTCTACGGTTACAGAAACTCAATCAAGTCGTTCATCTACATCTCCTTCCCCTTCCCCTCTTTCTCCTCTTTTGAAGGTTGTGTCGTCCTCCTCGTCAAGAGAGGCCCTGGTCTTTCTCGCTCTCGGCTTTGGCTTTGTGCCCTGTGCAGGAGTATCGAGCTGAGTCTCAGCTTCTTCACTCTCGCAATCGATCTCAAGATCGCGACTGGCGCCTTCCAGCATCGGGGTACTGACGGCCTTGGCAGGCTTCGGCCGTCCGGCGTACAAAGAACATCCAACTCTAAAGTCAAGTAAGCACATTGTCTTCAGGGGAGGGAGCCAAATCCACCGACTCGGATTTCTCGGCGGCGCAGGGCACGCTCTCGTTGCTCAGCCTACTGAGGGTTCTCAACAACAGCAAGTAACATGCCGGCAAGCCGGTAGTAGCGGTGTCGAGTCCCCTCCGGGACCCAGTCGGCCATTCGAGGAGCTCAAACAGGCATCCAGGAGCAACTACGTTGAGAGTGGTTTGATACATCAATGAGTCGATTGTGAATTTGGGACGGCCCTGACGACGCTGATGACGGCGTTGAGTGGCATGGAAGTAATCGGATGTCAAGCTGAGGCAGGTTGCTGAGCAGTCACCACGCTGGCTGAAAATCATCAAGTGCAACTCCGGCGGAAGAGTACTGAGAGTTGGTACGGTGAATGGCACACCAAAAGGGAGTGTTGGTACCGCGGGAGAGAGGGTAGGTCCAGCGAACGAGAACCGATTCCCCGTACCGCTGTACCAGTTCTCTTTACCCCACCGCGCCGAATGAATGCGTGCTAGGTACCCTCAAGCTGAGTCATGCTATGACCAGGATGACTTCTTGTGTTGAGATGGACGCTTTGGACGATCTTCGGAGGAGTGCAGTTATAGAAATGCTGGAGAATTTTGGAAGATGTTGGCTCCTTCCTCAGAATGGAGAAAGAGGAGGGGAAAGGGGAGGGGGAAAGGGACCTCCTCAGCTTGTCGATTGAGTGACGAGGTCCAGGTCTTTGAGAAAATTGGACTTCGAGTAAGTTGCTTTTCCTGGGTGGATTAGCAAACAGCCATGGATTTTCTCAAGCGCGGGCGAAAGAAAGCCTTCGCCAGCAGTCTCGGCTGAACAATAACACCATTGGCAAAAGCAGCAGAGAAATGCAGGTGAAAACTGTTCTTAGCGCCAGTATACATGCAAAAAGACTTGAAGAAGCGAAGAGAGTTCAAATGTTTGAACTTACCAAGACCTGGACCCACTCCTGAAATGCTCAAGAATGATCGATTGAGCCACCGAATTCTCCGAAAACACGAAAAGACGCAACCTTTAGAAAATATCAGCAACATGCGCATCGAGGGGGGGGCGGGGGCAGCGAACGTACCCTGACGAGTTTACTGTTGACATCAAGCAAGGCCTCGTATGAGAATTTGTACGGGTTGAGGCTGTGCCAACTCATTGGCTTCGTGGCCGAACGGTACATAACTTTCTCTTCCAAACAATCTTGGGTTTGTTGGCTTCATCGAGAGGTTACTTGGTGTGCAGCCTCGTATCCTCCCGTTTTTCGAAATGGGTCTGTCTTGGAATAGTGCCACACTGAAAATACTGAGGAGCGGACGAACAGATCATCTGCTTCACCAGCATCGTCAAAGCCACAGTGTGGGAGAAGTCACAAGTCGGTTTCTGAGATGACAGCCAGATTCTGACAGGAGTTAGCAACAGAAGTTTCTGAACCTGGGGAAGCTTACTATCAATTTCCTCATTTCCTGGTGCGATGTCAACTTCACGTTCACATTGTTGGGATGCACGCCGCAGCGGCCTCAGGGAAAGGTATCTTCATTTCTTTTATCGATGTACAGTTTTCATTGGATTCCTTGGCATTTCTCCTGCCAAAGTTATCCCCTCTTTTCAAGTTTTGCCTCTTCCTTTTCAACCTTGGCCTTTGCAATCTTTTCCTCCGCCTCGGCCTTGGCTTTTACCTCCTTGTCCTTCTTTGCCTGAGCATAAGCAACTCTTTATGTGCTAGTCAGCCCACAGGGCTTCGTTTCAATCATTTCAACACGAGGAAAACTTACTTCACCGCATTCCTTCGCAATGCTCTATGGGCGGAGGGGGAAACTGCTTCCTTCGACCGGCGGTCGCTCCTGACGACGCCAGGACTGAAACTGGTGGAAAGACCAAGGCCGAGTGCCTCGTTGCTCAACTTGCTCCCCTCTCCCAACCGACTCGATGTGCCTCTTCTCGATCCTTCTGTGTGCGAAGTCTCTCTTCAGCTTCAAGTTGTTTCTCCCCATCAACCTCAGACGCAGTTGCATGGGCTTCATGATTCTCTTGAGGGAAGAGGTGGAAGGAAGACCACGGTATCGGTGGAGGAGCTCAATTGTGTCCATGTCGGCGCCTTTCATCCTGAGCAGTTACGCAGTGGTTGTGACTTTGAAGAGATCTCGGTTAGTTATTAAAGGTTTGTCCACAGCTGGGTCTCGGCCAAATTTCTTCCTTAATTGAGGTGTGGCGGATGGGTTAGGCATAGTTTGCATAGTTGGCTTTGCTGTCTTTCTTGCTACTCCTCTCTCCTTCGCTAATGTTTTGCGGGGAGGCAACACATATCCACGTTCGAGTGCTTCCTTTTCCTTCTTTGCACGCAGTACTCCATGGGTCAAATCTTCACAGAACTCTAATATCGTCTTCAGAGGTTTGCTGTCAATGTCGATTGAGTTTTTGCAGGAGAATTTGTATGGTTGAGGCTCTCGTGCAAACGACCTAACGAGAGGAGGTTGTCCTGAGAGAAGCGCTTGCGACTTGTCCCAATCTCCCCAGCTCAATATCCATCGAACTTGACAAATATACCTAGGGCAAGCGGACGGACAAGACTGAAAATTGTCGACAGAGGTCGTCCGAGAACAACCTTGTTTCTGGCCTCAGAGTAGTCCACGTCAACAGTGTTGACAGTGTGGAAGCCGTAGACGTGAACTTTCTTCTCTTGCCTCAACGATGAGCTCGGCCGGGACTTTGGGTGATCAGGTCGTAGGTCTCTTGAGCCTTGTTGCGCGCAGTGTTTGGTCTTCAGATGAGAAATTAGCTATGACGTTCAGAAAACAAGGAGGGACAGGACTGAATTACCGGGCATTTGTGTGGAGCTGCTCTTGGCAAGTCAACCTCTGCCCGATAGTCGCCGCTCTGGCGTCATATAGTCTTGCTCGTGAGCAACTATATGGGATACGGAGCGGGCAATTGACTCTGCCCTCGGGCACGACTATGGAATTGCGATGACACACGAGAGCGACTGGCTTGTGCAGCTAGTCAGAGAAGAGTTCCATTGCAAAGCGAGGAAGTCACTCACCCGTTAGATCGGTGGTTCTCTCAGTAAAGAGATGGCTGCTCAACGCGGTAGAATCATTAACTCCAAAATAAACTCCAGGAAGTTTGACCAAGGCGGCCAATACTTTTGCTTGACGTGGAGCTCAAACTTGTCGACAGAGGCATGAAACTCGTTTAGACAGCGCACAATGATCTTGTCACAAAGATCGCCTGTATATGTTACACCGTGGGACATGCGATGCGCTGAACTGACGCATGGCGGACCGCTCTGTTTCGGGCCCCAAGGTAAAATGGGGAATCAGGCAGCGAATTTGAAGTTGTGCTTTGTCGAGTTTCCAGTCTGAAGCTCGTGATCAACGAACAGTACAACCGGCTTCTTTCCCAGTTCTCTTCCTTCTTAACCTGGGAGTAGGCTTCCAGGCTCACGTTGGGGTCGGGAATGGATGTGACGTAGAGAACCGGCTTTCTGTCACCAAACTTGACTCATCATCTGGGCATTAGGCAGGGTTGAAGGCTGTCCACAAGTGAGACATATAAAAAGAGGGTGCCTTCAGAATTTGAAACAACTTGCTAGGTCCGATCGCCTCTCCGCCCCTTGCCGACTTTCCTCGACTGTACTCAAAATCAATCGCAGCAAGAACCTGCGAAAGTTCGAGGTAGATTGCTCACTCAGAAGCTGAAAAGTCGACAAGGTATATGCATTCGATGTAGTTGTTTTATCAACACCAGCAATGTCCTACAATCTGTCAGTATCTATTACTTAGGGAGGAAAGAAGCTGGTAATACCCTCCAGCAGGATGTGTCTAGGAAAAGCTGGGCGAACTCGTGTCTATGTTTGAGCTAGGAGCCTTCCCCTAGTTTTCGTATTCGAGACAAGCAAGGGAAGGCGCCTATTAACAAATTGGGAACAAGTCAGCCTCTAGTTAGCAATTAGCACGTTCGTATCCAAGGCAAACGAGCCACTAGCTCATCAGATTGCTAGTCTTCTTACAAGCTTGGTTCTCTTTGCAGGGCACGCAAGGAATGTTGGGAAGGGTTCTAACAGTCTTTCGGTTCTTGGCCTTAGCTGCTTGCTGCTCGGTAGTCAAAGCGAGCACCACTGCGGTTTCGCGAATCCAATGTCTTGCGCAAGAATATCTCCATAACGAATAGAAGAACCATCTGGTAAAATTAGTCTTTCCGTCAAAAGGATTCGCAGAAAACACAGCAAACACCAGACGGTAACAGGCTCTTCCATTAAAAAGTGTTACAGAAAGTAATGGTAAGGGACTGCTTCAAAATTGCAAATCAACAAAACTCCTCCAGCAGACATTGTTTACTCTGAAGAATGAGACGAAAAGAAGAGTATTCCTCTCAAGGATAAGGCAAGAAGAAAAGTGTTTGTCTCAAAGATGTGCCGAAAACAGATCCCGATCGTCCGATAACAACAATTGCCGTCCGAAAGCAATGTGCTAATAGAACTGTTTACGAGGTTGACAACGACAAGAGTTTGCAGAGAAAAGCCTACTGTGGGACGTGGCCAGAGTAACGCCGGGGTTCCGGAGAAGGAGAGAGGGAAATGCGGATAATTGACCAAAGAAAAGGGACCAGCCCCGATTAACACAGAGGAAGCACGAAAATTTGGAGCCATGAACGTTTGTGTCATGGCGCCGCCAGCAGCAGACATGACCTCTTTCATCCTTTGTGAGAAGGCCGCTATTCTCTATTGTGACCAGCTCCAAGATCAGCTGAAGATGCAACATGCGTCATGTGGTAATGTGGGAAGGGTTGGCGGGAACGCTCCTTGGTTTTGGGAGTTCTGCAAGTGGCATAATGTACCTGGAAACAGTTAACTGTTGGGTCACTGCAATAGCGTGGCAGGGTTCGGGGGCATGGAAATGGCATACCAAGAGAATTTGTGGTGTTGAGGAGGCGGTTATGCCTGATACTAACTAGCAGCCGGGTCAGTTGCAGAGTCTAGAAAGCGCCCTGAATACTATGAGTTCTTTATTAGTGAAGGCACAGCGAGCCTAATGACGGTCAGCTGTTATTAATGGTCATGGTACTAAAGGCGAGATGCGTGAAAGGCTAGGTACATGAAAGGCGAGGGGTGTGAAAGGCGAGGGGTGTGAAAGGCGAGGGGTGTGAAAGGCGAGGGGTGCGAAAGGCGAGGGGTGTGAAAGGCGAAAAGCGATCCAGGGGGTCAACACAACGTACCTGGTGCCTTGATATTAATCGTTCTGCATATTCGTCGTTGCCCTTCGCCTTACTTGTATTGGGGCTCGGTTTTGAGGTTTCTGTCAAGCAGTTAGTCTTTTCGTCTTCAAGAGCAGAGAACGACGCCCTCGGCTCTTTACATCGCCTTTCGGCGCGCAGCCGAACAACATCGTCAGAGGCAATGTGCTGCACGGAAACGAACAGAAGGAACCTCGCAAAATGCTTACCAAGCGGTGTTTTGATGTACAAGACATGTTGTAGGGTTGGGTTGATGGGTTTGTGATGTTGATGAATTGAAAGGCGAACCCGAGAGTTTTCGGGAATTATTTTTGGAAAAGTGGTATTAGTGCGGGGTAGAAGTCACGGGTTGTGGACAAGAGACACTATAGTAGCGTCTTTCGTTATTTGAGAGGCGAATTCTTGCTTTCCTAATGGGAAAGGGAATTCACTGCAGCATCTGCCACCCAATCCGGCCTCTCAAGGACGGAATATCCCGGACACGGCCTTGTCCTACAGTTTATAGTAGCCAGAAGAAGACTATGCGTCTAGATTCTCGCTTCTACTTGAAGCTCCAGTCTTCCAATACTGCTGGGAACACTTGCAAAAATACAAGAGAGCAGGGAGATCAGCAGCCCGAGGCCCGTTCTTCCCAGAAAGCAGGGATAATGGCTTGGAATTATCCATCAAGCAGAAGTAAGATCAAGCCAAGAGCACTCTCCTTTTGGGGTCGTATTTTGATGGGGTCACCAGATCAGGTCATTTGAGCGAGCATACCTGTAGCACCCCTCGTCAAGGAGAACACCATGACCCGAAAGACTGGGATAACTACTTACCGTCCAGGTTTCATCTGAAAGATCACTATCATTCGCCGTATGGCATCACTCTTCAATATCGGGCATCGCATCCTTGTTACAGAATTGTGGCGAGTGTTCTTCGGTTGCAAGCAATGCAGAACCAATGGCACGAGTTGGAGGGATCTCAACTCGAGTGGGTACTGAAGGGGCGTTTCCTGTCTATTATTAGATTCATTGCATTCAAATTCTTGTCGGAAAAGAGTCTGATACCAGAGGTACAGTTTCGCTGCCACCAGATGTCGTTGAAAAGCTCCGGCTGGCGCCGGTGAACACTGGAAGCCGCCCTACATGAACGCTAAACCCAGCGCAGATGGCGTGGAACGCCTCAAACACAACCCTCAATTCTACTCCGGTCACGGTCAACAGCAGCACATGCTACGTGTGGAGATTCTCGAGATCTCCAAATGACGGCCCCTATCCCCTGTCTCCAGCATGGCTCCTTGAAGACCGTTCGAGCTCCTACCGTCACTCGCTCCAGATGACAGCCGTTCTAAACACGACATCAGAGGAAAGGCTAGCAGGAACAGAAATCCATTCCCAGGATGGCAATCAGGGATCGCAGATTGTTGGTATTCAGCCCAAATGAACACCCTTCTCAGCTAAAATGTTAGGTTTTATCTTATTCTTCCTTGTCGGAAATCATGAATAACCAAAACAGGGCATCTTTCGAGCCACGACCCATTGTTTCGTCCCTCATCGAACAGGTCCAACACCTCCTACAGATCTCGAGCATACATTCTAACTCCTTTGAAGCGTTAATACCAACAATTCGATGCCTGATTCATGAACAAGGAGGACGGTTTTTGCTGCCTTTCCTAGACTATACCACGAGGAGGCCAACTTTTCGGAGACACTAGTTTGGGTGATAACAATGGCTCCTCCGTACGTATCACGACGAGTGCGGGAGCTACGAATAAATATTCCTCTATACACAACTCTGGATCCTCCAAATCAAGATAAGCTGGTGGGAAACGGTTTGGGGTTTCCATATCGTGGGAGCCCCGAGAAGGCCTTGTCCCATCCAGCTGGTTCGCTTATTGTCCAAAACACGTCAACACTTCTAGGCAACGAACATATTTATAATATCAGAAATAGAAAGGGCTGAGATTGAACAGTAGGGAATGTCTTTGAGATTCCCATAAAATGAAGATTACTTTCAAGGATAAGTTGAATTTTCATCGTGTTTCAAATTACTACTGTAATTAAGCGAAGCACCCCCCTCCAGAGGCCACTCCTCCCAGCCCCTCTCAATGCCCCAAAATAACATCCGCCGCCTTCTCACTGACCATATAAATCGGCGTTTGGATATAATACCCCGGAATCTGCGGGAAGACACTCGCGTCCACGACCCGCAACCCCGTCGTGCCTCTGACCCTAAACTTGCTATCCAGCACCGCCATCTTGTCGCTATCAGCACCAATCTTCGCCGTACAGCACGCATGGTGTCCCCAACTCGTATCCCTAACCCATTGCGTCAGCTGCTCTTGGGTCTCATACCCTGGACCGGGAACGAGTTCGTTGATGATTGAATTGGTGTCCTGGACGTATTGAGCGATGATGGAGCGCGCGAATTGCATCCCTTCGACCGTGGCAGCTAAATCGTACTGCCAATTTCCTGAGCCGGAGGAGAAGTAGTTGAAATTGATACTCGGCACATCCCTCGGATCTTTGCTAGCCAACGTCACATTCCCTGCTCTGTTCTGGGTTCGCGCTTTGAGGACGGGCCAGGTCCAGCTATTTGGGAATTTCGCGCCGATTTTCGAGTAACCTGGGAAGTAGCCGGCGAAGTAGCCTGGGCGGCCCGTGATGATCATGTCGTTTGGGGTGCTCAAGGCGACAGAGGAGCGCCTGGGGATCGCGACCGGCCGGCCGTTGGTTGCGTATTTGGTTTTGTTGCTCTGCAGGGTGTTCCATTCGACGAGGCAGGGATCGGAGGCGTCTGCGCCCTGAGTGCAGCCCTGAGATCCTTTAGTATGGCATTATATGCTGGGTGCATGAGAGAGAAAAAAAGGGGGGGGTACTCGCCTTGAACACGGAGAACGGGTTCGTAAGATTAACGATAACGCCATTTTCGTAGCGATCTTGCAGGTTCTGCCCTACGCCTGGAAGGTCGACGACAAGAGGGATCCCAAGTTTGTGGAGTTCGTCGGCAGGACCGATACCGCTTAGTTTGATGAGTTGCGGGGTGTTGAATGTGCCGGCGGAGATTATGACTTCTTTCCTGGTGAGTGCGGTGCCTGTTTTATCTTTAGCAGTTGGCTATTTAATCTCTGGGGAGAGTTTCACCTACCAAGTACACCTGCAGAAGAGGAAGTAGCCCTTGGGTCTGCGCGGTAGAGACTCTGGCCGTCCATAAACTCTACCCCTATCACCTGCTTGCTGTTTGGTTTGAACAGCACGCGAGTCGCCAGACAATCTGTTCGAATGTCAATCTTCCCTCCAACCCGTGGGTGCGTATTGAGATATTGGACTGTGTTCACGAGAAAGTCACGTGGAGAGCTCCGCTGGTATTGATTCATGTTGAGAGGAGTGTTGAAGAGCCCCTGGTGAGTTGGGTAACCTGCCGGCGCATTCAAGTCACGGGCCAGAGAGTCATTCAAGCCCCCTGTAGATCCTACCGCGTTGGCGGAGACTGTGGAAGCTGCCTGGAAGCCATTAACATAGCCTCTACATCTTGAAGACTCGCCCTTCATACATTCAACATGCTCAAAACCTGAGGATCGCCAAGAAATATCGACTCCTCGGCACGGTTCGTTGACAGCCAGCCGTTGAAACCATGTCCGGCTGCGCCTGATGAACAATACTGACAGTTTTCGAATTTCTCAAAATATGGACTCATGTTGGCAGGACTCCATGCGGCATCTCCGGTGATGCTTTGGATTTGTGACCAGTCGTCATCGAGCGGTTTCATCATGATCAAAGCATTGTGGTTGACACACCCGCCAATTGCTGCAGATCGAGGATAGAGAAAGCCTTTTGGTGTGGCGTCAGCTGGTGGATTGGGACCTTCGATCAAGGTACCGTTCGCAAGTTGGTAGAGGTACTTGGGATCCTTTGCGTTCTGTTCTTCCGTGGGGTAGTGGTTCACCTGTCTTGCCGTCAGCCGCAGATTCTGCTAAGGTCGGCCGAACATACATAGAAGGCCCAGTTTATCCGGGGGTCCTCGCTGGCTTTTGCGTTGAAGAATGGGACAGTTATGTTCCAGTCTGATGTCGTGACATCTGATCCAGCTTCAATGACCAGGACTTTGTTTCCTGCAAGGCCGAGACGAGCAGCTAGAGGTGCACCCCCCGGGCCACTGCCTACTACGATGTAGTCATAGTCGGTCAAGTAAGGGCCGCTCGACGTGTTCCCTCTGGGTAGTACGCCTTCCACACTTTGGAAGAAATTGCAGAAACTTGCGACGGAAATGAAGAATAGAAGCAGGGAAGTCATGTTTGCGGCTGGTCCCTGGACATTGCCCCCGGACTCCCCGGATTACCTGGGCAGAGCAGTCCATTTTATACAGCCGTCTTTTATTTAGAGTTCCGTGCCTCTTGATCGATGTTGTATTTTCTGGGTACTCGTACCAGGTACCTCAATAGGCCGTTTTTGGTAACATGTCTCCACTATTAGCTGCCGCACCTCCTACTGCTCCTTCAATTGGGTGCTTGGCGGCAGCTGGGCCACTCGTAAGCCTAACGGCTAATTGAAGACTACAAAACTGCTCCCTAGATTCTGCATGTCTCTTCCTTGAAGCTTATCTCTATTATTGGACCCTGCACGCTTGTTCGCTTACAGGCGCATATCCAATATTAGCTGCTGCATGCGCTAATGTCTGCAGTCGGCTACTGGAAGGCTACGTCTGGAATGAAGTATTTGCGTTCCGTCTGACTGCGCGAGTGAGGCACATGAAGAATTCGGACATAAACCCTACTCTAGAAATGGGAAAAGGCCGATCGCACCTCGCGACAAATCATTGTCGAATTCTTGCACTGGATAATATCCATCGTCTTTATATAGGAGCGCTTGTGGGCTTTCAAGCGCTGTCCCTCAGCAATACTTTCTCACGTGGTTACATAACCTTAGCCCCCTCAGAACCAGGCATCGCCGAGCCGAGGTGAGGGGAATACGCAACGCAACGGTGTTGGAAGAAGGCTGCCCCTGCATGATGCAATCGTAGTAAGATGCAGGCACCAGGCAACATTCTGAAATAAAGTTGTCGAGCTTGAGTGGTTGGAGAATCCCATTGCGAGGGAAGAGACTTGGACGCTTTAAAATTTATTAAACAAAGTACTCTGGACACGGCGTACGGCAGCGAAACGGACTCACGGATTCTCAAATCAAGGATACTGATCTCGTTCAATGAGGCTGACTTTCGCCGCAAACTCAATCAACGGAAGTTTCCATAATTGTAGTGAGTCTTCAGATCCAACGACCATCGCAGCTCGTGGAGAATGATAATTAATAAAACTCTTTTCCACTTGAGTATGCCAACGATGAATTCCTCCTCATGGGGGAACTCTCTTTCTCGGCCAAGCGATGTTGCGTCCGCTGGGACGGAGCTTCAAGCACAAAACATACGAGGCGCGTTCTTTATGACCTGCGAGGACCTTTGCTTCAAGGCGCGAAGAGAAAGTCTTCAAAACAACACCCAAGGGGCCAGGGGGGGCCAATTAACCCCACATGATGAGACCTGTCGATATTGGCATGGATCTGAGCAGGCTCCTTGGTCAGCCAGCTGTGGATATGTACACTTGTACCCCTTAGTTCTCCTTGTCACGTACTTCCATATCACCAACACGTCCCAGCCCTATATTGTGATCGGGCACCATCTTGCGTTATCTGCCCCTCCTTCAAATACCCCACTGAGAAGCGTGCTGGGGAGGAAAGCGTGGGGGATGTGTGTGGAATGTTCCGCCTGGAAGGCGAAGGGCGGTGAATTCCTTTTCTTGCCAGGGATTGTGGAAACCGGATGGTCCCCCGATCACTGGCCTTGGTATCATCACCGATTCGCCGCCTTCCTCTTTCCAAACGTCGTCTTGGCTGCAGGACCCAAGGAGCTTCGCAGCAATTGTCCACCTCTGATGCTTTCAACTCCTTTCCGGGACAACTATAACAGGTTTTGAGATAGATATAGAGATAGGAATAGACATAGGAATAGAAGTGGAAATAGAAATAAAGGTTGCTTTTTGTACCGATGTCGTCCAGAAAGAGGAGGCTGGCGATCTCACGATCTTAGCTGAGAGCAGCACACTCAGCGGGCACAGGTCTCCTCGGAACGGCTGCGATCTGCCCCAGCTCTGCCCCGCACCCTTGTTCAGGGCATCTTCCCCCAATGGCGGGCAAAAGGAGATCGCTGGGAATGAGCGTCGGCAGCTGGCGACATGGGTGGCTGCCCCCAACAGCGAGACCCATTGACCACAGATGCCGAAAAAGCATCTCTCACTCGGATGATTTGACACCTCGCATTTAAGCTTCACCCACCACCACCCATGCCACCATGCTTGACCTTCTTCCACATCTGTCTGTGAGCTGCCTCTGTGCATCTCTGCCTCCGCAACAACCATTCCAAACAGCTGGGCCATGCTCTATATTAAAAGCGCTGCATCTCGCGCCCTGCCGACGCAGTGATGAATCACGACGGCTTCCTGCATTCCTCCCTCGCCAAGGACGACGACTGACGGATCCAATTCGCGAAGAGAGAAAACACGAGACATCAGAGGACGCACGAAGCCGCAGCCATAAGCCGCAGGAGCTACAAAATCTCGAGTCCGAACCGACATGCCCTCGACTGCTGTCCCTTCTCACCTCAATTGTATCGTCTTGCTGAGCAGGGCTCGTTGACCTCCTTCTCATAGCCAGGATGTATCCGCCGCCCTCACCGCACGATTCCGCCATCTCCGTAGCCACAACTGGCTCTTCGAAACAAGCATCATCTTCTTCGAAGCAATCCTCGTCTGGCTCAAAGCAAGCGTCGTCTACCCAAAATGACCCGCCTACAAAGCAAAAATCGACTTCTCCCCGCAACCCTCCTCCCACCTACGCAGACCTCACCCCCGCCGAACAAGCAGCCGCAGACCTCGAGGTCACCGCCGCGGCCCAACAAGCGCAAGACGAAATCGAAATCGACTTCTCCGACTCCGTAACAGACCCGGGCTACGAAACCGACACGATTGGCTCCGCTAGCTCCTCCCTCGCCTCCAGTGTTCGCAACTACATGTTCGAGAATGGACGACGATACCACAGATTCAGGGAAGGAGCATATAATTTCCCCAACGATGAGACGGAGCAGGATCGGGAGGATATGAAGCATGCAATGGTTGTTAATCTTTGTGGTGGACGATTGCATTTTGCGCCTATTGGGGAGAATCCACAGAATATTTTGGATATGGGGACTGGGACAGGAATTTGGGCTATTGAGAGTGAGCCAAATTTTAATTTTTTAATTTTTTGCATATTGGATATATTGGTTTGGGAGTGAGGGAAAGTGGCTGATGCAAGAATAGTGGGAGATTTATATCCAGGAGCGAGTATCTTGGGGATGGATCTAAGTCCGATACAACCACAATGGGTCCCCCCAAGCGTTAAGTTTATGGTCGATGATGTGGAATCCCCGTGGCTGCGGCCACTGAATCACTTCGACTATATACACGCACGACATACGGTTATGGCAATCAGGAACTGGCCCCAGCTGATGAGGAGGGTCTATGAGTATGTCTTTCCCCCCTCTCCACCAAGTCCTCTACTAATGACGAAATTACAAATAGTCACCTCAAACCTGGCGGCTGGTTCGAGCTCCAAGAAATCCACCACCGGCCCCAATGCCACGACGGCAGCATGCCCCCCGACCACCCTGTAGCCCAATACTGGGACCTCGTAACCTCCGGCCTCGCGGCACTAGGCGTGGATTTCAATGCCGCATTATCACTTGCAGACATGATGCGCAACGCCGGCTTTATAAACGTCGAAACACGGATATTCCACGTCCCAATTGGGATCTGGCCAAAGAATAAGGTGCTGAAGATGGTGGGGTTGTATTGGAGGACGATACTGGTTGACGGGTTGAGTCCAATTGCGTTGGGGCCGTATACGAGGGGTTTGCGCTGGACGAAGGAGCAGGTTGATGTGTGGCTTGTTCACGTGAGGCAGGCGTATATGGAGGGATGGGTGCATGCGCATATGCCTCTTTTTGTGATTTGTGGGCAGAAGCCTGGGGTGGGTGTTGCGACTTGTCCCCCTTGAACTGGACCTGCTTTCCCGAGAGGCAGAGGAGAGTACGGAACAGGGAATGGGATATCCGAGACGACGATATGAGAGCATGCTGGATGATCTACCTCCTGCATTTCAAGCAAGCGTTCTGGTGGGATCACTTGGGCATCTTGAGCGAGGTGGTGCTTATGATTGATGATATTCAAGTTGAGATGTGTAGGGTAGACCATGATCTGTAAAGAAAGTCTTGAACTTCATATCCCATCCCCTATTCTAAAGATATTTGAACTTTTCTTCTCCTTCAGATCTTAACCTTCATTGATATCACCCTCCCCCGACAATCTAGGCCTCACATCACGAAGGGCCTTTCCCGCGTTCGATTCTACAAACCGTCTCCCCGTCATCAACGCTTGTCTCCCACCCCTCCTCCACAAACTACAAATTGCTTTTCCCCACCAACCTTTCCCATCCACCACACCCGTCTCTCCAATCAACCAACACCCCCCCGTAGTTACCCAAACGACGTAACACAGAGTGTCACTGTACCTGTCCGAAGTGCTCCTGTCACATCTCACAAGTTCACAACATACACCGCCCGATTCTCAATTCTCGGGATGTTGCACCGCAGTGGGGGCATCGTTCCCGGGGTAGGGAAGCCGAGTGGCCTCCTGCTGAGCGCTGGATCGGGACGCCGGTTTCCATCTATCCTCCACTTCATTTCTGATCTTGGCTGTGATGTCTGAGCTCAGATACATCTCCAGACTCGACAGCTCGCCAAGTGAGATCCGCAAGGAGATTTGACATTCCGCGAAACCGTTTCGAATTTCCTCTATGACTTCAAAGTTCAGGCTACCACTCCGTACTATCGTTGGTGTTGAAGAACGACTTTTATAGGCGGGGTCTCATAGCCATTGCCAAAGTCTGGTTGCACAGCAGCAAGCCCACCCGACCTCGACAGGTTTTGACGTTTAACGTGGCTTCCTCATCCTCTTCCCATTAACTCCTCTCACGACCTCCACCGATTACGGGTCTTGACATCTATTCACATGCAGACAGGCGTTTCCACGGGAAATGGCGCAATTGCTGGATGCAAGTCACCGAAATCAAATCGAAAAGGTTGAAAAGTTGGGGGAGCGATAGGGAGGCCGAATGAATGCTAACTGCTCCAGCCTCTAGCTGCAATGTTGGGCATCTCATCACAAATTCACAATCCTGGTGGAGATTACAGGCTCCAACCCTTGTACTTCTCCCGCAACCAAGCTCAAAGAAGCTAGGCTCCAGGCGGTCCGGTGTCTGTCAGAAGTAAGTCTGCAGTTTCAGCAAATGAGTTGTCGGGCCGCCTTTTCCAACCTGATATTCATTCGGTCCATTTCAGAAATTCGGGCACACTTCAAATGATGCTGTGGAACCCGACATGCGAACGAGACCCAGAACGGCTTCAACGGGAAAACGTGTTGATCACGTTTAATAGCTAAGGGGACATGAAGATGATCAGGAGCCAATATTCCAAGCTGCCGTTATCTCAGACACTCCCCCACCATGAGTTCAGGCTAACCCCACGACGATATGCTGCCACACCACCCGAGATGTCCTGAAACATGTTCAGGATATTAACATCTTGCTTGCTACTGGATGGTGGAGCACTTCGGCGATATTTGAGAGTGGTTGGTGGAGGTGGAGCGTTCTACAATGGGCGGGCAAGATGTTTCCCGGCAGTGGTAGAACCTATTGCATGAGGTAAGATCCCGGGACTACATGTCTTCTTTACCGCGTTCCATGCACCTTTCCCCTCTTTTATTTTATTTGATCGTTTTGTTTGGTCGTTTTGTTTGTCCAGTGTGTTCGTTTGCTGTGGTTTTGTATGACATAATCGGTTTCCTTTTTGGTATTCTTATCCTTGTTTGGAAGAGGGGAGTGCTGCATTGGGAATATACTGTGGGGTATCCTTGCGACTCATACAGGGCTCTGCATTGCTGGGACATTCACTGGGTCCAGGGACTTGGGTTCGGGATGAGGTGAGGTCACTGCTTCCATTCACGACATCTGCAGATCAAAGACCATTCACTAAGCAGCTTGCTGTTTGCTGATTCCAACCACTTCGGATATTTGAAAGGACCAGGGATTTGGATCCGGACCAAGCGATGCAATGATAACATAATCACCTGCAAATTTGGGATCAAGAAACGGGAGAAATGAAAGCCATGGTGAAACCACGAGTTGTCGGCAACCGCCTCAGTCTCGGATCATGGAGCATTCCTTTCGCGCGGAACAGGAATGATAGTTTGGAAGAAAAGAGGCAGAGCAGGAGATACAGTTCTATGGCAGCACCTGTTGTGAAGGGGGCAGATATCGAAACACCATCTCCACTTATCCCAAAATCAGCGACCTCAACATCAAAACTCATCGAGTTAGCGCAGACGATTGCAAAAGAGACTGAGAAGCTCGATCAGTATATCAAAGATTGCGGCCTCCCCCAGCCATCTTTTGAGGTCGATGCTCCGTTGAACTTCCCGAAACTTCCAGAAGACGTCAAGAAATCGAGAGAGGAGGTCGTGAGAGCTACGAAGGAGCTGGGGGATCTAGTTGCTGGACCTACTGATAGCGTACGATGGATGGCATGGGATGTCCGTTTCCCTTTCTCTCCTCGCCTTTTTGAGCTAGAACTAAAATCCCACAGCACAACAACTCCCTTTCCCTCCACGCAATCTACCACTACAAACTCGCCCAACTCATTCCCTTGGACACATCCACCTCCTTTGCCACCCTCGCCCCCCTCACCGGTCTTTCCGAGCTGAATCTCCGCCGTTTCCTCCGGCACGCAATGACCAACCGCATCTTCTGTGAACCCTCCCCCGGCCTCGTCGCTCACACAGCCGCCTCGCGCGTGCTCGCCACCGATGCCGCAATGAATGATTGGCTCGGTTTCTGCGTCGAGGACATGTGGCCTGCCGCCTCGCAGACCATCTCCGCGCTGAAGCAGAATCCGGAAGCGGACGACATGAAGCAGACGGGCTTTTGCAAGGCGAATTACACGACAGATGTGGAGCCTATGTTTGCCACGTTTGGCAACGATCCGCTGAGAGCGAAGAGGATGGGTGGTGCGATGAAGAGCTTGATGGGTGGAGAGGGCTACGAGGTTGGGTATTTGGTGGAGGGGTACGATTGGGCTTCTCTGGACGCCAAATCCGCTACCGTAGTCGATATCGGGGGATCTCATGGTCACGTTGCCCTCGCCCTGGCCGAACGCTTCAAGAACCTCAAATTCGTGGTCCAGGATCTGCCAAAGACGATTGATTCCGCTCCGGCGATAGAGGGAGAGATGGAAGAGAGGATCCAGCTCCAAGCCCACGATTTCTTCACGCCGCAGCCGGTCAAGGGTGCGGATGTGTACATCTTTCGCTGGATCCTTCACAACCATTCAGACAAATACGCCGCCAAGATCCTCACTTCTCTCATCCCGGCGCTCAAGCACGGCTCTCGAATTTTAATCAACGACTACTGCCTTCCAGACCCTGGCAAAGAGTTGGAGAGTATCGGCGAAGAGAGGGTGCTGCGGACGATGGATTTGGTGATGCTCACTCTGCTGAACGCGCAGGAACGGAGCGAAGCGGACTTCGCCAACCTATTTGGCAAAGTTGATAAGGGGTTTAAGTTCATTGGGAGCAGGAAGCCGGCGGGGTGTAGGATGAGTATCGTTGAAGCTGCGTGGGAGGGGGAGGATTTTGGCGGGGAGAAGAAGAATGAGGCAGAGGCGAAGGCGACGTTGTGAAGGAGAAACATGGAAGATGAACGGTGGTTGGGGACTTAATGGACTGAATTGCTGTGAGATGCGCGACATGGTTTTGGTTGTATTTATGGGGGGATTTTGGGTGTACCAATGAAGCACGCGTGTTTGCCTTACCTTCCACCGCCTTCTTAGAGCATCTTCATATCCCCGACTCCTAGCACTCTCTGCTCGTTCTGCGAGCTTTAGAAATTGAACAAGCACAAGCACGGTGTCGATGGTGCAGACGCTGCAAGCTCGAATAATCGAGTCTAACTACGGACTGAGATCCCATGTCATCTTTCGAAATTAAGAGCTAGCAATCGTGATCCAATGGGACCAGATCTGTGGTTGATTGGAGCCAGCGATAGCAAAGAAAGTTATTTGGTTTTACAGAGATACTGATACATGCTGGTTGTGTTCTCGAAGCCTTTGGGGCCGCCAGTTAATCACGTAGTCATTTCTCGTGTTCTCCTTCCAAGCCCCCCCACCTAAACATGGCTTCCCAAGATCAACAAGTGCCCCAGGAAGTTCCAAATGGAGTAGCTCCGCAATCTTTGCTTGCCAATGCGAGACCTAGCGATAGCCCCGGGGCACTTAGGAGATGGCAATCGCTTAACCCCAGCGTTCCTTTCGAGACGTGAGTGCCCAACCATCCATGGTCCTGGCTTCCGTGCGTCTCCCCCGATACCAAATCCATCGACATAGAATATTGGCTTCGTGTTGATTGATAGAAAATCACAGAAGAGTCTAAGTCACTCGAATCTGGGTCAGCAACTATAAAAAAGCCCTCCCAACACAAAATTTCCACCTCTTCTTCTTCTCTTCTCTACACGCGAGGAATCAAGTAATTCGAGATGGAGCAACAAAACGCCCTTCTCGGCATTCCCAAGCTCTCCGGTGTGCTGCATATTCTCTCTTCTGTGATTTTTCTATCAATCAGCGCGAAGCCAATATTCTATGTCGATGGATAAATTCCAAACGCCAGTTCAGGTATTTTCAAGTTCAGTAAGGGAATGTGCCCGATTCTGTGCTCGCAAAAGTTGCCTGTTTATAGCTAAATAACTTAGTAAAATCTTTTAGTTAAATATATTAATTGCATATAAACTTATTATAAGTTTAATATTTTAATTATTATATTTATTACTTTTTAAGTAATAGTTAAATATATATATTATAATTTTATGTAATTTTGTTTTATTTATAATAATAATATAGAAAACATTAAATAAATTTAAAATAATAATAAATTATATTTTATATATTAATTTCTTAACTAAATGAAAGTAGTTTTATATATTTGAAATATTTGAAAACGAGATCTTTTTATTTATAAGATATTTATTAATAAGTAATAAAGAAGAAATATAATTATATAAATAAAAGAATCAAAAGCTTATATAATTAATTAAATAAAGAAAATTATAAACTTATTTAAAAACGTGCTTTTATTATATTTTACTTAAGTTTTATATAATAGCTTTTTATATAATTTTTACTAAAGTAATAAGGTAATAAAGTTAATTAATAAAGTATTAAAATTACTAGTTACTTACGTGAGATGAAATTAATATATATTTAAGTTCTTTTAATAATAGAAATATAAAAAGCTTTAATATTATAAGAAGTAAGCAAGAGATTAATTGTATATATTGGTCCCTTTTTTATATATCAGGTGCCTCTAATAAATAGGCGCGTAATACCCCTTTTATATGCCTTGTACTTGCCCTATATACGGGCAAGTAAAAGAGTCGGTGGTCATACGCCATAAAAAAGGGCAGACGTCTGGCCGAACGGGCTCTTATTAGGAGCCAAAATTGAATCCCGGTCTATTACGTGTGTTCTTAAAAATGGAATAATACCTGAAGAATGTGACATTATACATGCATTGTGGAAGGTCCAAAGTGAAAGGGACCTCAAAAACTGGGGAGCAATCACAATAACGTCATGGAACTTGAACAGAACAGATAGTTGTGGTTGCCTGTAGCATTGGCGCGTGGACGCAAAAAGGTGAACAAGGAACTCAGACTCCTGGCCCTTGGAACGCATCTTCAAAAATTGCACATGACATTTCTCTGTCCAAATCCATTTTATGTCTTTGAAAACAAAAGGTGCACCAGGGTCACGCCCTCCTTTCCTGGTTTCCCGCACATCTCAATTCAACATCCTAGTTTTCCATGTTCATTGCACGGCTAACCCCTCCAACTGCGGTGTGGTTCTGTCCACCAACACTTGCACCACATTCAGGGCAACGAGCCAGCTCCATTGGCATCCCACACTCCCCAATTGCAAACTGGACAGAATTCAGCAGTTATCAAAAGTATCAACCTAATACGAACTTACGGGATGTCCATTCTCGCAGTTACTGGCGGAAGATTTCTGAGTTAGCATTGCTTCTTTGAAATAGATTTGAGGGGATAAAATTGATTTAAGAGCAGCCCATATCGTTTGGGAGGTGAACCAGGTCTCACAGCTCCCGAACAATCTGGACGGAGTAGAAATGACTCGGAGAATACCTACTACCAATGACCTGAATGAGTCGCAATGCCCTGAGAACCACTAACCATGGCAGCCTTGATCGCGTTAATCTCCTCTACTGTGACTTCTTCATACCATTGTTTCTTCATTTGGCGTATCGACTCCTCAACTGCATTACGCAAGCTTTCAGCCTTCTGAAATGGCTGCTTGCAGACTTCTCGAGCGACCTCCAACAGCTGCTTAGCCATCTCTAGATGGATCGCGGCCTTTTCAAGGTTTATTTTACCAGATTGACAGAAGGACTCGAATGACCGCGCAATGCTTGCATAAAAAAGCGACACTTCAACGGCCAGCTTCGGTAGATTCTCGACCTTGCATTCGTTAATAAAGTTTTTGCAGCACTTAAAGAATGGCACCGCAAGTAGGCCAGGAGCTCCGCCGGGGAACTTGATTGAAGTCTTAGTGGATATTGACTTCAATGCTTGAGCAATGATAAATTTGTCCTCGAGGATGAAAAACTTGGTCTTAATCTGAACCATTCGGCCACCCATAATAACTCGACGATCACGAGTGAGAGCTGGTAGGGCGTCAACGACAGTCAAGTTCGCTATAAGTGCATCGACGGTTGCAGCAGCGGCAGCGACCTTTCTTGCTGCATGGACTGTAGCGTCATGGAGCTTTTGTGCTGGTTGATGTTTATCAGCCACACTATTGCAGAACATTTTTAACGCACCCTCAAGCTTCCTGGATTCCGCATCTCGTTCTTTTAGAATTCTGGCAATTTCCATAATCTTTGCTTCAGTGAGACTTGAGGTCACATGAGTTTTGGCTTGGCGAATTGGCTTCACAACCTCCTCTCGAGTTGTCCCGAGACTTCGCTCCAGTTCCGTAATTCGCTGCTCTAACTCCCGAAGCTCATCTCTTCCAGTGGCGAGGAACCGTTTGGACATCTCATCAATGACAGCCCTGTTGATGACCCTGTTGTATCTCTGTGTAGCGAACTGTCTCACCGGACATTTGCAGTCAGGACAGCAAGGTATTGATTGAGCCAAAGCGCCAGACACGTCTTTGAGTCCGGTGAACTCCCCATACCCGTCAACTTCATAAACTTCCGACATACCCAAATGACCGTCAAGAGATTCTGCCGTGAAGAAGTGACCACAGCCAAGGACAACTACTGGAGTCTCATCAACGTCGATTTCTCCGTAGGATTTCATCTCGAGAAAGTCGACTCGAGCCTCAAGTCTATTAGAACATTGGTGACAATACCCTTCTGCACACACTTCACCACAAATTCCTGGACATCGATGGCCACAAGAGAGGGTCTTAGAACAACGTTGGTTGCATGGCAGACGATTGCAAGGCGCTGCGCAGGGCATTTCGCATGCCCCCTTGTGCTCACAGGACCAGGTGCAGCTCTCCACACACGGTGCACAAGATTGGCGACAAAGTAAAGTGCATCGAGAATGAGAACACCGGACCTATACCTATTAATATATAACTTGATTACACTAAAGAAAATAGATCAAGATGTCTTATAACTCTTAGACAATCAAAAGCCGCCATTGTGTCGTTAGAAGAGTGAGAAAAAAAATTGTTTCGTACCTCGCAGGGAGCAAAGCAAAGCCCACAATCCGTGCCATCATGGCACAAGCTTCGGCAGGTGTGATTACAAGTCCCGGAGCATCTACCGCAGATCTTGGTACATTTCTGGTGTTTGACAGTGGGACTCAAGTCGGCATCCTTGCCATTACATCTTCCGCAACGACCTGGACAGCGATGACCACAAGCTAGGTTTATTCCACAAGCTGTAGGACACTTGAAAGATGGAGTGGCTACATCTTGAAAACATGGAACTTCAACAGTGTGGTTGCACCCTGGAACTTGCTTTTCAACACGAACCTTGCATTTGATGCTGCCAAGATCTTGCACTTGGTAGCATGGAACACCATCCTTCAAATGGTTGCATGGAAGGTACACATTGCCCAATATTACCATACACAGACCACAATCCTCTCCACAGGTCTGCTTCTGACAACCGTGGTTGCAAGGGGTGTGAAGACGTTGACAAGGTTGAGGACATTTGAAAACGGCATGCATGCTATCAGAATGACATCGTGCTTGACATTTGTGGCCGCAGTCAATCAAGCGTCGATCGCAAGAGAGTTGGCATCCTCCTTCAGGGCTGAGCTTCTCGAAGTCGAGTGGCTCTGAGGCCTGCATCACTGTATCCGTGTGTCGAGGGCAACAGAGACCAAAGGCATTCCCAACCGAATCGGTTGCCTCCAGCATACGTATTACCTGCGCCCACATTGATATATTCGAGTAAGTATCGGTATTTCCTATCAGGTACATGCCATGTTGGGCCCGGCTAAGTAGGACATTAATGCGATTCGTGGTCTTAAGAAATCCAACTTTCTTCTCCTTATTACTTCGTACAAGCGAGATGATTATGATCTTGCTTTCCTCGCCTTGAAAGTTGTCCACTGTCGCTATGCGAAGAAACTCGCTTAGTTTCTTCTTTTCTAAAGGCTGTCGTCTATTTCCTGGGCTTGTCTGGTCCTCTTCGGTGGTGGCTGTTTCTTCGTTGAATCCATCTCTTGCAAGCGTTTCTTCATCCCGATCACTTAGGACAATCTCAAAATCGCTCCGCATCTTTGTTCGTAGCTTCTGCAATTGTCCCGTGTATGGTGTTAACACTGCAATGCCACTGCTGCTGTATACCCCTTGCCGAACAATATGGCGAACGAGAGCATGTGTCATATCCACCTCCCAATCGTTACTTCGCGACTTTTGATGCAGATCAGCGTCGGGCCCTTCCTCCGTATTCTTGTGATCAAGCCAAAAGACATTTTTTCTCATTCCTACGACATCTGGCAAGTTTTTTATCGTCCCGTGGTCGATTAATCGCGGGTAGATGGTTGTCCGAATCAAGGTTGAGATCTCGGGGCGCATTCGCCGTTGAACATTCAATTGGGCCACAGGAAATGAGGGCCTGCCTGGCTCCCCCACCGAAAGCCGTTCAAACTGGCTGCGGTCGAGTTGATAAGGGGTACCCTGTCTGCTTTCAAGTGACAGCCCGTGATTGTTGATCTGCGGTCGTAGTTGTTGGTGATCTCCTATCTGAATAAAATGCTCAATACTGGGAAGCAAGGCCGATATCATATGGGGCTCCATAACTTCCCCCGCCTCTTCACAGATGATTACTTTACAATGCACGTGTTGAAGGACGGAAATTCTCTTGGCTAGCCCTGTCGTAGTGACCCCGATAACATCTGCAGTTTGGAGAACTCTCCTGTCCACTTCGTCGTGTATATCTTCAAGTTGTTCATGAATGTTATGGCTGTCTTTCACCAACTCGAATAACTCGTCGGTCTTATCTTCGTGGATCTCTTGTACCCAGTGTTCCACTAGTCGTCGTCTTTCAAGTGTCGAGAGGCCATGGATATTTCGGTTCGCAGTATGGACAAGCTCCTGATAAGTGGTGATAGACTCATCCAAAGAATTGTTTTCGTCAAGGACCTTGCTTTTCGTCCCTTGGTTCCAGACCTCAAAAGGTTCTTTACCCACTGTCTTGTACCCGTCCTCGTCGAATCGAGAGAATTGGGAGAAGATGCGTGGATATCTCCGCTGCAGATAAGTCCTGAGATTGGCCCAGTCAGGTCTTTTTTGCGTAGCATGTAACGAGCCCAGGGCTTTGGTAATAAGCCTCTCTTTATTCCCGAGCTCCTCGTACGATTTGGCAACTAAATAGCGTTCAGATTTTGTTTTCGCCTCCCCTTGGGACACAACGCGAAGATTCTTCCCCTCTACAATCTTCGACTTGCTTTGGCCGCCAATTCGAATAATCTTCTCAATGCCAATTTCAATGAGATGCTCCAAGAACTGGTCCAATGCGTGATTCGTGTAACATCTGCACAGGGTTAATCACTAAATTTATAAAACAAAACTGTGAGCTTACACAACAACCACGGGTCCCAAATCTGCCGTCTCCTTGCAAGCCAAGAGAACTCTCATTAGTTGGACACCAAGGTACGACTTCCCTGTCCCTGGCGGTCCCTGGATGAAAGCAAACTCGCGGGTTAGGGCCGCCACAAGTGCTAGACACTGTCCACGGTCAAGTGATGTTCGTGCCTCGAGCTCATCAATACTAGCAACATCATCGATTGAGACGCTGGGGCTGAAAAAGAGCCGATCACCATCCGCTTTCAGTATAGAATCTAATTGGAAGAGAAAACTCTGACCCCGAGCATAGAGTGGCGGAAGAATATCTAGAGGCTTTGCGGATATAATATGTCGATCTGGCAGAATCCACTGACGGAATGGTAAGCGGCCGAAGCGATGCATGTTTTGAAGGTTCTCTAAGATAGGAAGGAATGTGGCAAGTAGAATCCCTGGGAACTCAATCAAAGCCCCTCGTGTATTCTGGCAACTCAATTGAATCAGTAGTTCCAGGTCTCCCTGATTGCGGGTAGCAAGTTTGGTGACAATGGTTGCAATATGGTCGTGAGAACTGAGGCTGTAAGATGCCTTGGGATCGGTGCATTTCTCGCTGACTGTGAGAAATAAGAGGGAACTTTTGTTATTGATGTATGAAACAAAGCATAACAAAGAACCTTCTTCGAGGCGTTTCGAGTCTTCCCACCACTTGCGCCTATCAGGCGCAGACTTCTTCCGAAGAGCATGGTGTTGGTTGAACGACACGTGAGCTTCGACATGGCTTCGGTTAAAGGAGACGTAGCCAATGTGTGCCTTGGTATAAGGGTACGCGCGCATATCTCCCAGGCTCAGCTTCGAGTTGTCAAGAAACGTCGGGTTATCAGTTATGGTGTTTATTAAACCCCCAAGAGCCTCCTTTAGCTCCCCGAAGATGTCATGACGAAGCAGGCGGAATTGTGTATCAAGGTGACGTGCCACAGGGTCGTTGAGGAAATATGGTTGATCAAGATCGGTGCTGGGCAGAAATTCTGGATGATCGCTTCGAATCTCATCTTCTGTGGGAAGAATCTTGATCTTTGTGATATCTCCGTTGTCGTTATCGTGATGTCCTCCGGGCAGGATGATTTGTCGAGGATATGTCGACTTGACCACAGTAGTTGAGACCCCGTCGATATTCGACGCCTCCACGTCTGCAAGAAGGCCACTCGCACGTGCTATAATGGCCCTAATCTCACTACACTGATTGACGATGACTTGGAACGCCGGAGATGCATCGTCAATGCCCGTGGCTTCCATGAGGTTCTGTAATGAGTTAATGAGATCTGGAAGTTCGTCGTGGAAGGCGGCTCGTTGTTCCCTCTTTAGAATCTCTCGTAGCGAAGTTAGCATCGTGATAAGTGTCGTTTCCAGCGAGGTTCTCGGGATATTAGACTCGCAGTATGCATCGGCCAAGTTTCTGCAAAGATTCTGAAAAAATGGAACCGCTCTGGTCCCATTGTTGCCACTAATGAAGTTGTACAAGCCTCTAACGAAAGTATCCACAGACAAACAGTCTAACATGGCTGGATGTGTGATAACTGAAAGAAAGGGCTGCGCAAGTGCAACAAAGGTAGCGCGTCCATTGGTATGCGACACCATGCTCAGAAGTGTCTTAATATGTTCGCGGCCATAGTTTTCCTCTGCATCGAGGTCTCGCGGCAGCATCTGTTTCCAGTCTCGATCCCCTTCGTTCAAAATAGTGAGAGCACCGTTCCATAAGAGTTCAATTGTTCTGGTGTCGTTTGGCGTTGGAGGTCTCTTCAGTAGCCTCTTCCACGAATTGTAGTCCTCCCTCTCCCTTCGTTGCTCCGGTGTATCTGCTAATTTTCCATTGGGCTGTTTGTTGCGGTTTGATATATCGTGAGAATAGGTACAGTTATCACCATATCGGCAATGCTCTCCTTGCTCGATGAATCGACAGAGTCGGGATCCGCCATGCTGGATATTGCCCCCTCTGCCCCCTCTATCGCGTGTATTCCATCGATCCCCTCTGTTGGCTCTATTCCCTCTACTATCTCCTCCTCTCCAGCCTCTGCCGGCACCTTGCCTATTTCCCCCTCTTCCGCCAAACGCACCTCCCAAATTCGAGCCTCGCCATCTCTCCCTTGGCGTTGCCATTACTATGAATTACGTCGGGTTTCCAAATGAAGTTGGTAAGGGCTTGGTGAACAAATAAGTTCACAAGAAATTCAAGAAACAGAAGTTGTCAATGAGGAAAGGTGAGTGTTTGAGAACTGAGTCCAGAAACATCCACTGCCCCATGCACATGCTCACACAAAAACACCTGGTTTCTTTTGTTTTCCAGAGAAAAAAAGGAAAAATAGCACTAAGAAGTAAAAGGATGCAATTAATAAACATCTATTTGGTGGTTGTGCCGCCGTGCCGTTATGTACTGTAATTCCCCGTCACAGCATTGGCTTGTCTTTGCTAGGTGCATAGACTGTTTTAACGTAGAGTCCAATTGTAGGAAGACGCTGTCACCGAGTACAGTGAGTCACGCCTATTACAAGATGATTTGATGAAGTGCGACGCAGCACGGTTGCACAACAAATTGACAACGCAGAGCCTCTCCACAGTTTGGTGGGGGATAGCGCGAGGAATAGCATAAGAATACTATTACTTGTAATAGAATCGAGTAACCTTAATACATAACGGGCTATATATTTGGTTCTTAGTATTACTTTACTCTTAGTTAAATGTAAAATTAATATATTAAACTAATAAGATCTAAAATATTTCTTATATTTTTAATTCTAATAAAATTGAAATAATAATAACTTATAAATATATTTAATTATATTTATTAAAAATAAAGTTAAAAGCACAAATTCTATAAGAAATTATAAGAATAGGGCTATTAAATGTTTTTAATTATTATATTATTATAATAAGCATTATTTTATTTATTTATTATCTCAGTTAAAAATCTAATTTGTTAAGTTTTATTTAAATAAATAAATATTTTAATAAGAGTTATATTTTTTTAATAAATTATTAAAAAATTCTATTTTAAGTTAATTAAATAATTAATTTTTATACTTTTATACATTCTATTCTTATATTATTATTTATTTTAATAATATAAAAATAAAATGGAAAAGTAATAAGTAATACTCTGACTTTACCTCGCAACTAAAGTGGGTTCCTGTACTTGCATATATCTGTGGATGTGTTTCTGTGCCGTTGTCTTTCAGGCGGACAGGTTTTGTTTTTGGACCTGTGGCGGCACAAGAGAAGTCCTGATCTCATTGTCAATTAATGCTCCTTATCAAGGAAACTTCTCAGCCTCTAATTTCCATTATTTTAATTTTATTTTGGACCAGTCTTCATCTCTTCACATGCCTGATCTTATCAGTTCCTCGGTGAATGTATTGGCAGAGAAGTAGCCACGTCGCTGGCGGCTGGCCCAATGTTGCCTATAGTTTGCGCCACCAAACATTTCTTCATGTAGGATTCAGGTTATTAATCGGTTCGCAGTGGTTGCTAACGTACAATCTATCCCTCCAACCAGCTTCAATAATGGCGGTGGAAACTGATCACTTGCTTTCGGCTCTCGTGTCGTTGGTTCGAGCAGGCTGCAGGATACCGAACGCACATCCGGGAGTTTCAAGTTGCCAACTCTTGGAGGATGTGTTGGCAGATGGACATTTTTCTTGAATCATGCCTGCAAGCCGTCGCTCGCAAGAAGATGTCTGCCTACGAGGCAGCTGCGACAGTGGAATGCGGTGTGACCACCGTTCAAACGGTTGTCCCTCAAATATACTCAAGCCCTAAGATTTGAGGCTGAGATTCAATTTGAGCGAGGGCGCTCCTTTGGTAAACGCAAGGCTTAGATTCGTAATAAGTCAGAAGTGCATCGATCCCTACATTTGCGAGTCGTTTTCTTGTGTAATTCCTTGAACGCGAAATCACGAACACTTCTGCCTCGTACAAAGAACTTCAAATTAAAATGCGATTCTGCAATCCAACGGACAAGCTCCAGATGTTCCTCGGACCTGTGCTTAGCAGTGTGTTTTCTTCTCCGCCCACGAACTTGATTTAATTATTGCCAATATCGTCGTGCTGGGGCACTTTCGGGGCTCTGGTCCTTGAAATCCTCACTGCCTTGTCCCGGATTTCTGTACACTGATGCCGCTTGGTTTCCATTCCAAAGTTTACCAAGACAACGGGGCGGGAGGTAGGAATGCTGTTTCGATCACTTGTGCGGTGGTTCAAGCAGGCTTGGCAGAAATACCTAATTTCTGGTATCGATAGGTATCGATAGGTATCGATGCCAGAATCGTAAGGTATCAATACTATTAATAAAGTATTGATTCCCGGAACCCAATTCCCCCCTTTAATTGCAATTAACTTTAGAACCACTTCCCTTATAAGAAAACTTTTGGTAGCGCAAATATTCTACTTAATTTAGACTTTCTATTTAGCTATTTATCTTATAGTTTAGACTAAAACTCGTCTTAATGCGGCTATTTAAGCAAAAAATAGCTTTTGAGATTTTCGTAAGGCTTGCTTATAATAAGCATTCTAATAAGAGATATAAATATAATACTAAATTCTCCGAATACGAGAGCCATTTTAAAATTAAGATAATATTAACTTTTATTAATAATATTAAATAATTCCTTTAATAGAAAGATTAGAAAATAAAGAAATTATATATAAATATATTATTATATAAATTAAATAATAAATAGAAGGGATAATTTAAGGCTAAGTATTAATTTAGTATTAATATATATTAATCCTTATAATAACCTAGGTAATATTATCCAGTATTAATATCTTATTAATATTAAAAGTATTTTTACTAAGCTTGGGTTCAAGTTACTTTCAAGCCAGGTAAGGTTTAAGACGTGCTAATAAATTCTCTATTAGATTATAAGTTTAGTACTTGTATTAGTTATATAATACTAGTAAATTTAAGTAATAAGCTTAGTTTATTATTAGTATATATATATTATAAGCTTTTATTAAATTTAGTATTTTTATAAATTAATACTTTAAAACTAATAACTAAACTAAAATTATTAATATAAAATGAAATAACTTATATATTAAAGAAGTTTATATAGTAATATAATAATATATAAATAAACTCGAATACTTAGAATATTATATAAGAAAAAAAAAGAAAAAAAGAAATATATATATAAGGTAATAAATAATTAAGAATATATAATTCTCTAATTTCTTATTATATTATATTTAGTTTTCTCTTCTTTAGCTTTAAACTATTTTTATAAGAAATCTTTAACTTTACTTTTTAAGCCTCAAATACTATACTTGTAATATAATTTAATATTATAATGAAATTACTAATTTAGGGCTAGTATAATTGCCTTATATAGTTAGAATCTATATACTTATATTTTAAAGCTTTATATTTTACTTGAGTTCTTTTCTAGCTAGCTTTAATTAACTCTTTTATTATTAATACAACTTCCTATTCTATAATTTCTATATATATTATTTAATTATTCTTAAATCTAAAGAAGTTATAATCTAATATTTTCTTTTATTAAAGTATTAAACTTAATTAATAAATAATTATACTAATTCTTTTAATAATAAAGGTTATAAGATGTTACGTGGCACCAGTCACGTGGTGCCACTGCACGTGACTTAGCGTGTAGCCAGTGCTTTTAGCCTGGCAGGCAGCCTTTAGCTCAATTCAAGCTCTTTACTACTACAGCAATAACCACCATATCGTGACATATGGTAGCAATGCAATAATTACGATCGAAATCGACCTCTTTACTGAGTCTCACGATACGGTACGAATTACTACAGCGACAAAGCGATGTTCCCCTCGCCCCTGCAAAGAGAGCTTCCTGCCACGCTTCACACCCCCGCCGGCAGAGCCACCTTCTATCCTCACCTTCCCTCGAGCTAGTGTCTCTCCATACTAGAGCACAAGGCGTACGCGGTGGTCGTAATCTGGAAGGTTATTAAGTGGGATACGGTGCGAAACAAGAGTGTGGTAGGGAAGGAGGCAATATACAAGTAGGGGGTATATTCTGGGATATATATTACCATGGCCTGCTTGCAGGGCCCTTGGGAGTGAGATGTAAGCTTCTGGGGGTGGGAAGGACACTCCACACTAGTGGACTTCTTATTTGGGTAGCCTAGAATGGCTGTATTGCAACGAGGACGTCGTCTTTTGAAGTCTGAAGGGGGGGACTTGTTACGTGGCACTAGTCACGTGGTGCCACTGCACGTGACTTAGCGTATAGCCAGTGCTTTTAGCCTGGCAGGCAGCCTTCAGCTCAATTCAAGCTCTTTACTACTACTATAATATTACCTTATCATAACATAAGACTAATATAATAAATTTTTATTAATATAAGCTTCTTATTACCTTTATAATAAAATTAGTAAAAAATTACTAAATTTATTTTTATAAAGTATTATAAAGTTATAATATATATAGGATTATATATAACTTAAGGGTATATAATAAACCTCGGATATTACGGGTATTAATTAGAGAGATTAGAGGCCCTTTGATTTTATAACTAACTACTATTTATATTATAAGTATTAGGCTTATAAATTACTAATTATATATATATTATTAGGGCCTCTTATTTAGAGAGGGCTTCCTTAGACCTTATAGAAGAAATAGAGATTAGTTCTATACTAAATTTAATATTATAGTTTCATAACTCACTAATTTATTCTATTATCTTATTACTTACTAATAAATACCTTATAAGCTAATTTCTTAACCTTTAAAAAAGATAGTTTAATAAGTAATTATATCTCGAAATCTGCAAAATATATAATCTCTTACTAGAGCTATTCCTATAAAGGAAGTTAACCAGATTAATCCCAATATAAGTAATAGTAAAGACTTGTCTAATACTTTTAACGGGGCTCTTTAGAAGCCTCTAAGAGCTAGTAATAATAATAGAAATAATTCCGGTAATAATTAAGATACCGAGATTAATACCTAAGTTACTATTACCCAAGCTATAAAATAGAACTTATATACTAAAGTTAAAGTATTCTAATAAAATATAAGGTATATAATAATAAAGTAATATATAAGTAATTAAGGTAAGTAAGCTATAGAATAATACTTATAAGTATAACTAATTCCAAGAATTAATTCTAATAAAAGACTAATTAATACCCCTTTCTAAAGCTAGAAATATCTCTCTATATATTTCCTAGTACTTAGCCAAGCCTATAAAGCACTTTATTTAACTAGGAAATATAATTCTATATAATTCATATAATTCCAATTACCTATATAATTCTAATTATAAGCTTTACCTAAAATAGGAAACTAGATTTATAATATCTAATACCTGTCTATATACTATTATATATACCTATTATATTAATTTCCTTTCTAGGCCCTTATTCCTAAGAGGCCTGAGAGAACTATAAATAGCTTTATAAATAGTTCCCTAAAACTTTTCCGGCTATTAGTTCTCTTTAAAAACTTCTTATAATTACCCTATTATTATATTAGGTAATAGACTTGAGAATATAGTTTACTAACCTTACCTAGCTAATCTGCAAATTACCTCTAATAATTCCCTCTTATAAAAATAATACGGATATAATATATACTATTAGGTAGGAAGCTTTTCCGGTTTTCTAATTAGTTTATAAATTTCAACTTAGTCTCTATTTATAAATAAATTATTATTCTATAAGCCCAAAAGCTTGGAAAAATTAATCCGATCTTCTAGTTTATTTATAAATTCCTTTTTTAGAATTTTCTAGGTATTTCTAATATAGAGCCAGTTCCGAATTTATAATTACTATTTAGAAAAAGGGTATTATAAAAAGGCCTCTCTTTTTCTACTAATTAACCTTCCCTTTCCTTAACTATAATACTATATCTAGCTCTTCCTCGTTTCTTACCTTTCTTTTTTAAGCTTTCTTTAAGCTTCTTTAAGCTTTATTTAAGCTTTATTTAAGCTTTATTTAAGCTTTATTTAAGTTCTCTTCTAATTCCCTCTTTTACTTCTTTATCTATTAAGATAAATACTTCTTTTAGTATTTATTAGCCTATTACTACCCGTTTGGCTAATACTTCTATATCCTTAATTTGCCTTTACTATTTTTAATATTCTAAGAATATTACTAAATTTCCCGATTTTACTTATATTAAAAGTAATAATTACTTAATATATAATTACTATTATTTTAAGAATAAGAAATATAATTCTATAAGTTATAATTTCCTTTATTTATTCCTTATTCTAATACTATTCAAGATTTCTTAAGTATATATAGTATAATTAAACCGCCTTTTTTAAGCTATTAATATATATAAGTATCTTTTCTATTCTTTGCCTAAAAAGGAAAAAGCTATTACTATTCTTTTTTTATACTAAATAATATATATTTCTTATATTAAAGCCATTATTTAAGGCTAATAAATTCTCCTAATAATCTAAGAAATAGGTTAAGTAATTCTTACTAGCTTAGTATAAGTATAAAGTACTCTTAATAATATAATTAATATTTTTTAGTATTAAATAAGCTTACTTTTTTCTCGTTTCTTACTAATAGCTAATAGCTTTATAGGCTAATTTATTACCTGTTTCTCGAGAGAATCCTAATAAGGATAATAATAAGAATAATAGAAAGTAATTATAAGAATAAGGTATTTATAGAATATAGAAATTAAAGTTTTTAGAGTTCTTAATAATTTTCATATAATTTTTCCAAGAATAAATATATAATTTTTAATAGTTTCCTAATAAAAGTATTTATTTTTTATATTTTTATTTAGCTAATAATATTATAATATTATTCTTTTCTAAGTATTTTTATAATTCTTGAGCTATATTCTCTAGATTACTTAGTAGTTCTTATATATTATTTACTAATAAGTAGCTTTTCTAATAAATGAGATATTTCTTTTATTTTTTATTTTTCCTATAGGCTATAATAGATTCTATCTCGAATTCTTTTTTACTCTTAATCTCGACTAGTTCTAGTTCTACTATAGTACTAGTTTGCGGGTATTATAGTTCTAAAAAAGAAATATAGAAAATATTATAAATCTAATATAATAGTAGTAATTTCAAGTAATATACCTATTTATATATTTCTAGAATTTCTAGAATTTTAAAGAGGCCAAGATATCTATTTATTAGCTTTATACTAGGTTATAGCTATTAAATATTCTTTATATAAAGTATGACTTCATTATATATATTAAATTCCTTATTAATATATTTCTTATTATAGTACTTTTTTTATATATTTATTACTTCTTATTATTACTTCTCTAGTACTTTCCGTTTTACTTGAATTCTTTATATTTTTTCCTATATTACTAGTACTTTTCTTTTTGAAATATTATTCTTAATATATAGTTTAATACTAGGATAAAATCTATATAATATATAAAATAGAGAAATTTCTATTATTAAATATATAAAGTTATTATATATAAATTCTATAAGAGTAAGCTTTATTACCTAGTTATCCTATAAGTAGCTAGTATAATATCTCAAGTACTATTCCAGAGTTTAGTTTAAATTCTTTATTTATTTATTAGTTTATAGGTAAAATACTATATTTAGCTATTATTAAATCTTTAAATAAAAGTATAGACTTAACTAGAACTTACTTATAAAAATAGATTCTTTATTAGAAATTATATTTATAGATATACTAAAGTCTTTAATAATATAATATATAAATAGCTTTACTAATTTAGGAGCCGAGATTTTCTTAGTAATTAGAATATATTATACTATTTTCGTATATTTATTAATAATAATAAGTATAGAATTATATACCTTATTATAAAACTTAGAAAAAAGTAGTTCTATAATAAAGTTTATAATAATTTCTTGCTATAACTTAGAGAGGAAAGGAAATGAACTAAGTATATTATATAATAGATATTTCTTTATCTTAGTTTATTAATATATAGAATGAGTTTTAATATAGTCTTTTATGTTTTTTTTTATACTTTACTAGAAGTACTTTTTCTAGAGAATTTCTAGTATCTTACTAGTACTAAAATACCTACCTATAGAATTATTATAGTTAGCTTATAGTAATTTTTCTTTAAAAGCTAGCTTATTTAGTATATAAATAGTATTCTAATATCTTAGTAACCTAGATATATTAAGTTCCTAAGTCTTAATAGCTCTAGTAAAGATTTCCTTTAAGAACTATTTATATTACTAGTATTATACTAATAGATCGAGCCTTTAGTACTATAATAATAGTTTAAGTAATATCTCTTTATTTTTCTTATATACTATTTTGGATCTAGCTACTTATATAGCTAGAATCCGTAATATATACTATTTATAACTAGCTATATTAGTAATAGGCTCAAGTAGTAATATTTCTAGTATTACTTTATTACTAAAATAAACTTCTTTTTCGGAATTTCTTAATATTTTACTAATTAAGAAATACTTATTTCCTCTTTTCTAGGCCTTGAATTATAGTATTATAGGAATAATATAGCATCCTATTACTACTATTTATAAGGCTCTTTATTCTATATTCTATAGCTTATTATAAAATATAAGTAATAAAATATCTTTATTTATACTTATTATAAAGTCTGGCCTTCTTAATAGCTTATTAGCGGAATTACTATATTCCGGCTAGTATTCTAAAACAAAATTAAAGATAGCTAGCTTCTTTACTTATCTTATTTATTAATTATTTAGTTTTCTTTTAGTTATAAAGTATTTTAAGTTATTATAATTTATCTTAATAATAATAGTATACTAGGTATATATTAGATAATACTACTAAGTATAGAATACTAGAATAATAGCTAAAAGCTTAGAATTAAATATCTTATACTTATTTCTAATTATAGTTATTTTCTTTAAATAGAAAATAATAGAATATTACCTGGCTTCTATTTCCTTATTAAAAAGCTAGGAAATTATACCTGTAATTATAAATCCTAAAGTATTTATTTCTATATAAATCTTTAAGGCTAGGTTAAAATAATAAAGAATTAGTACTATTATAAATATAATTTATAGTTTCTTAAAAGCCCTATTTACCTTATTTATCTAGCTAAAATAATATTATAAGTTTCTACTAATTTTTAATAAATTAGTTAATTCTCTTATTATTCTAGAATATTTATAAATAAATCTCTAATAGAAGTTAGTAAAACCCAGAAATACTTAGATTTCTCGGATATTATTCTTTAGGGCCGGCTATTTCCTAATAATTATAATCCTGCTAGCTTTTATTTCTATACTATTTGGGCTAATTATAAATTCTAGGAACTTTACTTTTTCTATATTAAACTCGCATTTTACTAAGTTTATAAAAAGCTAGTATTATTATAACTACTCGAGTATATATTAGACTATTATTATATATTATTCTAGGTTCTCTAAATAAATTAAAATATTATCTAGATAGACTATATAAATAATATTTATAAGGCCTACTAGTATATAGTTAATATATACCTGAAATATTACCGGAATATTAGATAATCTAAAAAGTATAATATAATACTTAAAATATTTATAATATATTTGAAATACTATCTTTTATTTATTACCCTCCCGTATTTATAACTAATAATAAGTATTTTTCAAATTTAGCTTTATATATATCTTTATTTTATAAAGCCTATCTATAGTTTTACTAATAAGTAATAATAGTATTTAGTTCTTAATAATAATCCTATTTAGATTCTAGTAATTAATATATAAATATAGGCTGCTTTCTTTCTTTAGAATAAATATAATTAGGGTACTAGTTAGGCTAGTAAAATAATAAATCTATTTTTTCTTTAGGCTAGTATTAAGATATTCCTAAAGAACTTTAAGCTTTCTTTTTAATAAAGTATATATAGGATTATATAATAATTAGAACCCTGGTTCTAGATTTATATAATACTTTATTATATAGTAGTTAGGTAATATACTTATAGCCTCTATAGAAAATACTTGAAAAAGGTCCTAATATTTCTTAGGAAATATAATTATTTTATTAGTAATAATAGTAATAATTCTTTAGCTATTTATTATAGAATAGGTAGTTAATAGAAAAACATATATCTTATACTTTATTATTTTAGTAAACTTCCTAGTATTTAGAACTTTAACTTTCTATAATCAAATCTAGTATCTCTATATTACTTCTCTAAAGAAAATTAGGGAATTAATTTAGTAAAGCTATAGGAATCCAAGTATTATATTAATATAATTCAGATTAAAATTATATAATATAAAATATATATTAGCCTCTTTTTAGTTCCCTAGTATATCCTTAATAATAATCTCAAGAATATAATCTTTATATAAATAGATCCTTTTTTCCTTTAGTAAAAATAAGGGAATTACCCTTAATATTAATAGAATACTTATATCTAAAGCTAATTTCCTTTTTATATAATTAGTTTCTATACTCGAGTTTACTAATACTCTAATTTTTTACTTACTTTTTATTATCTTAATAGTAACCTTAATTATTATTCTTATTTTAGGGGTCTTGCCTTTTATAATATAAATAAGTATAACTATTATAGGATATATTTATTTCCCGGCTTCTTTAGTTCTAGGCACTTATATATTTTATAGCTAGACTTATTATAGTTATAATAAGTTAGTTTCCCTTAATTAGGGTAAGTAGTAATATAGTAATCTTTCTTCTAGTAAGTAAAGCAAATTATATCTAGTTTTATAAATCCTAATATAAGTACTATATTAGACTTTATTACTATATCTTTATTATTTCGGTTTTATAAATCTCATAATAGAAATATATTTCTTTTCTATTTTTCTTTATTATTTCTTTTCTTTTTTCTTTTATTTTCTTTCTTTTATTATTCTATTAGCTTATTATTATATTTCTATTAAGTAAATAGGTTTAAATTATTCTTAATTTTTATAGTAATAGAGATAAGCTTCTCTCTTTCTTATAAAGTATTTCTTTAATAATTAATCTTATTTCGGATCTCTTGCCTTAAGCTACTAAATAAGTTATTCTACTCTTATAATAAACCTATATATTCTAAGTTATTTAATAGGCTATCTAAATAAGATATAAAGTTTTAGATACTCTAGCCTGGCTATTATTTAGTATTCTTAAACTTAGCGAGAATATTATTACTATAGTTCTCTAGATCTAAAATAGAATTCTTTATAAATTTAATAAAAATCTCCTAACCCGTAGTATTAATACCTACTAATTACTTCCTATACTTCTAGATATCTCTGGCTATATTCTTAAAATAGGAAGTATAATATATAATCTTTACTATATTAGTAGCCTAGGTAATCCTATTATCTTTATATTACTTTAACTTTACCTAATAAAAGAAGTTCTAGGCTTCTTTAATATTCTTTCTCTAGTAAGTAAATAGTTCTCGGGTTTTTAGAGCCCTTTAAACTAAAGATACTACCGGGAATATAACGGGTTCTATACCGGATATTCGAATATCTTTAAGATAATAGATCTAAGCTTCTAGCTTCTCTAGATTTTTTTTCTATTATATTTCTATTTCTAACTTAATAATATAATAGTAAGCTGCCGCTAATTTTTCTATTATTATTATCTTATTTTCTAGTTCTAGGAATATCTGAGTTCTATTTCCTTTTCCTAATTAGATAATATAAAGAGTATTTAACTAAATACTTCCCTGAATGCCCGGTTAGTTTGCCTTAGTAATAGTAAAGGCGCTTCTCCTAGTTAATACTCTAATTATTAATATTTTGTCTATTAATAGCTTAATTATCTTATAATAAACTATTTCCTAAAGATTAGATTAATTAGAATATAAGATATATAATAGTAGAATAATATATAAGTAATTAAGATAAGTAAGCTATAGAGTAATACTTATAAATATAACTAATTCCAAGAATTAATTCTAATAAAAGACTAATTAATATTTCTTTCTAAAGCTAGAAATATCTCCTTATATATTCCCTAGTATTTAGCTAAGCCTATAAAGTACTTTACTTAATTAGGAAATATAATCCTATATAATTCATATATTTTCAATTACTTATATAATTTTAATTATAAGCTTTACCTAAAATAGAAAACTAGATCTATAATATCTAATACTTATCTATATATTATTATATATACCTATTATATAAAAGCAAGAATTAGTAAATATAATTAACTAATATATCTTATAATTAGAGTAATATAAAAGTATTTTTTAGAAATATCTTATAGTTTATTATATCTTATAAAAACTCTATTTATAAGTTTATCTTATTTTCCTTAGTAATTTTTACTAGGGAACTTCCTAAAATAGAATTAGAACCTATTTTCTTTCCTAATATAATAAGCTTTAAAAGTAATCTCAATACTATTTATTAGAAGCTATTATATAATATTCTAAAAATATATTTGAATTAAAAAAAGCTTTTTAAGATCCAAATATCTAATTTATATTATAGAAAGTTCCTTAAAAAATAAAGAATATTTATATTTTTCTAAGAAGTAGTTTTTAGAATCTAATCTTAAACTTATAATAAATACTTTTCTAGAGTTAACTCTATTATAAGTATTCTTAGGAATAAATCTTATAATATTTAAGAGGCTATAATAAAGTAAAGCCTATTATTATATAAGGTTTATTAGAAGTAATTTAAAGCCTACTTGGCTAATATATTCTAAATACCTTAAATCTATTAATAAGATATTTTTAAGAAGCTCTAAGATCTTTATTAGAAAAATAGTAAGATAATTACTAAATTATATATTCGGATAATTAGTCTTAAAGTTAATTAGGACCTATATCCTAAAAAAGACCAGGTCCGGACTTTTAATATTACTTTATTTAATTATAAGATTTATTAGATATTTATATTTATTTTCTTAGGAAATAAAATAGTATTTATTTCCGAATAACTTAAGAAAGCTTAGAAAGTAGAATATATTACTTATCCCAAATTAAGAAAAGTAAAGGCAGGAAAGTTTAGTAAGAATAATTCTATTTCCAAGAATTCTAACTTAGTAAATTCTGATTTATAAGGCTATTAAAAAAGAAAAAATAAGTTCCGAAAATTATATAAGAAATCCTTAGGTAGTATTTTGGCTTCTTTAAGGCCTTAATAAAGTACTAGTTTTACTTTAGATATAGTTTATTAAACTTATAAATAAAAAGAATATTTCTTAGGAAATATAAAGTATTTCAAATATACTAAATAGACTTGGCAGAATCCTAATAAGGCTAAAACTATAGAAGAATTAAGGTATTTATAGAAATAGATTAATACTATTATTATAAAAAAGTATTCTAGAAAAAATTCTTCTAAGAAATAGGGGGAAAAAAAGGCTAAATCTTAAATATTAATAATTTTGGCTATAATAAAAAAGATATATTATTTTATATAATTATTTAAATAAGATTAATATAGCTAGAAATAAGTATTTTAGAAATATATAATAAACTTAATAATATTAGGTTAGACTATAACTTTCTTAATAATAATTAGGCTTAAAATTAGAACTTTATTATTTTAGCTAAATATAATTAAAAATTTGTAATCTTTTATAGAAATAAATTTAAAGTCTATTAAGTCTATAATTTTAAGGTATTTATTATAAATAATTATAATAAAACGCATTTTTTTAAGCTCTAGTTTTATAAATATAAGAATATTAGTTCTTATAGCCTTATTTTTAGTATAGAATTTTATAAAGTAATTCTTATATAATATATAGACTATATTAAGAAATAATAAATATATATACCTATATAGCCTAATAATATTAAGATTCTAATACTAAAAGAATTTAATAAGGAGCTTAACTAGTACCCTAAGCTAGTATTTTAAGTCTTATTCTTAACTAAAAGCAAATATAATTATCCTAAATAATAGGCTTTATATATTTATAATAGTTATTAGATCTTTACTTTATTATATAGTTCTAGTAATACTAAATAGGAATTTTTAATATAATAAATTAATACTTTCTAGAAAGAGACCTTAAAGATATTTATTTATTTCTGAAATAATAAATATAAAGACTTCTTAGAGGTTTTTAATCCTAATAAAGCTTTAGAACTTTCTAATTTTAGTAGTATTAAATACTTTATTAATATAAATAATATAGTCTTATATAGGCCTTTATATAATTTATTAGAAATTATTATACTTTACTAGTAAATTTAGTATTATATAATCGCGATAATATATATAGCTAGCTAGTATTTAGAATACTAAAGCTCCTATATATACGAGCTTCTTTCCTTAGTTTAGAATCTTTAGATTAAAAGCTACTTTATTTACTTTTTAAGCCTAGAGCCCGGTTTTATAATATTATTCTAAACTTATTTTTATTTCTATAGAAATAAAAACTATTTTTATATCTTATATATATATATGATTTTTATAGTAATTTAATAATAGAGCTATTAATATATATAGTTACGAAACTATTACTTATTAGAGAGATTAAGAGCTTATTAGGCTCTTTTTTACTTTAAGTTTTTACTATAAAATAACTTTTATAAATTCAGATTACTACTATAATTACCGAGCTTTAAGTAGAGGTTTAATATTAAGCTAAGCTACTTTAATAATAGAGTAATTAATTCTCTTAGTAAAGTAATAAACTTCTCTTCTTATAAACTTGCTTCTTCTCTCTCTCTCTTTTATAAAACCGAAATCCTTTCTTTTATATCCCGAAAAATTTAATAGCCAAATCTATAAGTTTAATACCTGGCTCCCGTTAATTAAAGCCAAGCTATAAGTTAATAGTAAAGCTATTAGTAATACTATTACTTAATTCTACTATATTTACCTTAATCTAGAATTATATATTTAAATAATAGTTCTTTCTTAGCTTTTCTAGGCTAAAGATAATTAAACTTAGTCCTATATTTCGATTCTTAACTAATTTTCTTATATCTATTTAAATCCGAATAAGATATAGGAGATAGAAAACAAGCTATATTCTCTTAAGTAAGATACTAATTCGCTTTATATATTTATTACTAAGTTTAAATGAATTCTATATAAAATATATAGATAGGACTAGAATAATATTAATAAGATTATAGCTTTCTATTAAGGACTTAATACTATAATTAAAAATAGACTAGCTTAATAGTTAAACCTCTCTTATATCTATACCAAGTTTATTAAGATAGTATAATAGCTAGCTAAATACTCTAGTATATATAAATACTATAATTCTGGAAAGAAGCCTTATTATTTAAGTAAAAATAATACTATAAATATATTAACTATTAATATTATTAGTATAATTACCGAGCTTCTATAATTCTCTCTCTTCTTTTTATAACTCTCCTTTCTATAATACTTTTCCTTTTATATAAATAGTCAAGTATAATCTATATTTCCGGTAAAATACTAGTAGCTTTATAAATAGAATAAGTATATATACTATAATAGTAGTAAATACTAGATAAAGAACTATACTATCTAGCTATATAAGATATAGGAGACAGGAAAGAAAGTACTTTTGCTAGGACTAAAGATTATAATAGATAAGAATAGTAGACAAGTTATAATTTATATAGTTAATAATTCTAATAGTAGCTATAATTCTAATACCTTAATTAGATCCTATAGCCCTAATTCTAATTTAGATTCGGATATAAAGGAACTGGTATATTAGGAACTAGTAGATTATATAGATAAGAGATACTAGAAATAGGGCATATAAGAATATATGAGATTATATGATTTATAAAAGCTATAAAAGGCTTATTTTTCGAGTATTTAGGATAAGCTTTCTTAAAAAGAAAAAGTAATATTATACTTTACTGCTTTACTAGTAAATTTAGCGTCACGTGATCGCAATAACACATATAGCTAGCTAGTATTTAGAATACTAAAGCTCTTATATATATAAGCTTCCCTTCTTAGTTTAGAATCTTCGGATTAAGAGCTACTTTACCTGCTTTCTAAGCCCAGAGCCCGGTTTTGTAATAGAAACCTAACTAAAAGTATTATATTTATATTTATAAAATATATTTTATAAATATTAGATAAGGCCTAGTAAAAGCCTAGTAAAAGCACCTATTCTTTTTATTTCTAAAAAGAATAAAGAATTATATCTTTATATTAATTATTATAGATTTAATTAAGTTATAATTAAGAATTAGTATCTGCTTTCTCTTATTAATAAGACCCTTAATTAGCTCTAAGAAGCTAAGATTTTTATAAAGCTAGATCTCAAGAATATATATTATTAAATAAGAATATATAAAGAATATAAATAAAAAACGGCTTTTAGAACTTACTATAGCTATTTTAAATATCTTATAATACCTTTTAGGCTAGCTAATATACTAGCTATATTTTAAGTATATATTAATACTATACTTATAAGGCTCCTGAATTATTTTATAGTTATTTATTTAAATAATATTCTTATTTATTCCCGAAATAAAAATAAATACTATAATTATATTTACTAAATAATTACTAGGTTATATAAAAATAACCTATTTTATAAACTTAGTAAATATAAGTTTAATATTAAAGAAATCAAATTCTTGAGCTTCCTTATTAGAATAGAAGAAATTTATACGAATCCTAAACAGGTCTATAATATTATTAAATAGCTAGAACTAGAATTATTTTATAATATCTAAATATTTCTTAAATTTACTAATTTCTATTATAGGTTTATTTATTATTACTTTCAGGTAACTATAGGCTTAATAGATTTTTTAAAAGAAATAAAAAAGAACCGGAAATTTAGTTCTTTTATATAAATAAATAAAGCGGCTAAAAGCTTTAAAACTTTAAAAAAAGCTTTTATTATAATACCTATTCTAGTTTATTTTAATTCTTCTAAAAAGATTTATATTAAAACTAATATATTGAAATTCGTAATTACTAATACTATTTTATAATAAGTTAATTCTAGTAATAACTCAAAAAAATACTAGTATCTAGTAATATTCTAGTTCCGGAAACTTTCCGGAGCCAAATATAACTATAATACCTATAATAAAACGCTATTTATAATTATTAAAGCCTTTAAATATTAGTACTATTACCTTAAAAAGTTCAGGTTTATAATCGAGGTTATTATAGACTATAATAACCTCTAATACTTTATAAAAATAAAGTATTTAGAAAGCTATTAAATATATTAAGTATATTAGGTAATATATCTTATAATATATAATTTTAATATTATTTATTATAAAGATACCTCAAATCTAGTAAATGAACTTAATAAAAGACCTAATTATAAAAAAGATTCTATTAATATAACTTGGCTTCCGATTTTTTAGAATAAGCTAAAAAAAGCTTTTATAATTATAATTTAGAGGTTCTTATAAATATCTAAAGAATTCCTTCTTTAAAATAGATATTATTTAATACTTACTATATTTATAATAGCTAAGGAAAAATATTTATTATAAAATAAATAAATAAATTATCTTAGAGATTTCTTAACTATAGAATTAGTTAAAAAGTAAAATATAGGGAAATGCCTTAAAAGCTTTACTACTATAGCTAAAATAATAGAAATATTTATAATTATATTATTTAATAGAACTAAAAACTTTTTAGTTCCTCGAGTTTTTAAATTAGATAATTATAAATACCTAATTTCCTATATATAAATATATATAGCTATTAAAAGAGCTATAGTATTAGCTCTTTTATCTAAATTTCTTTTAAATATTATTTAGGTAACTTAGAAAAATAATTCTTAATATTAGAATATTATAAAATAAAGGCTTAATAAGAAAGATATTAAGAGAAAAAAAATCTAGAAAAATAATTCGGGCCTATTTAGGTATTATTTAAGAATTATTATATTTAATAATTCTACTTTATATTAAGAAGTTATAAAGCTTTATTATAATAACCTAATAACCAGATATTATAGAATAAAGAAAATTCTCGAGCTTTTTAGAAAGTTCTAATATTAGGAAAATATATAAAAAAATATTTATAATTATTATTAAGAATATAATATTTATTAGAAAGTTAAGATAAAAAAGTATTTACTATATAGTTTACTTAGTAGTTTATTATAGCCTAAAAGATCCTGAAATAAGATCTCTATAGATTTTATTATAGGTTTACTATTATATAAGAACTTAATAAAAAATCCCGATTTTAATATAATTCTTATAGTTATTAACTAGTACTCTAAAATAGTAAGATATATTATATATTATATAGAAATATGTTTTTTTAATTTTTAGCTCCTCTAATAGAATTATTTCTAATTAAGAAATAGTATTTACTAGCTAGTTCTAGTCTGTTTTTTACTTTTACTTAATATATAAATAGTATTTAAATATAGCTTATTATTTTTTAAATAAATAATTAAATAAAAAAATAGAATTAGGCCCTAAAATACTACTTGAGATATTATTATAATACCTAAAAAAATAACAAGTTTAAGAAGTTATCTTTTATAAAATTTATATATAATAACTCAAAATATTAGTATTAGTTTACTAGTAATATATAATACTATTATATAAATATAGAAATACTAGTTATATTAGTTAGTAAAGTTATTATTTAGAAATAAGAATTATAATATTATAGTATTAATATATGATTCCTAAATCTATTAAGCCTAAAGAGATCTAGTCTATTAGTCGAGTTACTAATAAAATATAAGGTTATATAACTATATCTTATATCTTATATCTTATTACCTATATTCTATTACTTATATCCTATTATTTATATTTTATATCCCGTAATTATATATGTAATTCCTAAAGAAATAATTATATTAATATTAGAAACTCTCTAAAAATACAAAAAATAGTATTTTTCTTTAATTATATATAAATTCCCTAATCCGGCCTAGTACCAGATTTCCTAAATATTTTATATATTTATATTATTTCTAAGGTTTTAGGTATATATTAAAGGCCGCAGCCTTTTATATATAACTTCTCCTTTTATAATATTCTTTTATTTCATATATCTATTTCCTGTTTTATTTATACTTAATCTATTCCTCTATATTTAATTATATAGTATTTATATTAATTAGGTATTTAAGGGCATTTATTAGCTTTAATTTCGTTATAGAATTAGTAGAATTTAATTTTCCCTTAATCTATTTAATTTCTATAATCTTTTATTATTTATATATCTAGTAAAGGCATATTATATTAATTATTAGATACTTTTCTTAAATGGTTCCCAATTTAATAAGGCATTCGTATAATAACTTTAAATCTATATAGACTACTAATAATAGTTCTATTTCTAGTATTTTATTAATTATAGATTTAACTAAAGTACCTATATTAAAACTATAAGCTATACTATAAAGTTCCGAAGCTAGAATACTTTTAGTAATTCTCTTATATTTAATAGAGAACTAGTAAATAATATTAATATATCTAGTTACGTTTACTAGAACTAGAATATATCCGATTTAAGAAAAGAGATCTCTATTATTTATAAATAAAGCATTTATAAAAATAATTAAATATAAGAACTTTTTTACTAGTTTTATAAATTTTAGTCCTTTAGTAATATTCTTAATTTGCTATTAAATATACTTATTAAGTGCCTTTATATTAGTTTCTAAGGATTTAATAGCCTGAACTATAATTAATAGATTATATAAAGCTTCTAGTTAATAGACTAATATAATATATATTTCTCTAATATATTAGGTAATATATTAGTCCTTAATAGAAAGATCTTAATAAATAGTACTCTTACTACTTATAATAGTAGTATTTTTTATAGAAATAGTTTAGAAGTTCTTATATTAGTATTTCTATATAAAAGTAATTCTAGGAATATCTATATAAATAATATCTTTATTAAACTTGAGATTATAGTTAATAATAAGGCATTTATATTTCTTAGCTAAGAACTTAGCCTTTTAGAGCTTTAGTTATTCTATTTTTACAAAATTATTAGTTCTAATAAATAGAATATTATTAGTTTAAAGGCTAATAATTCCGAAAGATTATTTACTATAAAGAAGGCAAGAATTATAAGTTAACTATTCTATAGAAAGCTTATTAATATAGTAGGAATAGTAAGTCTTAAATTAGTAGTTCCTAGCTTCTAGTATATTATATAATAGTTTTATAACTTTTAGAACCGAATTATTATTTAGATTTAGCTTTTTAGTAAGCTTATAAAATAAGTTAATATAAAAATTATAATTAAATAAGGTTATTAATTAGATATAAGCTTATAAGATATTATATAAATATAGTTCTATAATATCTATTATTATAATAGTAATACTAAGAATAATTCTCTAGCTAATATATTAAATAGTAAGTAATTATATTAATACTATATATTTCTTACTATTATTATAAGCCTAAATAACTAGTCTCGACTTCTTAAGTTCTTTTTCTATATTCTTATTTTTAATCTCATTAATAAACCGGGAGTTAAAGATATATACTTTCTTTAATACCTGAGATCTGAAAATAACTTTAAATATATTCTTTTCTAGAAGGCTAGTAACTTTAACTTAATAGGAATCCTTATATAGGTTATTATCTTATAAGAATACTATAATATTCGTATTCTTATAAGAGTGTCTTTTATTATACTTTAGTAGAATAGCAGAAATAATAAGAGAAATTATACCTGTATTATTTTTAGCTTTATTATAAAGTTTAAAAACAGATTCAGGTTTAGGACTATTAGTAATAACCTTAATATCTCTTATATAAAAGGGCTTTATAGAAGTTAAATAAAAGGTAATATTACTATATAATAGAGCTAGTATATAGTTCTCCCCGTTAATAGCTACTAGCTTATATAGCCTATCTTAATTACTAGATTAACTAGTATTTCCTTTATATTATATAAAAATATCTGAATTTAAAAGAAGTTTATAAATATTAGTAGTACTAGAACTATTTCGGGTATTTAGGGTATTTGTAATCTGGTATTTAGCTTAAAGCTTCTGAATTTCTACTATTACTTTCTTAAGTACTACTAATTACTATAATATAATTAGTAATAGGATATTATATTTAGTTATTTGAGATAAAGTACTATAAATTAAGAGAGTTAGAATAATACTATCGGGTCTAGTAAAATTATTAATAGCCTTAAAAGCTATTTGGAATACGGTATCCTTATTAATTCTATTAATTTTGGCTATAATAATAAGGTAAATATATTAAATTAGGCTATAGTAATATTCTATAATTCTAACGGAACTATAGGCTTTTACGGGAATAATTTTAACCTTAGTTCCTATAGTATTTGTAAGCTAAGCGAATTTCTTATTAGTAAACTACTTTCTAATATTTACTATAATCTAATTAGAAGAGCCTAAATAGGTATTAATCTAATATTATTTTAGGGTATCTCAAATATATAATATACTAATATTTTAAAGCTATTAGCCGGCTTAATATCTAGTATCTTTATTAATAATATAGAATATAGGCTTACCGGAAATATAAAAAATATTAATAATAATAGAATAATTAAAGCTAATATTATTTCTTAGATTAAACTTAAATTATTTTAGTAATTATCCGAATTTCTGGTATTATTTATAATACTTTATAAGGTATTTAAAGGCTTTTATATTAATATTATAGCCTGCTTATTCTAGTATATTTCGAAGCTTATTAATAAATAAATAACTAAAATAGTAATATAGATATTATAATTTGACTTCTATAAGAAAGCAGGGGTTATAAGTAAAGAATTCGGAAATAAAGCTTTATAAAATAGTATTTTAAAACAGGAAAAAGTATTTAAAATATTATATTATAGGTATAAAGTATTTATTAAAAGTAATAAAATAATTAGTAAGATTATTAAAGTAAACTTCTAGCTTGTTTATATTAGCTAAGCTAAGTAAAAATAAAGTCTTTATAAGTATAATATAGAATTATACTTATTTAATTAGTATTTTTACTATTATAGATCTAATACTAAACCAGATATTAACTTAATCTTTAGTAGTTTTATTAAGTTAGATATTACTATTAGTTTACTATAAAGCTTAGAATTAGTTAGAACTAGTAATTAAGAATCTAGAGGCTCTGGTATTAATTATAATTCTATAAAAGTAGTAAGTATTATATCTTAATATACTATTAATTATAAATATCTGGATATTTTCTATTTATTTAATAGATTTTAAGATATAGTTTTTGCCTATTATCTAATATATAAGAGAAAAAGAAGTAAGGTTATTTATAAGGGTATTAGTTATAGAAATAGCAGAAATAGGGGCTATAAGAGTAGCTAGGAAGCTTTTAATAGAAGTAAAGTAGAAATTAGAGTAATATTTCTCTCTTTTATTTATTTCTATTAGTAAGGCTTTAAAAGTATTACTTACTAGTTTATTTTTATTACTTTTATTATTCTCTTCTCTTTTAAATTTAGTAATATACTATATATAAGTATTACTAAAGCATTTATTAAAGTTATAGGTATTTCGGAATCTAAATTAGTAAATATTTCTATTCTTGAATTAAGCCTTTTTAGCCTCTTATTTCTCTAGTATATACTTTTATAAGTAATATTCGGGTTTCTTATATATAAAATATAACTTTAGAATATAATTATTATAATTATAGGACTTGAAGTAGTTATTACAGGTTCCGAAGTTATAGCTGGGTCTATATTAATAATTTCCGAATAAATAATAATTTGGAGGGTTTTAAGAATAGTATTATTAATTAGTAAAATAGGTTTTAATAATAATTTATTACTTCTTCTTATAGGTAATAATAAATGATTAGAGCTTATTAATAAGCTAGCCGAAATTATTAGGAGAGTCCGAAACTATATATTAGTATACTAGTAAGCCTTAATAGAAAGTAATAATCTTATTATATAGGAATTTAGTACTTTATAAAGCAAGAGTAAGGCTATACTATAATTTATATAGGTTATTAATTAGTATTTAAATAAGCTTAAATATTGCCTTTTTAGAGTCTTTTACTATTATAGTTACTAAAGTAATAGTATTTCATTTATCTAAATTTTAATAATAGAAACCAGAGCCTTTAAAGAAGCTATAGATATTTATATAAGCCTCTTTATATATATAGCTCGAAAGCTAGTTATTATAGAAATAGTCTTATATTAGTTTCTTTAATATAGTAGGAAAAGCTCTTACTAGTATCTTTTCTAGAAGTTCTATATATTAGTAAATATTAAGAAAAATAATAAGTTTATAATTGAAACTATTATTAGTTCCGTTATATTTCTATATTTTAGAATATATTTTTATTACTTCCCTAATAAGCTTCCTAGTAGAAATAGTAGGTATTAATTAATAGTAGTTCGGGTTTAGTAGTAATACTAGTAGTAGTAAAGATAGAAGTAGTAAATAGCTTTAATTTAGAAAGGTAAATAAATAGCTTGATTTCTTAACTAAAATTATCTGGTTTCTTTATATCTAGTTTTATCTAGAATAAGATAAACTAATATAATAGGTCCCTAGAGAAAATCTATTCTAATTAGACTATTATTAATAATATTAGCTTTATTTTATATATTCTTTATTTTCTTTTAGGTAAGATTAATAAAGAATTATATAATAATAAGGTTTCTATAATTCTATTTAATATAAATACTATTATAGTAAAGTTAGGTTTAAAGATTTTATATAAGTATATAACTAATTAGACTATATATTATATTATTAAAGTTTTTGAAATTATTCTAGAATAGATCCTATAGATTATTATTACTTTTCTTATATAAAATATACTAATATATTTTAGTAGTTATATATTCCTAAAGTTTAGCCTTTATTATAGTTACCGGATTAATATTATTCTTCTATTTCTTAATTAGTTTCTTTCTCTTATTAGTATTTATACTAAACCGAGTTTAGGTTCTCTCTAGTATATATATATAGTTTGTAGTAAGAGGAATTTAAAAATAAGATAGTTTATAATAGATTTATAGAAAGTATTTAGTAGTAAAGATATCTAGATACCTGGTTTAGATACCTAATTTAGATACTAGATATTTAGATATCTAGTTTAGATACCTAGTTAAGATACTAGATATCTGGTTATTAAGATATTAGATATCTAGTAGTTAAGATACTAGATACCTGGTTTAGATATTAGATACCTAGTAAGATATTAAAATAAATATTTTATTCTTAAATATTTCATTTATAATAAGAAATTTAGAAAGTAAAATATTATAATTCCGGAAGGGTCTAAAGCTTAAAGAACTCGATTTAATAGTAAAATCAAAATAGTAGTTAAAGAGCTTTAAGGATATATATAAGATATATATTCCGGAGAAAGGGTCTTATAAATACGAGTATTATATAAATAAAAAAGATAGTTTCTAAGAAAGTAGTCTTGGGGCTAAAAGAAGTTAGTTTTAAAAAATAATAAAAGTTAAATAAATAGATAGTTAAATAACTAACCGTTTATTAATTAGTAAAAGCTAGATATCTTTTCTATAGGCTATTAAATACTTTTATAAAGTTAATAAATAGTTTCCTCCTTTAATATAAAATAGACTAGATTTGTCTTAGGCTATTAAATACTTTTAGAACTAATCTAAAATCTTCTCTAATTTATATATATAAACTAATTAGTATTAGTTTACTAATAATATATAGTATTATTATATAGGTATAGAAATACTAGTTATATTAGTTAGTAAAGTTATTATTCAGAAATAAGGATTATAGTATTATAGTATTAATATATAATCCCTAAATCTACTAAGCCTAAAGAAATCTAGTTTACTAGTCGAGTTACTAATAAAATATAAGGTTATATAACTATATCTTATATTTCATATCTTATTATTTATATCTTATTACTTATATCCTATTACTTATATTTTATATCCCGTAATTATATATATAATTTCTAAAGAAATAGCTATATTAATAATTAGGTTTTATAAAATATACTTTTTTATATATATTATAAATATTATTCTTAATTTCTATAGAATTCTAAAAATAGAATTATAGAAAAAATTCTAGCTATATATAAGAGGCTAAAAATCTTTAAAATAAAATAGAGAAAGCTTAAGGATTTATAGTATTATATATAAAATAACCGGGAAACCTATTATAATAAATACTAGTTAATTAAATATTATTTTAAAAAAGCCTAAATAATACTATTAATAAAGAATATTAAATTTAAGATAGGGAAGCTGTAATATATATAGGGTCGCACGTGACTTAAGGGCATGTAACGAACCTCGGATATTGCGGGTATTAATTAGGGAGTTCGGTAGCCCTTTAATATCCTAACTAACTACTGTTTATATTATATATATTAGGCTTATAAATTACTAATTATATATATGCCATTGGGGCCTCCTATTTAGAGGGGGCTTCCCTGGACCTTATAGGAGGGATAGAGATTAGTTCTATACTGAATTTAATACTATGGTTTTATAATATACTAATTTATTCTATTATTTTATTGCCTACTAATAAATACCTTATAAGCTAATCTCTCTACTCTTAAAGGAGGTAGTTTAATAAGTAATTATATCTCGAAATCTGCGAAATATATAACCTCTCGCCAAAGCTATTCCTATAGAGAAAGTCGACTAGATTAATCCCGATATGGGTAATGGCAAAGGCTTGTCTAATACTTTTAATAGGGCCCCTCAGGAGCCTCCGAGAGCTAGTAATAATAACGGAAATAATCCCGGCAATAATTAAGACGCCGAGATTAATGCCCGAGTTACTGCCGCCCAAGCTATAAAATAGGGCTTGTATACTAAAGTCGAAGTACTCTAATAAAAGCAAGAATTAGTAAATGTAATTAACTAGTATATCCTATAATTAGAGTAATATAAGGGTATTCTTAGGGATATCTTGCGGTTTACTATATCTCGTAGAAACTCTATTTGTGAGTTTACTCCCTTTTCCTCGGTAATTCCTACTAGGGAATTTCCTGAAATAGGGTTAGAACCTACTCTCTTTCCTAATATAATAAGCTTTGAGAGTAATCTTAATACTATTTATTAGGAGCTACTATATAATGTCCTGAAGATATATTTGGACCGAGAGAAGCTTCTCAAGATCCGGATATCTGACTTATATTATGGAAAGTCTCTTAAGAAATAGAGGATATTTATATTTTCCTAGGAGGCAGTCTTTAGAACCTAGCCTTAAACTTATAATAGATACTTTTCTAGAGTTAACTCTACTATAAGTGCCCTTAGGAACGAACCTTATAATACTTGGGAGGCTATAATAAAGCAAAGCCTATTATTATATAAGGTTTATTAGAAGTAATTTAAGGCCTACTTAGCTAATATGCTCCAAGTACCTTAAACCCGTTAATAAGATATCTTTGAGAAACTCCGAGATCTTTATTAGAAGAATAGCGAGATAGTTACCGAGTTATATACTCGGATAATTAGTCTCGAAGTTAATTAGGACCTATGCCCTAAGAGGGACCGGGTCCGGACTCTTAATACTGCTTTATCTAATTATAAGACTCGTTAGATGCTTATATCTATTCTCTCAGGAGATAAGATAGTATCTATTTCCGAGTAGCTTGAGAAAGCTCAGAAAGCAGAATATACTACTTATTCCAAATTAAGGAAAGTAAAGGCAGGGAAGTCTAGTAAGGGTAATTCTGCCCCCAAGAACTCTGACTTAGCGAATTCTGATTTATAAGGCTATTAAAAAAGAAAGGATAAGTTCCGAAAATTATATAAGAAATTCTCAGGTAGTACTTTGGCTTCTTTAAGGCCTTAATAAAGTACTAGTTCCACTTTAGGTATGGTTTATTAAACTTGTAAATAGAAAGAATATTTCTCAGGAAGTGCGAAGTATTTCAAGTATACTAAATAGGCTTGGTAGAACCCTAATAAGGCTAAAACTATAGAAGAGTCAAGGTATCTATAGAAGCAGGTTAATACTATTACTATGAAAAAGTGCTCTAGAGAAGACCCTTTTAAGGAATAGGGAAAAGGAAAGGCTAAATCTTGAATATTAATAATTTTGGCCATAATAAAAAAGGCATATTACTTTATATAATTATTTAAGTAAGATTAATATAGCCAGAAATAGGTGCCTTAGAAATATATAGCAGACTCGGTAATACCGGGTTAGATTATAACTTCCTTAATAATAATTAGGCTTAAAGCCAGGGCTTTATTGCCTTAGCTAAATATAACCAAGAGTTTATAACTTTTTATAAGAATAGATTTAAGATCTATTAAGCCTATAATCTTAAGGTATTTATTATAGATAATTATGGCGAGATGTATTCTTTTAAGCTCTAGTTCTATAAGTATAAGAATATTAGCTCTTATAGCCTTATCTTTAGTATAGAATTTTATAAAGTAACCCTTATATAATATATAGACTATATTAAGAAATAATAGATATATATACCTATATGGCCTAATAATATTAAGATCCTAATACTAAAAGAATTCGGTAAGGAGCTTAACTAGTACCCTGAGCTAGTGCCTTAAGTCTTATTCTTAACTAAAGGCAAATATAACTATCCTAGATAGTAAACTTTATGTATTTATAATAATTACTAGGTCTCTGCTTTATTATATAATTCTAGTAATACTAAATAGGAGTTTTTAATATAATAAATTAATATTTTCCGGAAAGGGGCTTTAGAAGTACTTATCTATTTCCGGAATAATAAATACAAAGACTTCTTAGAGGTTTTTAATTCTAATAAAGCTTCGGAATTTCCTGATCTTGGTAGTATTAAATACTTTATTAATATAGATAATATAGTCCCGTATAGGCCTTTATATAATTTATTAGAGACCTAACTAGAAGTATTATATCTATATTTATAGGATATGCTTTGTAAATATTAGATAAGGCCTAGTAAAAGCCTAGTAAGGGCGCCTATTCTTTTTGTTCCTAAGAAGGATAGAGAACTATGCCTTTATATTAATTATTATGAACTTAACTAAGTTATAATCAAGAATTAGTATTTGTTTTCTCTTATTAATAAGACCCTTAACTAGCTCCGAGAAGCCAAGATCTTTATAAAGCTGGATCTCAAGAATATATATTATTAGGTAAGAATTCGTAAAGAATATAAGTAAAAGATAGCTTTTAGAACCCGCTATAGCTATTTTAAATATCTTATAATATCTTTTGGGCTAGCTAATATACTAGCCATATTTCAAGCATATATTAATACTATACTTATAGGGCTCCTGGATTATTTCGTGATTATTTATTTAGATAATATTCTTATTTACTCCCGAAATAAGAATAAATATTATAATTACGTTTACTAGGTACTTACTAGGCTATATAAAAATAACCTATTTTATAAACTTAGTAAATGCGAGTTTAATATTAAGGAAGTCAAATTTTTGGGCTTCCTTATTAGAATAGAAGGTATTCGTACGGATCCTAAATAGGTTCGTAGTATTATTAAATAGCTAGAACTAGAATTATTTTATAATATCTAAGTATTTCTTGGATTTACTAATTTCTATTATAGGTTTATTTACTATTACTCTTAGGTAATTATAGGCTTAATAAATCTCTTAAAAAGAATAGAAAAGGGCTGGAAATCCGGTCTCTTTATATAAATAAATAAAGCGGCTAAAAGCTTTGAGACTTTAAAAAAAGCTTTTACTATAATACCTGTCCTAGTCTATTTTAATTTTTCTAAGAAAATTTATATTAAAACTAATATATTAAAATTCATAATTACTAGTACTATTTTATAATAAGTTAATCCTAGTAATAGCTTAAAAAAATACTAGTATCTAGTAGTATTCTAGTCCCGGAAACTTTCCGAAGCCAAACATAACTATAGTACCTATAATAGGGAGCTACTTATAATTATTAAAGCCTTTAAGTATTAGTACTATTATCTTAAAGGATTTAGGTTTATAATTAAGGTTATTATAGACCATAATAATTTCTAATACTTTATGGAAATAAAGTATTTAGAGAGCTATTAAGTATATTAGGTAATATATTTTATAATATATAATTTTAATATTATTTACTATAGAGGCGCCTTAAACCCAGTAGACGGACCTAGTAAAAGACCTAATTATAAAAAAGGTTCTATTAATATAACTTGGCTTCTGACTTTTTAGAATAAGTTAAAGGGAGCTTTTATAGTTATAATTTAGAGGTCCTTATAAATATCTAAAGAGTCCTTTCTTTAGAATAGGTATTATTTAATACTTGCTATATCTATAATAGCTAAGAAGAAATATTTATTATAAGATAAGTAAATAGATTATCTTATAGATCCCTTAATTATAAAATTAGTTAAGAAGCAAGGTATAGGGAAATATCTTAAAGGCTTTACTACTATAGCTAAGGTAATAAGGATATTTATAACCGTATTACTTAATAGAACTAAAGATTTCTTAGTCTCCCGAGTTTTTAAATTAGATAGTTATAAATACCTAATTCCCCGTATATAGATATGCGTAGCTACTAAAAGAGCTATAGTACTAGCCCCTCTATCTAAATCTTTTCTGGATATTATCTAGGTAGCTTAGAAAAATAATTCTTAATATTAGAATATTATAAAATAGAGGCTTAGTAAGAAAGATACTAAGGAAAAAGAAATCTAGAAAAATAATTCGGGCTTACTCAGGTATTATTCAAGAATTATTATACCTAATAATCCCGCTTTATATTAAGAAGTCATAAAGCTTTATTATAATAACCTAATAACTAGATACTATGGAATAGAGAAAACTCTCGAGCTTTTTAGAAGATCCTAGTATTAGGAGAATATAAAAGAAGATATTTGCGATTATTATTAAGAATATAATATCTATTAGAGAGTTAAGGTAAAGAGGTATTTACTATATAGTCTACTTAGTAGTTTATTATAGCCTAAGAGATCCTGGGGTGAGATTTCTATAGATTTTATTATAGGTCTGCCGCTATATAAGAACCTAATAAGAGGTCCCGATTTTAATATAATTCTTATAATTATTAACTAGTACTCTAAAATAGCGAGGTATATTATATGTTATAAGACTATTAATTCTTTGGAGCTTGCCAAGATTATGTGGGAATATGTTTTCTTAATCTTTAGCTCCCCTAATAAAATTATTTCTGACTAAGGAATAGTATTTACTAGCTAGTTCTAGTCTGCTTTCTGCTTTTACTTAATATATAAATAGTATTTGAGTATAGCTTATTATCCTTAGATAGATAGTTAGATAAAAAGGCAAAACTAGGCCCTGGAATACTACCTGAAATATTATTATAATACCTAAAAAAATAACTGGTTTGAGAAATTATCTTTTACGGAATTTATATATAATAACTCAAAATATTAGGTTTTATAGGATATATCTTTTTATATATATTACGGATATTACCCTTAATTTCTATAGAATCCTGAGGACAGGATTATAGAAAAGGTACTAGCTATATATAAGAGGCTAGAAACCCTTAAAGTAAAGCGGAGAAAGCTTAAGAATTTATAGTATTATATATAAAATAACCGGGAAACTTACTATAATAAGTACTAGTTAGCTAAATACTATTTTAAAGAAGCCTGAGTAATATTATTAATAAGGAATATTAAACTTAAGGCAAGAAAGCTTAAGCCAAAATTTATAGGTTTATTTAGGATCCTTAAATATATTAGTAATTTAGTATATAAGTTAGAATTACTAAGTATATATAATTATTTATATCTAACTTTTCATATTTCTTTTCTTAAAAAGTATATAGTAAAAAAGAGTTAGGAGCTATACTTATACTTTTCCGGAGAACTTCCGGAATTAGCGAATAATAATAAAGAATAAGAATAGGAAGTAAAAGCTATTATTAATTATTAATAAGATAGTAGAAGTAAGAAGTAATAGTATTTAATTAAATAGAAAGCCTGGCCTAAAGATTATAATACCTAGTTACTTGCTTTCCCTAACCTTAAAAATTCCAAGGAACTTCTGAAATTATATAACTAAAACCATGGCTTAGAATCCGAAATTACTTTTTAATAATTTCTTAAGGTTAAAAAGAATTCTGAACTACTAAGAAAAAGGCTACTTAAAAGAAAGAGAGGACCTGGATAGCTAAGAAAAGGCCTGGAATAGTAATAGAGACGCTTTTTCCCTGGGTTTTTTACCTATAAAGGTTTTCCAGGGTTTTATTAAGGCTTACGAGAATTATATTTAAATTATTAGAAAAAGGATTTAGGATTAAGAAAGATTTATTATAGGTAGACTAGTTACAGGTATCTTAAATAAATAAACTCTAATTCCTATAAATTCCTAATTTTTAAAGTAAGAATACTAAATACTGGCCCTATTTAGGACTTAGTAAAGAATTAGCTAATACTTTCCGGAATTTGCTTATCTCTTAACAGGATATAGTTATACTATAATAATATTAGTATTAAGGATATTAAGAGAAGTAAGTAAGGAACTTATAATTACTATATATGCCTTACGAAAGGCCCGAACTTCTAAAGTCAGGTCCTAAATAGCTATAAGTATTATATTATTAGTGTTTAAAGTACTAGTAATAGACTGCTTAGTAATCTTAATAATAAGCTTAGTAATAAGATTAATGCCTTAAAGGTAGATATTATAGTATTTCTTTAAGAAATTAGTAAGTACCTAAGTATATTAGAAAAAACTTATCTTTGGAATACTAACCCAAGTAGTATTATTATCTGCCTTATTAAGACGGGAAGAAGAATTCTGAAGCTTATTAGTATTCTTCTAGTCTTTAAAAACCTAATTAATAGTATTATTCTCGTTAGTATAATACTATTTAGGATATACTTTAAGAAATTTCTTAAAGGTTATAATAATATCTTTCCAGGACCGGTAAGCCTCTAATAAGTAGCGAGAAATCTGAAATTGCATTAGCTTTAATAGATATTAAAGCTAAAGAACTTACTAATATATAAGACTCAGAACTCTTATTATAATAGTTATAATTCTTCTTGCTAGGTATTATAATATATAAGGTAAAGGGATTAATAAGCAAATACTTGAAATATTTCAAGTATCTACTAGTAATAGGAAAGAAGGCTACGAGATTATCTTTATACTTATTATTATAGGGACAGATAATAAAGCTAGAAAAAGATATTATGGAATTAATTAAAAATAATTAAAGAAGACTTAGAGAAGGGCAGAAAAAGAGGCTAGAAGGTAATAATAGAAAAAGTTATATATATGGTTATTAGAAAGGAAGAGAGCATATAGTAATGCGAAGAGGTTTTTTTATAGAGGTAGAGAACTACCTGGATTAACTACTAGTTTTTGCGCTAGTCCTAATTAGAAACTAGTATAACCGATTAATACATGCTCCCAGAAGCCCATAAATAATCTCTAGAACCTTAGAAATATTCGTATAGGTTTTTTATATAAATATTTATTAAATACTTTCCATATAGCTATTTAGATTATTCTAATACGAGATCTAATAAGTAGTATTAATTTTATAGAGTAGTACCTTAGTACTTTGGATTGAGCTAATTAGAATACTCAGATCCCAAATAAAATCATAATTACTAGCTAGCTCCTATATCTGGGATATAATTACCCTTTCTTCTCGCTTACTTAGCCCTAATTTAATTAGATGATTTTTATATCTATTATCCAGATTATATTAGTAAAACCATTTCCCAAGATACTAGAAGTTTATATTAATTAAATAAATAATTAATTAAATATTTACTAGGATAAATTAATAGATCTTGGGGACAAGATCCTAGGAGGGGGGTATAGTTATAATATATATAGGGTTACACGTGACTTAAGGGCATATAACGAACCTTGGATATTACGGGTATTAATTAGGGAGTTCGGTAGTCCTTTAATATCCTAACTAATTATTATTTATATTATATATATTAGGCTTATAAATTACTAATTATATGTATACTATTAAGGCCTCCTATTTAGAGGGGGCTTCCCTGGACCTTATAGGAGAAATAGAGATTAGTTCTATACTGAATTTAATACTATGGTTTTATAATATACTAATTTATTCTATTATCTTATTACTTACTAATAAATACCTTATAGAAGCTTAAGCTAAAATTTATAAGTCTATTTAGAATTCTTAAATATATTAGTAATTTAATATATAAGTTAGAATTACTAAATATATATAATTATTTATATCTAACTTTTTATATTTCTTTTTTTAAAAAATATATAATAAAAAAGAATTAGAAGCTATATTTATATTTCTCTAAAGAACTTCCGGAATTAATAAATAATAATAAAGAATAAGAATAGGAAATAGAAACTATTATTAATTACTAATAAGATAATAAAAATAAGAAGTAATAATATTTAATTAAATAAAAAGCCTAGCCTAAAAATTATAATATCTAATTACTTATTTTTCCTAATCTTAAAAATTCTAAGAAATTTCTAAAATTATATAATTAAAACTATAGTTTAAAATCCGAAATTATTTTTTAATAATCTTTTAAAATTAAAAAGAATTCTGAATTATTAAGAAAAAGGCTACTTAAAAGAAAAAAAGAATCTAAATAGCTAAAAAAAGGCCTAGAATAATAATAGAGATATTTTTTTTCTAAATTTTTTTATTTATAAAGGATTTCTAAGATTTTATTAAAGCTTATAAGAATTATATTTAAATTATTAGAAAAAGATTTAGAATTAAGAAAGATTTATTATAAATAAACTAGCTATAAATATCTTAAATAAATAAACTCTAATTTCTATAAATTCCTAATTTTTAAAGCAAGAATATTAAATACTAGCCCTATTTAGAACTTAGTAAAGAATTAGCTAATACTTTCCGGAATCTATTTATTTCTTAATAAAATATAATTATATTATAATAATATTAGTATTAAGAATATTAAGAGAAATAAATAAGAAACTTATAATAGCTATATATATTTTATAAAAGGCCCGAACTTTTAAAATTAGATCCCGAATAGCTATAAGTATTATATTATTAGTATTTAAAGTACTAGTAATAAACTACTTAGTAATTTTAGTAATAAACTTAATAATAAGATTAATATCTTAAAAGTAAATATTATAGTATTTCTTTAAGAAATTAGTAAATATCTAAATATATTAGAAAAAACTTATTTTAGAAATACTAATTTAAATAATATTATTATTTATCTTATTAAAATAGAAAGAAGAATTCTAAAGCTTATTAGTATTTTTCTAGTTTTTAAAAACCTAATTAATAGTATTATTCTTATTAGTATAATATTATTTAGAATATATTTTAAGAAATTTCTTAAAGGTTATAATAATATTTTCCTAGAACTAGTAAGTCTTTAATAAATAATAAGAAATCTGAAATTATATTAGCTTTAATAAATATTAAAGCTAAAGAACTTATTAATATATAAGATTTAGAACTCTTATTATAATAGTTATAATTCTTTTTACTAGATACTATAATATATAAAATAAAGGAATTAATAAGTAAATACTTGAAATATTTCAAGTATTTACTAGTAATAGAAAAAGAAGCTATAAAATTACTTTTATACTTATTATTATATAAATAAATAATAAAGCTAGAAAAAAATATTATAGAATTAATTAAAAATAATTAAAGAAGATTTAGAAAAGAGTTAAAAAAAAACTAAAAGATAATAATAGAAAAAGTTATTATATATATAATTATTAGAAAGGAAAAGAATATATAATAATATAAAGAGGTTCTTTTATAAAAATAGAGAACTACCTAAATTAATTACTAGTTTTCGTACTAGTTCTAATTAGAAATTAGTATAACTAATTAATATATATTTCTAGAAGCCTATAAATAATCTTTAGGATCTTAGAAATATTTATATAAGTTTCTTATATAAATATTTATTAAATTCTTTTTATATAGCTATTTAGATTATTTTAATACAAGATCTAATAAGTAATATTAATTTTATAGAATAGTATCTTAGTACTTTAAATTAAGCTAATTAGAATACTTAGATCTTAAATAAAATCGTAATTATTAGCTAGCCCCTATATCTGGGATATAATTATTTTTTCTTTTTACTTATTTAGTTCTAATTTAATTAGATAATTTTTATATCTATTATCTAAATTATATTAGTAAAACTACTTCCTAAAATACTAGAAGTTTATTTTAATTAATTAATTAATTAATTAAATATTTACTAGAATAGATTAATAGATCTTAGAAATAATATAAGGTATTTATTAGTAGGTAATAAGATAATAGAATGAATTAGTATATTATAAAACTATAGTATTAAATTTAGTATAGAACTAATTTCTATTTTTCCTATAAGGTCTAGAAAAGCCTCCTCTAAATAGGAGGCCCTAATAGTATATATATAATTAGTAATTTATAAGTCTAATATATATAATATAAATAGTAATTAGTTAGGATATTAAAGGGCTATTAAACTCCCTAATTAATACCTATAATATCCGAGGTTTATTATATATTTTTAAGTTATATATAATCCTATATATATTATAATTATATTTCTTTTCTAGAATCTTATTTCTAAGATCTATTAATTTATTCTAATAAATATTTAATTAATTATTTATTTAATTAATATAAACTTTTAGTATTTTAGGAAATAGTTTTACTAATATAATCTAGATAATAGATATAAAAATTATCTAATTAGATTAGAGTTAAGTAAGTAAAAAGGAAAAGTAATTATATTTCAGATATAGGAGCTAGCTAGTAATTATAATTTTATTTGGGATCTGAGTATTCTAATTAGCTTAATCTAAAGTATTAAGGTACTATTTTACGAAATTAATATTATTTATTAGATCTTATATTAGAATAATCTAAATAGCTATATAGAAAGTATTTAATAAATATTTATATAAGAAACCTATATAAATATTTCTAAGATCCTAGAGATTATTTATAGACTTCTGAGAGTATATATTAATTAGTTATACTAGTTTCTAATTAGAACTAGTACGAAAACTAGTAATTAATTCAGATAGTTCTTTATTTCTATAAAAGAACTTCTTTATATTACTATATACTTTCTTTCTTTCTAATAACTATATATATAACTTTTTCTATTATTATTTTCTAGTTTCTTCTTTTACCCTTTTCTAAGTCTTCTTTAATTATTTTTAATTAATTTTATAATATCTTCTTTTAGCTTTATTATCTGTTTTTATAATAATAAGTATAAAAGTAATCTTATAATCTTTTTTCCTATTACTAGTAAATACTTGAAATATTTCAAGTATTTATTTATTAATTCCTTTACTTTATATATTATAATATCTAGTAAGAAGAATTATAACTATTATAATAAGAGTTCTAAGTCTTATATATTAGTAAGTTCTTTAGCTTTAATATTTATTAAAGCTAATATAATTTCAGATTCCTTATTATTTATTAGAGGCTTACTAGTCCTAAGAAAATACTATTATAATTTTTAAGAAATTTCTTAAAATATATTCTAAATAGTATTATATTAATAAGAATAATATTATTAATTAGGTTTTCGAAAACTAAAAGAATACTAATAAGCTTCGGAATTCTTTTTCCCGTTTTAATAAAATAGATAATAATATTACTTAGATTAGTATCCTAAAAATAAGTTTTTTCTAATATATTTAGATATTTACTAATTCTTTAAAAGAATATTATAATATCTATTTTTAAGATATTAATCTTATTACTAAGCTTATTACCGAGATTACTAAATAGTCTATTACTAATACTTTAAATACTAATAATATAATACTTATAGTTATTTGGGACCTAATTTTAGAAGTTCGGGCTTTTTATAAAATATATATAGCTATTATAAGTTCTTTATTTATTTTTCTTAATATCCTTAATACTAATATTATTATAGTATAACTATATTCTATTAAAAGATAAATAGATTCCGGAAAATATTAGCTAATTCTTTATTAAATTCTAAATAGGGCCGGTATTTAATATTTTTATTTTAGGAATTAGGAATTTATAGGAATTAGAATTTATTTATTTAAAATACCTATAGCTAGTTTATCTATAATAAATCTTTTTTAATCCTAAATTTTTTTCTAATAATTTAAATATAATTCTTATAAGCTTTAATAAAATCCTGGAAAACTTTTATAAATAAAAAATCTAGGAAAAAAATATTTCTATTATTATTCCAGGCTTTTTCTTAATTATCCAGGTTTTCTCTTTCTTTTAAATAGCCTTTTTCTTAGTAGTTTAGAATTCTTTTTAATCTTAAGAGATTATTAAAAAATAATTTCGGATTCTAAATTATAGTTTTAGTTATATAATTTTAGAAGTTCCTTAGAATTTTTAAGATTAGAAAAAATAGATAACTAGATATTATAATCTTTAGACTAGGCTTTCTATTTAATTAAATACTATTATTCTTTATTTCTATTATCTTATTAGTAATTAATAATAGCTTCTATTTCTTATTCTTATTCTTTATTATTATTTACTAATTCCGGAAGTTCTTTAGAAAAATATAAATATAGCTTCTAATTCTTTTTTATTATATACTTTTTAAAAAGGGAAATATAGAAAATTAAATATAAATAATTATATATATTTAGTAGTTCTAACTTAGATATTAAATTACTAATATATTTAAGAATTCTAAATAGACTTATAAATTTTGGCTTAAGCTTTCTTATTTTAAATTTAATATTTCTTATTAATAGTATTATTTAGGCTTTTTTAAAATAGTATTTAGCTAACTAGTATTTATTATAATAGATTTCCTAGTTATTTTATATATAATATTATAAATTCTTAAGCTTTCTCTATTCTATTTTAAGGATTTCTAGTTTCCTATATATAGCTAGTATTTTTTTTATAATCTTATTTTTAGGATTTTATAGAAGTTAAGAGTAATATCTATAATATATATAAAAAGATATATCTTATAAAACCTAATATTTTAAGTTATTATATATAAATTCTATAAAAAATAACTTCTTAAACTAGTTATTTTTTTAAATATTATAATAATATTTTAGGTAGTATTTTAGGGCCTAGTTTTGCTTTTTTATTTAACTATTTATCTGAGAATAGTAAGCTATATTTAAATACTATTTATATATTAAGTAAAAGCAGAAAGCAGACTAGAACTAGCTAGTAAATACTATTTCTTAATCGGAAATAATTCTATTAGAGAAGCTAAAGATCGAGAAAATATATTCCTATATAATTTTGGTAAGCTCCGGAAAGTTAATAGTCTTATAATATATAATATACCTTACTATTTTAGAATATTAGTTAATAATTATAAGAATTATATTAAAATTAGAACCTTTTACCGGGTTCTTATATAGTAATAGACCTATAATAAAATCTATAAAGATCTTACTTTAGGGTCTCTCAGGTTATAGTAAACTACTAAGCAAATTATATAGTAAATACCTCTTTGCCTTAACTCTCTAGTAAATATTATATTCTTAATAATAATTATAAATATTTCCTTTTATATTCTCTTAATACTAGGACCTTCTAAAAAGCTCGAGAGTCTTTTCTATTTTATAATATCTAGCTATTAGATTATTATAATAAAGCTTTATAACTTCTTAATATAAAGCGGGATTATTAGATATAATAATTCTTAAATAGTATCTAAATAAGCCCGAATTATTTTTCCAGATTTCTTTTTCCTTAATATCTTTCTTATTAAGCCTCTATTTTATAATATTCTAATATTAAGAATTATTTCTCTAAATTATCTGAATAATATCTAGAAGAAATTCAGATAAAGGAGCTAGTATTATAGCTCTTTTAGTAGTTATATATATCTATATATAGGGAATTAGGTATTTATAATTATCTAATTTAAAAACTCGAGAAACCGAGAAGTTTTTGGTTTTATTAAATAATATAGTTATAAATATTTCTATTATTTTAGCTATAATAGTAGAGCCTTTAAAGTATTTCCCTATATCTTACTTCTTAACTAATTCTATAGTTAAGAAATCTATAAAATAATCTATTTACTTGTCTTATAGTAAATATTTCTCCTTAGCTATTATAAATATAATAAGTATTAAATAATACTTATTCTAAAAAAGGAACTCTTTAGATATTTATAAGAATCTCTGAATTATAACTATAAAAACTCTTTTTAACTTATTCTAAAAGGTTAGAAGTCAAGTTATATTAATAGGACCTTTTTTATAATTAGGTCTTTTACTAGGTCTATTTACTAGATTTAAGGCACTTCTATAATAAATAATATTAAAATTATATATTATAAGATATATTATCTAATATACTTAATAGCTTTCTAGATACTTTATTTCTATAAAATATTAGAGGTTATTATAGTTTATAATAATCTCGATTATAAACCTGAACTTTTTAAGGTAATAATACTAATACTTAAAGACTTTAATAATTATAAGTAGCTCTTTATTATAGGTACTATAGTTATATTTAGCTCCGGAAAGTTTCCGGAACTAGAATACTATTAGATATTAGTATTTTTTCGGGCTATTACTAGAATTAACTTATTATAAAATAGTATTAGTAATTACAAATTTCGATATATTAGTTTTAATATAAATTTTCTTAGAAGAGTCGAAATAGACCAGGACAGGTATTATAGTAAAAGCTTTTTTTAAAGTCTTAAAGCTTTTAGTTACTTTATCTATTTATATAAAGGAACCGGATTTCCGGCCCTTTTCTATTTTTTTTAAGAGATCTATTAAGCCTATAGTTACCTAAAAGTAATAGTAAATAAACCTATAGTAGAAATTAGTAAATCCAAAAAATACTTGGATATTATAGAATAATTCTAGTTCTAGCTATTTAATAATACTATAGACCTATTTAGGATTTATATAAATATCTTCTATTCTAATAAGGAAGCCCAAAAATTCGATTTTTTTAATATTAAACTCGTATTTACTAAGTTTATAAAATAGGTTATTTTTATATAGCTTAGTAAATATCTAATAAATATAATTATAGTATTTATCTTTATTTCAGGAATAAATAAGGATATTATCTAAATAAATAACTATAAAATAATCTAGGAGTCCTATAAGTATAGTATTAATATATATTTGAAATGTGGCTAGTATATTAGCTAGCCTAAAAGGTATTATAAGATATTTAAAATAGCTATAGTAGGTTCTAAAAGCCGTCTTCTATTTATATTCCTTATAAATTCTTATCTAATAATATATATTCTTAAGATCTAGCTTTATAAAGATCTTGGCTTTTTAGAGCTAGTTAAGGGTCTTATTAATAAGAAAAAGCAAATATTAATTCTTAATTATAACTTGGTTAAATCTATAATAATTAATATAAAGGTATAGTTCTTTATTCTTTTTAGAGACAAAAAGAATAGGCGCCCCTATTAGGCTTTTACTAGGCCTTATTTAATATTTATAAAGTATATCCTATAAATATAGATATAATACTTCTAGTTAGGTCTCTAATAGATTATATAAAGGCCTATACGGAACCGTACTATCTATATTAATAAAGTATTTAATACTATTAAGATTAGGAAGTTCTAAAGCTTTATTAGGATTAAAAACCTTTGAGAAGTTTTTATATTTATTATTCTAGAAATAGATAGGTACTTTTAAGGCCCCTTTCCGGAAGGTATTAATTTACTATATTAAAAACTCCTATTTAGTATTACTAGAACTATATAATAAAGTAGAGACCTAGTAACTATTATAAATATATAAAGCCTATTATCTAGGATAGTTATATTTGCCTTTAGTTAAGAATAAGACTTGAAATACTAGTTTAAAGTACTAGTTAAGCTCCTTACCAAATTCTTTTAGTATTAGGATTTTAATATTATTAGGCTATATAAATATATATATTTATTATTTCTTAATATAATTTATATATTATATAAGAGTTATTTTATAAAATTCTATACTAAAGATAAGGCTATAAGAGCTAATATTTTTATATTTATAAAACCAGAACTTAAAAGAATATATCTTACTATAATTATCTATAATAAATACCTTAAGATTATAGGCTTAATAGACCTTGAATTAGTTCTTATAAAAGGTTACAAATTCTTAATTATATTTAGCTAAGATAATAAAGCCCCGGCTTTAAGCCTAATTATTATTAAGGAAGTTATAATCTAATCCGGTATTACCAAATCTACTATATATTTCTAAGATACCTATTTCTGGCTATATTAATCTTATTTAAATAGTTATATAAAGTAATATACCTTTTTTATTATAGCCAAAATTATTAATATTAAGATTTGGCCTTTCTTTTTCCCTATTTCTTAGGAGAATCTTCTTTAGAATACTTCTCTATAGCTATAGTATTAACCTGCTTTTATAGATACCTTAACTCTTCTATAGTTTTGGCCTTATTAGGGTTCTATTAAGCCTATTTAGTATATTTGAAATACTTTATATTTCCTGAGAAGTATTTTTTCTATTTATAAGTCTAATAAATTATACCTAAAATAGAACTAGTATTCTATTAAGGCCTTAAAGGAGCAAAAATACTACCTAAAGGTTTCTTATATAATCTTCGGAACTTATTCTTTCTTTTTTAATAGCCTTATAAATTAGAATTTACTAAATTAGGGTTTTTAGGGGCAGAGTTATCCTTACTAGACTCTCCTGTTTTTATTCTTCTTAATTTAGGATAAGTAATATATTCTGCTTTCTGAGCTTTTTTAAGCTATTTAGAAATAGATATTATCTTATCTCCTAAAAAAATAGATATAAGTATCTAATAAGTCTTATAGTTAGATAAAATAATATTAAAAGTCCGGATCCGGTTCCTCTTAGGATATAGGTTTTAGTTAATTTTAAGACTAATTATCCGAGTATATAATTCGGTAATTATCTTATTATTTTTTTAATAAAGATCTCGGAGTTCCTTAAAGGTATCTTATTAACGGGTTTAAGGTACTTAAAATATATTAGCCAAGTAGGCCTTAAATTACTTCTAATAGATCTTATATAATAGTAGGCTTTGCTTTATTATAGTCTTCCAAGTATTATAAGGTTTATTTCTAAGGGTACTTATAATAGAGTTAATTCTAAAAGAGTATTTATTATAAGTCTAAGGTTAGGTTCTAAAGACTACCTTCCAGGAAGATATAAATATTCTCTATTTCTTAAGGAACTTTCTATAATATAAGTCAGGTATCCGGACCTTGAGAAGCTTCTTTTAGTCCAAATATATCTTCAGGATATTATATAGTAGTTCCTAACGAATAGTATCGAGATTATTTTTAAAGTTTATTATATTAGGAAAGGGGATAGGTTCTAATTCTATTTTAGGAAGTTCCCTAATAGGAATTACCGAGGAAAATAGGATAGACTTATAAATAGAGTTTCTATAAGATATAGTAAACCGTAAGGTATTTCTAAAGGTACTCTTATATTATTCTAACTATAGGATATATTAGTTAATTATATTTACTAATTCTTGCTTTTATTAGAGTACTTCGATTTTAGTATATAAGCCCTGTTCTATAGCTTAGGTAATAGTAATTCGAGTATTAATCTCGGTATTTTAATTATTACCGGGATTATTTATATTATTATTACTGGCTCTCGGAGGCTCTTAAGGGGCCCTATTAAAAGTATTAGACAAGCCTTTGCTATTACTTATATCGGGGTTAATCTATTTGACTTTCTTTATAGGAATAGCTTTGGTAAGGGGTTATATATTTTACAGATTTCGAGATATAATTACTTATTAAACTACCTTCTTTGAGGGTAAAGAGATTAGCTTATAAGGTATTTATTAGTAGGTAATAAGATAATAGAATGAATTAGTATATTATAAAATTATAGTATTAAATTTAGTATAGAACTAATCTCTATTCCTCCTATAAGGTCTAGGGAAGCCTCCTCTAAATAGGAGGCCCCAATGGTATATATATAATTAGTGATTTATAAGCCTAATATATATGATATAAATAGTAGTTAGTTGGGATATTAAAGGGCTACCGAACTCCCTAATTAATACCTGTAATATCCGAGGTTTGTTATATATCCTTAAGTTATATGCGATCCTATATATATTATAAATAAGATCCTAGGAAAGAGATATAGTTATAATATATATAGGGTTATATATAACTTAAGGGCATATAATAAACCTCGGATATTACAGGTATTAATTAGAGAGATTAGAGGCCCTTTAACTTTATAACTAACTATTATTTATATTATAAATATTAGACTTATAAATTACTAATTATATATATGTTATCGGGGCCTCCTATTTAGAGGGGGCTTCCTTGGACCTTATAAGAGGAATAGAGATTAGTTCTATACTGAATTTAATACTATGGTTTCATAACTTACTAATTTATTCTATTGTTTTATTACTTACTAATAAATACCTTATAAAAGTAATATAAAAGAAAGTACTTAGTTAAGTTATAAAATAATATATAAATAAAGCTATATTTACTTTTAATATATTAATTCTCGATATTTCGCAAATATAAGCTTTATAGCTTACTTTAGTATTATAAATAAAATTATAAGACTTAATTATTTCTTATAATATGTTTAATTATTTCTTTTATAAAGTTCTTAAATATTTGTCTTATTAGAGAAATCTCGCATCTGGTAAGATAGTTAATTTAATTAATTAGAATACGTTCTTAGGCATTAGTAAGGTATTAGTATACTTGGAACTAAAATTACTACTGCGACGTAGTTTTGCCTTTGGCTCGTTATATTAATATAGAGAGTATAAGATAATACCTTTTTGCAATTGCAGTACAATTAGGGTCCAAAGAGGTTTCGATTTCGGCCAGAGCCTATTGCATATCCTCTTCGTTAACTATTTTGTGGAGAATTAAAGCGGTAATTTGTATCAAAAATTGGTATTGCACGGGACAGGGTGTTGCATTTCAGCGGGAGTCGAGTAGACAACCCATCTTGGGGAATCACCCGGACCAGGCGGACTCAGTCCCGGGCGATCTGACTTGACATAGCTTCGGACGACCGGCGATGAAAATTTAAAAAGGTTTCGAAAAGATGAATCTGTTCATAACCAGACCGGTTGACCTGAGCAATACTGCGATTGGAGGGAAATCCGGGGAAAACAAGGATGTTCGGAGCACACCGCCTCAGCAAATTTTTGGCACCCCGCTTTGCCTTGATTACCGTTTCCTGGGGGAACGACGGCCCGAGCCAGTTGATGTCATAGGGTCTAACATTTACCTACTGACAAACTGCAGTTCAAACCTTGACCAGATCTCTGAGGATGTGAATGCTTTTCAAAATTCGGTAACCGGGTGAAATTGAGAATGAGCTCAAGTTATTGGTTGACGGGCCTATTTAGGCCCAACTTTCCTTCTTTCCGTTGATCTTTGAATGATGCTTTGACGAAGATTCGAGGTTGGCTGGGGATAGGTAGAGTTCAAGGAAAAGGCCTAGCTGACTTTGAGAACTTAGCCTGCGGATCTAAGGCTCCATGAGCACAAGACCAGAAGAAAAATTAACGTCCGGTTGGTAGATTTAAATACTAATACATTGTGGCGATATGGATTCTTGACATAAATACTCATTAACCCACCTCCTGATCTCTTTTCATTTATATCCTCATTTTCACAAGCAAGTAATATGTTCTCCCTCACTATCCTCACAGCCATCCTGGCCCTGATTCATTTCGGCAACACCCTCACCTCATCACTCCAACAAGTAACTGCTTTCACAGCGGGACCAACAAGCGCAGGAATGTACATCTATGTTCCCACAACCAAGCTATCCCTCGCCCCAATCATCGTAGCAATCCACTGGTGCAGCGGCAGCGCAAACGACTACTTCTCGGATACTGGCTACGCAACGTACGCAGATACCTACGGCTACATTGTCATCTATCCCGATTCACCTTCATCAGACAATTGCTGGGATGTTGCTTCCCTGGCAAGCCTGACCCACAATGGAGGCGGTGATAGTCTTACAATTGTTAACATGGTTAAATATGCAACGGCCAATTACGGAGGGGACGCAAGTAAGGTGTACGCTACTGGCCTCAGCTCCGGGGCTATGATGACGAATGTGTTGGCTGGAGCGTATCCGGATGTTTTTAAGGCTTGTACGGCTTATTCGGGAGTACCTGATGGATGCTTTTATGTCTCAACTGCAACTGCTGGAATGGCACAGGCGGCATGGAATACGACATGCTCGAGTGGATTGTCTGTCCAGACAGCGCAGCAGTGGGGAAATCTGGTGCGCAGCTATTATCCTGGGTATACTGGAAGTTATCCCAAGATGGCATTGTGGGTGCTCCATTTCTACTAATTTCTGCCACTTTTTGGCGTATTAGTGTCCTAAATATATACAGATATCACGGAACCGCCGATTTCACTCTCGCATATCCGAACCTCGCCGAAGAAATGAAAGAATGGTCAAATGTACTAGGGGTACCCCGGTCCCAAAACATTAGCAACACTCCTATCGCTGGCTACACCAAAATGGTTTATGGAGATGGCACTAAATTGGTTGGTTTCTCTGCTCTGGATGTAGGTCATTCGGTGCCTGTTCGAACGGAGGACGATCTTGTGTGGTTTGGCCTTATGCCATCCTCCTCGACTATATCAACTGCCACGTCCACTAAAGCCAGCACAACTTTATCAACGAGCACCACCACATCCTCTGCAAGTTCAACTAGCACTGCTGCTCATTGGGGACAATGGTAGGGACACCTAGGTGCAAATAGATCTCTTACTACAGACTATACTGACATTAGACTTAGTGGTGGCACTGGCTGGGCGGGCCCAACGATATGTGAATCCCCATATACTTGTACATACTCGAACGCCTGGTATTCTCAGGTCAGATGCACCCATTCGTTTAACAACATTTGCGATACAGTATAGCCCAAGAACTAACACCTTCTCAAAATATAGTGTCTATGAAAATTTGAGTATAACTGCCACACTGCCGTCTAAGGGTGGAGACTCCCAGCAATGTATTCGGATTGGGGGTGTAGTGAATTAAATTATAAAGGAGTATCTAAGCGCACTTGGAAAGTCGTGGTGTAATCCGAATTAGGGATATTTATGTGCGGCCGCTAGTGTGGCAATGTCTCACCGGACGAAGGGATAATGTAAACAGTAGTATGATTGTGACGTTAAAGGGACGTCGATCTCCCTGATCGACACCCGCGACATCCGAGGTTCGTCATATGCCCTTGGGTCACGTGCGACCTTGCACACATCACAATATATTAATTCTCTTATACTCTTATATAAATTCTTAATTTCTAGAATATAAATTATTTGTAACTTATTTAATATAATATAAACTAGATATTATATTAATTTTAAAAGTTTTAAACCTTAATTTTATTACTTTTAATAAGTTTTCTTTTTCTTTTATATTAAAATTGTCACGATTCCACGCTCCGCCTAGCTTGGCATCTGGCATTTGGTATCTGAGCTTGGCATCTGGCATTTGGCATCTGAGCTTAGTATCTGGCATTTGGTATCTAGTATTTAAGTATCTGGCATCTGGGGTCACATGACGGTTACACGTGACGAAGCTAAGAGAAGCTGCACTCTGGGAAATTTAGAATGCTAAGCCCTATTAGGCCGAGCCATAAGCGAGGAACTATAAATACTTAAGAGACCTTAACTCGAGACTCCCTTTTCTCTTTAGCTTAGTTTTCTCAATAAATAGTTCTCTTATAAATACCTCATTTATAGGCTTCCTTTATAGGGTTGTAACAAAAATTATAATAAAGCTTAATAATAATTAGAAATATTATATATTAAATCTTTATATAAAGAAGATTAAAAAAAGATTAGTAATTTAATTAATTAAATAAAATTCTTTAAATAAGAAAGAAAATATAAGAAAAAAGCAAAACTCGTATTCTTTAAAGTATTTAAGCTTTTAAGAATATGTAATTGTTTTATTAATTAAAAGAAGAACTTTATATAATAATAAACTTATTTATAATTATATTACTTAAGAAAGGCTTCTAGTTAAATATATTAATCGGATCTCGATTTAATATAAAAAGCAAGTATATAATTAGCTAATATTTAAAATAAAAAAATAAGAGAAAAAATAATTTAAATAAGTAATTTTTATAAGAGTATTAATAATAATAATTAAATAATATATAATTTAAAATCCATTCATTTATTTCTTTATTTTATAAAAGAAACTTATAATATTTAATTAGCTTCTTTTAATAAAAAAGTAAGTTTAATATCTTTATAACTATTGAACTCATTATAAGAATAGGGTAAAGGCTGCTAAAAGGCTATTATAAGCGAAGTGTTACCAGTGTGGGCAAAAACTACTCAAGCTACTCAAGCTACTCTAGAGTAGTCTTGAGTAGAGTAGAGTAGAGTTTGAGTAGCGTAATATGGTACTTGAGTAGAGTAGAGTAGAGTACTACTCTAGAGTAACTCAAGAGTAGTCACGTGCAAGTTATATAAATATAGTAATACAATATTTATTTAATTATTAATAAATATATAAGTTTCCCTATTAAGCAGTACTATATAAGGCTACTTAAATACTACTTTTTTTTCTAAAAAAAACAGGTTTTCCTCACTTACCAAGCCTCGCCACCACTTGATTGGGCAGTACAGTGGCGCTAGGCTCCGGCCAACCCCCAGGTCCTTACCAAATTAGGCTAGATTATCACGTGTAACATCACGTGTGGTATCACGTGTATACTACTCAACTACTCTAGAATATTCTAGAGTAGTTGAGTTGAGTATTGAGTAGAGTATGAGTAGTGAGAAATATAGTTGAGTAGAATATGAGTAGGGCCCACTACTCTACTCTACTCTACTCATTTCCCACACTGAGTGTTACAGCTTCACAAGAGGGAAAGGCTGTGATAGTTCAGGTTTCGACGTTCTGGTCACCTGACAGCTAGCATGGGAATGCGCATGGAGATATTTAGGACGCTAAGCCTCTTACGGGCTTAGCGCATTGCGGGTGCACTTTACCCTCGCAGCCTCCTGTATTCTAGTCTTCCCTCCTTTATTTTGAATCGTCTTCGTAAGGGACCTTCTACCTTGCTCTCCAAGCCCTGAATGCCGTACCCGTGACAAAGACCTTCTGATTTTGAAATTTACAACTCTGTAAATTGCTTATATCTACCAGCTTCAGGTCCTTGTTTACTAACAATCCTCCAGGCAATAGCGTTTCCATTCATTCACTCTTCAAATGCATTTTACAGAAGACAAACACCGCTAAGTTTACTCAAGGCTATTATGAATCAGAATGGCGGGAAAACCGGTGTGGAGTGAGCGGAAGTCAGAGCAGTGGTATTCTTCATCGCCCAAAATGTGTTCGATATCATTCAATATGTTTCAATGGAGTTGTAGCATTGCGGCATTATTCACAACATTTCGTCTTGAACGCTCATTCAGTCAATTACCTCGAACAGAACATTATTGATTCAAATCAGTTGGTTGGAACATTCCAGTCTGATAGTCGCGAGTCACCGTGGATCTTCGTTCCTACCCGACTTCTATATAATCTCCCAAATTTCCCTCTTCCCGCGACTTCTTCATTCAAACATAAAATTATTTCGTTGTTCTTTGCCGCCCTACAGGGGGTCTAACCACCACAACGACACCTGAGAACATAGACAGAACAATATTTCTGAACAAGATGTCGACCAACAAAGGTAAACCATCTTTAAACCCCAAGCAGTGTCCCTCCAATATCGTGTCAGAGGAAGAGGAGGCCCGCCTCGACGCTCTCATTCCAGCTCGACCAGCCCCATCAATAAACAAAAGCATCCTCCCCTCCAAACTAGATACAACACGCAGAGACACCCTTCCATCCAAGTTGGACGCAACTCTCAAAAGCAGTCTTCCTTCTAGGTTGGACTCAACACGAAGAGACAACCTTCTTTCCAAGCTGGACAAAACCTCCAAAAGCAATCTTCCTTCTAAACTGGACTCAACACGCGGAGATAACCTTCCTTCTAAATTGGACGGTAGCTCAAATGCAGATAAAATTGCAACCAAGACTATATTCACGAGTCAGCGCGATATCGAGATGGCCACTCGCCAAACGAAATATGATCAACTACCGCCGAAGGAGCAAGAGGTGCAGGAGGAGTGGGCACAAAGGAAGATCGCGGAAACGGGGCCATGTCCCGCTGGCTTCGTGTGGATCAGGGTCCCGGGTGGGTACAACTGTGCTGCTGGTTCACACTGGATGACGGACGAGCAATTGGCTGAGGGCAGGGGCGGTTTCTACAAGCGTAATTATGAGCAAGATATCCAACAATGGATGGATAACGGGGGTTCGTGGTTGAGCTTCAGAAGAAATGAGAAGTCAGAGAGGGAAATCGGGTTCAGCAGGGGTATGGACAACTTCGAAGGCCCCTTTCACGAGGGTAACCATCTCATGGGACTGAGTCCTCACCACCCCCAATTTTTCAATCAGGGGGGTATATCTGGATTTCAACGACATCCTGGTCGGCAAGATGGAGGCGGCTGGCATGACCCTTATAATAACCCCTACGATCCGTTCCAGTATCCTCCCCAAGGGTCAGGTTTCGGGGGTAGATTTCCACCACGACGCTAGTCAACAAACGGAGGTGAAGGCAGAGTGACTACGGAGCATTCGGTGGAAGCCAAATAATTTTTCCCACCTAGGATATAGAAATATAAATCGTTGAGTCCAGCATTTCCGACCCATTGACAAAGACATAATAACATAACCTCCCTACCCTTCAAGGCCTGCAGTATGATTCAAATGATACCTTGAAATCTCTGTCTCATTCGAAGAAGCGGTTCTTTGGTCTCGGAAGACCAAGATGTTCCCTTAAAGTGTTCCCCTCATACTCCTTCCGAAAGAGGCCTCTCCGCTGCAGTTCAGGAACCAAACGATAAATAACATCATCCAAGCCTTGAAGTAGAAACGGGAAAACGACCGTAAAACCATCAGCTGCTTCCTCTGCTAGCCAAGTCCCCATCTCGTCTGCAATATTCTCTGGAGTTCCAACAAATGCATGTCCTGAATAGCCTCCTAGCCGCTAAGCAAGCTGCCGCATAGTCAGCTTCTCCTTCTCTGCAAGCTTTATCACCGAAGCTTGGCTTGTCTTGCTTGCTTGCGTTGGTTTCTGGTAAATCGGTTGGCAGTGGGCTGTCAGGGTCGAAACCTGAGGCATCAGATCCCAAGGCTATTAACAAAGATGCAATCGCACTGTCATAATGTACCAGGCTGTCCAACTTGAGCCGTTTGGCTTGAGCATTCTCGAGTGAGTCACCAATGACGATAAGAGCAGCTGGCAAAATCTTGAGATGAGTCCAATCCCGGTCAGCAGCAACGGCCCTTTCACGTTCAGGTCATCGCCTTTGTGATTCAGAACATGCATTTTCTCCGGGTCGAAAAATATTCCCCTCTCTTGGTCTCTGATGAATGCATCATCGGCGAAGCTATCCCACAATCCAGTCACAACATCGCAGAACTCCCGTGCTCGTTTATAGCGAGAACCATGCTCTACATGGTCCTCACGCCCGAAGTTCTTAGCCGATTCCGGGTTTCCGGTAGTGACGATATTCCATGCAGCACGACCGTTGCTGAGATGATCCAGAGATGCAAAGCGACGAGCGATATGATATGGTTCGTCGTATGTCGTTGATGCCGTTGCTGCCAAACCGATTTTCTCTGTCACAACTGACAATGCAGAGAGCAGTGTGAATGGTTCGAAAGAGGTTACTGTGTGGCTTCGCTTTAGCGCCTCGACTGGCATGTTGAGGACCGCCAAGTGATCCGCCATGAAGAAAGCATCGAATTTCGCAGCTTCAAGTTTTTGAATGAATGATTTGATGTGATCAAAGTTGAAATTGGCATCTGGGTACGCTCCCGGATACCGCCATGCACCAGTGTGCAGGTTCGCTGGCCGCATGAAAGCCGTGAGATGGAGTTGGGGCGGTTTGGAGCCCTTTGAGTCCGCCATTTTGACGATGCTTCTGGAATCCAGTTATAGGCAGAAGAAATCTGGAGCTGGGTTCAACGTTTCTTTCATAGATGGAATCTCTGAAGGCTGATGAGATATTATAGTAAGGATTACAAATGCCACGATCACGACATCGATAGAAGTGGGGTATTTCCGTAGCTTCGGTGTCCCGCAGAAGTTCACCAATCCCGTAAGTGAGACAATGGCCACTTGGTTGTTGGATATTTGCCGCAGTCCCTTCGCCGAAGCTTTTGCTCTTGATAAATAGGGGGAAGCTGTTCTGATCTTGGTAACATCACGTGACTTTTGTGATTTTAAAGCCTCCCCCTATTCGACGATTCCGCTGCAATTGCTGATCAACATCCAATGCGGAATATGTTCTCCCTTTTAGCTGAGAAATGTCGAAAGACGCCTCCAAGGAGGTTGATTTCCCGAGCACAGATTTGAATGGTGTAAAATTCAAGCAATGGGATTCGAGAACTCGTGATGGACTGAAGTTGAAGGCTTCTGCTGAGGGGCGTACGGTGACATTAGAAAAGTAGAAGAAGAGTCGGTTGTTCATGTAACGATCGTCAATTATTTTCTGCGTGTGAAGCCGCGGGCCCGCCGTGCGCAAATGCTGGAGCTCGGCCTGGCAGGAGCGAGTCTGGTTACAGTGAGCCACTTTAAGCAGCAAACATTTGCAGGAACACTATCATGTAGTCCAAAACAGCTACCTCCGTGTTTGTACGGCGTAGGGCCACAGTTATTTGCTCCACAGGCCTTCTCCCTGTGCTAACCCCAACTCGTATACTCGCGATCGTCCTCGCTTACCTTTTTCAGGGACCACCTCGCTTCTGGCGCCAAGGCAGGAGGTGGCTAATTATCAAGCATCAGATCAGCATTTCAGTTCGATCTGGGATTAGCGTCAGGCACCGAGCCACTGAGGAATAGGCGATTTGTAATTACGTCCGTTATATAATAATCAAGTCCGGGGTAATTATGTAATCATCAAGTCGTCAAATACGTATTGCAGAACTCATTGCATAAAATCACATATGCTCCAAATATAAACCGAGTATAATTTACGATGGTACAGCTGGTATGTTTTGGCCCCTGTCGACAGGGGGGGTGCAACTTCAACACGACGTAACTCTTGTAGTTTTGGACGAAAAAAAATTATAAAAACAAGTATATGCTCCTTAAGACTAGGTAAATATAAGAATACATGTTTCCCAGAAATTTTTGGATTGTTGTGGTGGCATTGCTAGGAAGAGCTGCGACCCCTGCAAAAAACAGGGACCAAAACATACCAGCTGTACCATCGTAAGGCACAAATTCTAATATTCTTGCTCGGTGCTCCTATTGGCTAGAACCCCCTGTCTAAACTTCGTAAGGAAATACTGTAATATTTGTATAATCAAGTCAAGCGGCTTATAATGTATTATTATGTGCTCAAGTCCTAAAATACACAGCTCAATTTTACCATCCCTAACGCCACTACCATGCAACGGACAGCTTCGGGCTCCGAGCTGGATCGTGACGTAGTTTTCAACATGAAGGAAGGTGCGGGCTGAAAGGACTTAGGGGATAACACCCCAAACCAAATTTCCTGACTTAGTAATGTTATTTGAAGATCCCTCCGAGTTTGGTCGGATGTTAGCGTTCTTAACTCCAGGCGAAGGCAACCACAGACAAAGCAGCCTGACAACGTTGTGGGAAGATATATAAATGAGGGATGATGCTCGATTGTTTCCCAGCATCAAATTCATCCTTTGACTTCTTCTCGTTCAAGAAAATCGAAAGTCAAAAATTACACCTACCCCTCGACAAGAACAATGGTTCCAGAGTATGCTAAAGACCAGCCTGCTGGCTTCATCAACCGCATTGAAAGGGTTGCCATTGTCGGAGTTAGCCACATTTCCCGCCCATCTTCAAATCAAGCACTGATATATTCTAGGCTGGAGGTAATGTCGGCAAGCGCTTTGCCGAAGCCCTCCTCAAAACCGGAAAACACACCGTGACAGCGATAACTCGCGAAGAGAGCACAAGCAAATTCGTTGACGGCATCAAGGTCGCTCGAGTAAACTATGGTGACGAAGCTTCCATCGTGTCGGCCCTCCAGGGCCAGCAGTTCCTCGTCATTACTCTCGCCGCTCAAGGACCATCAGACACGCACAGTAAGCTGGTGGCCGCAGCAGCGAAAGCAGGAATCCCTTACGTGATGCCCAACAACTACGGCGCAGATGTTGAGAACCGGAAGCTGTGTGAGGAGAATCTGCAGGGCTTGAGTTGTATCCAGCGGAATGCTGAGATTGAAGCGACGGGCGTTTCCTCTTGGGTTAGTATGGTCTGTGGGTTCTGGTAAGTCAGCGTTCTCCTTAACTCATCCAGTCCTCATCCCACCTTTTCCATCCTCGCCGCTCCTAAGCCCACCCTGGAAGAGCTTGAGCTTATATATCCTCATTTTGATTAGGTACGAATGGAGTCTTGGGCTTGGAGAGCCGTGTTATGGTATTGACATCAAAACTAAGAAAGCTACTTTCTTCGATGATGGGAACACGAGGATTAATACCACTACCTGGGAGCAATGTGGAACGGCTCTTGCTGGGCTGTTGAGCTTGAAGGAGTTGCCTGAAGATGAGAACGACAAGTCGGCAACTGTCTCGAGCTGGAAGAACAAGCCATTTTACATTTCGAGTTTCTTGGTTAGCCAGAGGGAGATGTTAGATAGTGTTCATCGAATCATGGGGACAACTGACGCGGATTGGGAGATCACGTTCGAAAAAAGCGACGAGAGGTATGCGAAGGGCCTGGCAGACTTGAAACAGGGTCAGAGATTGGGGTTTGCGAGAGCGATGTATTCACGGAACTTTTATCCGAACGGGGATGGGGATTATGAGTCCAGGAGGGGGTTGGATAATGAAAAGATCGGATTGCAGAAGGGTGACTTGGATGCAGCGACAAAGAAAACCATCGAGTTGGTAGGAACCGGCTGGAATCCTTTCGGTGGGGTAAATTGAGCGGGACGCGGTTGTTTCTTGCATTGTTTAACCAGAATAAACCTCCAGCCATGATCTTGTTGTACCAAATAGTTTTGTCATCTATGGGAGCCTCGGAAATGGCACCGAAGTCACTGAAAAGGTTTTGTACAGTATGCCGAAAGTAGGGGGCAGCAATGGAAGTGTGGAAAAGAAGTGTTCTTCTGGATCGCTCCTTCTAGCAATAGTTGGCGAATCTTCACAAGGAACGCTCCACGCCCCTAAAATGTTGACCTGCACATTTTGAGAAAGCCTAGGTAATAGATTCTGCAATACTGAGGCAACCTTTTCAACAACACTGCCCAAACCTGCTCATCCCGCCAAGTGGTAGCTTCAGCAATAAATCCGTATCTCCTCAAGCAAGGAAAGACAGCCAAGTCCTTAGACAAAATTTCTAATGCTCAAATGCTTCGCTTGCTGTGGGTTCAGTTCAATGCCCAGAAAGTCCTCATCGAAAGCTGGTAGTTCGTAGACATTTTCCTCCCCCTGTGGTCGTCGATTCTCTTTCCCTTCATTTTCCTCCTCTCCATCCGCGATAAGTTCTTCAACCATGCCCGGCTCTATGTATTTCTCATTGAATTCAAAATTATGTCTGGCATATGCTGCAGCGGTGACAGGTGTCGAAGGCGGGTCAAAGCCAGTGATTGCCTTGAAGTCGCAGGCTCGAACCAGGTAGACTGGGAACAGAATTCGGTTCTTAGTGTCCCATTCGGTGGAGGGCATAAAGTCTTGATGTATGATTTGCTCAACTCCTCCCCATTGTGACTTATTGAGTCCTTTCGTGGGGCTGCGGCGAGACGTTGGTACGGGTTTTCCGGCAGTTGTTCCAGCTCCGAGTCCATGGCCGGATGCGCTGCTTTGCTGGTCGAGATAGACGTAGATCGTGTCGCCCTGCCATAGTTCTTCAGTAAATGAGACGTGGAGAGAAGATATGGACGGGAAGAGAGCATACCCTGGAAGCTTCGAGACTGTCGAGGGTATCAACTGGACACATCAGCAGGTCTCACAATAAGAAACTACTGTGCTTACAAGGACCAACTGTATCACCCTCAAACGAGATCCGAAGAACCTTCCTCAACGGTATCGCCATCTTCGTCAGCATCTCGTCAATCAGCTGCCGCACATTCTCTCTGGCGTTTGCTTCAAGCCTCAACGTTGGCACCGTTGGCTCATTTGCCAGCTCCACGTATACCCACATGTTCTTGTTCTTCGTCGGAGTAATCTCGAAATTGATCTTGACTGGTACGATTTTCCTTTCCACTGGACCGCTAGCTGCATCGATGGGGCTTGCGACGAACTGCTCCGCGATGCCATCCAACTTGACAATGCCATCGATCCAGCGCTGCTTTGGAGGTATGACATAGTCTTGTGGTATCGGTCTTGGGAATGCCGATGGTGCTTGTCCTTGTAAAGAGATTGATAGTCGCCTCATCAAGGGAGCTTTTTCTGGTGGTGGGCTTGGAACGTTGGGCTTGCCGGAGATGATGTTCAGATCGTTTGCATAGATCTTCACTGCGAAAGGACGGACACAGTTGAAGCTGATCCACATTGCTTCTCGTTCTGTCCGAACCCCCGTCAGCAAGAACAGCTTTCGAAAGCGATATATTCACCGTGAACCTGATAAGCTACGTTAATTCGGAAACGTACGATATATTGGTATGAAAGCCCCTCCTTTGACCGACTTGGGAAGCTTCGAGGTATACTGGTCAACGAGGTAGATCGGGAAGCAACCAAATCCCGCAGGTACACTGCGAAGAGCATCATCAGGGGGAAGTCGGAGAGTTCGCCGAAGTTCGATATCCAGATATTCGTCACCGCAGCTAACGCGTATTGTCTGGTAGGACATCGCGGTTGATATCGGATCCACTGCAGGGTTCTCGAGAGAAACGATGAGCGGTGTTTTGTCCGAGGAGTTGGAAGACCTCGAAGACATCTTGAATGAGGGGATGAGTGTTGTAGTAGCGTTGAGGATGGCCGACGCAGATCGTGATATATTCTGAATGTTTTGGCGAAGGGGGAGCCTGGAAAATTAGACGGGGCGAGGTGTGGACGATTCACTCGACCTTTGCCTCAAATGGCAGCACGTGGTAAAATCTGCAGTCACCCTCCAAGAATTCACTGTGCCAAAGCACTTGCGCACCCCTCAAATGTTCAAGGGTACTTTGGAGCAATCGGAGCGCTTTTCTTCTTCCACTCAACATCACATCAGATATTACTCGCTCTCAATAGCTGTTTCATTGTCAGGAAAGTTCTCGCAAAGAATGGAGTTACATTTGCAAAAGATGTCGAACATACTGCCTAGTAGTTCCTGTGGGCTAAAAAAAAAACTCAATGATCATCTCCCCAAGCTTCATACAAATCAAGGCGATGGAGTTACATGTTCTCATCGAGAGTTTTCGTGGAGCAAGCTTGCTGATATCTGGTTTGAATGCATGAATCAGCTGTGATGATACAATGACCGAATTTGTTTTGCGACGAGGGATAACTCATACCTGGAAGCTAATTCATTCACTTTTGAGTAACATGTGAATGTCAACATTCTCTCCATTGCGACATAGAGACACTTCAAAAACTCAAGTTGAACTTCAACGCTAGGCTTAAATTGCCAAGCAGACATTTAACGTTTCCGAAGGTATCAAGCCATCAAACAAAGCATCTCATTCAAGACTCGAGAATGCAGCCTTACCAAAAAGAAAAGCACTCCGTCCACCACAATAGCACTGCAACAACCACCATCTGCGAGCACAACTTTCTCCGGCAAACAAAATATCCCTCAATCCCTCCGCTCTATATCGAGAACGAGTTTCGTAGTCCCACAATATCTTGTCTCCCACTCCAAACAATGTCCTACTTTCAACACTCTGTCGAGTTCCTCGGAGTAATGAAACAGCGCTCCCCATTCATCGGGCGCGATGTCAACGCCTTGAGAAAGGAGCTTGAAGGAGGAATGTCAAGGGATAGGAGAGAGCAGATGCGGTTGTTTGTGGCGGACTTGAAGGATAAGAGGCAGAGGCTTGCGGCGGAAGTGTATTGGGCAAGATATCCTGAATTTGTGCTTGAGGGTGAGGGGAAGCTGGATTATGGAATTGGCGATCGGTTTATTGCTGCAGATAATACCGCAAAATTTGGGAGAGGGAGGTGTTTGCTGATGTAGCAAACAGCCAAGTGAGTGGTTGCGTGCGCATGAAAGCCGGTTAAGCGGCTTAGGGGGGGCTACAGAAAATTCAGCGATGCCTTCAGCGATGATTTTGGTTTTGGAAGGCGAGAATTTTGGAGAAGAATCGCCAAGGCCCAATACTATCCATTATTTATACTGTAGTGCAAAACCAAATTCCAACCATCATGGGTATCGCATGGCGCTTGGTCATGAGGCAAGGATTTCAGTGAGCAAAAAGGCAGCTTTGACCAACTCGAACAGGCGCACCAGACGCCCTGAACTCCCAATTCATGAATGTGCACCCCCTAAGAATACCCCAGGAGCTTGATGACCTACTTCGAATGTCTTGGCGCGTTCTCGAACTGATGTTGGAGGGTGATGAAGAAGGATGAAGATTTCAAATGAGATTCAGGTGATGGAGGTTCACCGCTTAGTCATGATAACGGGGTTCGTCGACCCCTGCTTCCTCAAGGGGGTGGATCCGGACCATGACTTTCCTCGGATATCTACATAAAAGAAGAAGTACATAGAAGGCTCTTGGGCCCATAGAATGTTTCCATTGAAACATTTCTTCGAGTTTTGAAGCGAGTCTGTTAGGCTTCTTAATAGTCGCGACGTTAAGTCCGACTATTAGATCTAATTCATAGCCTCGTGTTTTGAAAAGAAAACAGTGTGCCCCTGCAAATCCCTGCAATACCCCTGTTCTGCTCGCGTAGCATTCCTAAAACATGGGTGTACGCCCAAAGCGGTAATGACAGGAGGCCAACTCTCATTAGGATGCATAAGCACCCTCTCTGGGCAGACCCTAGAACGGGTGCTTATGCATTTGAGAATTTGATTTCACTCTAGCCCCCCTCCCCGTACTTAGCAAGCTAATTCTTGTAATTTTATCGTAAAGTAAGGCTTCCCTTTTCGGCTATTCTTTAGCCCCCGGTACGCATACAAAAGGTGGGCAAGAAGCACGTCCCTCTCTTGCCCCTTGTAATCGCTTAAAAAGTATATCCTCAATATGGCAAATTATAAAAAGGACCCCCCCCTTCTACTAAAAAGGACCCCCCTAAAATTTTAAAAAGGACCCCCCCCCTAGATAGCCAAAACCACCAAAAAAAGAGTTAATGTACGTAAAGATCGCAAAGTAGGAAGTTGCATTTCTCATAAATAGAGTTAATTAAAGCTAGCTAGAAAAGAACTCAAGTGAAGCGTGAGAACTGACTAAGCGAAATGATTGTACTAGACTAAATCCAGAGATCATACGGTAATAGTACTATAATAAGAGCCTTATATTTAGTAGTATCTGCTTTGGTTTCTACTAGGTCCCTTAATCTCTTAGCTAGGGTCCTTACTTTTAGCATAGGAATAATCCTGGGCTCTAGGGGGCTTATAACCAAGCCAGATCCCGTGACTTCAAGGGACTTTACAAAAAACTCCCTATTCCGCCTTATTAACCTACCCCAGATTCTCGATTCGGATTACGACATTAGCTAACTAGTATTAACTTCATTAAGCTTAGAGCTTATAATAGCTCTTAGGCAAAAAGGGGGGCTTATTACGTACTATCTCTCTCAAAGATCATGAAAAATACTACTTCCTTCTAATATTTTTGTATACTCGTCTTATGAAACTATTAAATCTAAGTCTAATAATTACTTCTCAAAGCTCTATATATAATTCTAGGGGGGGGTCCTTTTTAGTAGAAGGGGGGGGTCCTTTTTATAATTTGCCTGATTAATGTCCCACAAATAATTCCTTCTACTACTCGCTTTCAGTCTTACATGTGAAATTTACTTTTGTTACTGTGGGCGAGTTGCCGATCGATTGAAGCCCAAGTTCTTCACGTTCAGTATTTTACGAGCGGGAGGATGTTACTGGTCAACTTGAAAGCACAATCCGTCTTCCATTCCGAAATTCTAAATTTTACTTTCCTCGGAACATGTCTAGGAATCTAATGCCTGTTGCCGGTTTCTTCTCTTCTTCCTCCACGCCTCGCACCATTTCGGTCCATTTAGCTCAGTGTATTCATTCCCAACTGACTCCCCTCTCAGTGTCTCTAGTACTCTTCGAGTTTGTTAATCACGCCCCTTGCGAAGGAGCTATCTCGCATTCTTGTACAATCAGGTCAGTTAAGTCTTCGTCACGTGACTTGGGTTTCAAACAAGTTTACAAATCTATAACTTTTTATATAATAATACTATTAATATTTGGTTTAAAATCCTGGTATTAAAAATAATAAAATATTAATCTTATTAAATAAAAGACTTATAGTATTATATTAATAATTTATTAATATTAATTTATAAATTATATAAAAATTATATATTTTTTACTTAATATTAATTATAATCTACTTATTATAAAACTTTAAAACTTTAAATTATTTATCTTTAAGTAAATCTTATTACGGGAAATAATTTTTATATTATTTAAATTTATAAGTTTAAAGTTATTAAAGTTTAAAAGTTATAATTTTCGTATATTTTCGTATATTTTCGCTTATTTTCGCTTATTTTCTCGAAAATCTAAGAATTAAAAATCTAATAGCTTAATACTTTGTTACTATTATTATATAAGATTAATAGATTAGTTTTTAAACTAGCTAAATATTAATATATATTAATCTTAAAGAAATAAAATTAATAAAATTAAGAGGAGTAAGAGTTTTAAAGAAGGCTTTTAATTTTTTAAAAAACTTTTAAAAGCTTTATAATTATATAATAATATAAAAATAAATATACTTAAATATTTAATTAAATAGAAGTAAATTGTAATTGTCTTTTTTTAAATTTAAAAATATTTAAATTTAGTTAAGGATTAGTAAAGTTATTGAGAAGAGAGTTAGTTGTCTCAAAATATCGTGTGACGATGACTAATCTGACCTGATTGTACAACGAATAGAGATCTCACCAAAATAGTAGGAACAATGAATAAACACCCGAGAGGTATTTTGTACGAAGACTTGTCCAATCGAATTCTTGTGAAAATGTCCACAATACAACCGATTATCGAACCAATGTTAACCCAATATACAAAGAGAGCTGCCCCCACACCTCGATTATTCTGCTGTTCAGACATTCGAAAAGTGTCGAAGAATCCGTTCCCAAGGCCGAAGAGAAGTCAACAGAAGTACAGAACCCCTTTGTCTGAGATTACCATCTGTATGGTCACAACTACGGCGTCCAAGGCGCATGTAGATCCCAGTGCCTGCCTCTGGTCATGGTAAGCGCTGATGAAACCAGCCACCAGTGAGGAGACAAACGACCCGAGTGTCAACAAGGGGGTAATGAGTTGTTGAACTGTGCTCTATTTGGGAATCAGCGACCAGATCTACCGAAATAAATAGCTCAGCACGCAATAACTCTATATCCCAAAACACTGCTTGCAGGATAGCCGAACACCTTCAAGATGCCTGACACTGCTTACAGGCTCCGATGGCTGTATTGTGGAAGCCATATTGCATGTTAGTTGTTGCCGGAAGACAACAGATCCAAAGACAATTTCAATTTACTGAAAGAGAAGCCTCGGGAATAGTGATTTGTGACGACCTAATTTTGCTGGAAGTTTAAAAAAAAAAAAAAAGTTGATAGTACTGAGTGGCGTAAACATACTTCCTGTTAGAGGCACTTAGGTACTTGATACATGCTGACTTCTCCCCATTTTGACCAAGTCCCAAGGAACAGGTAACCATCCCAGTTCCGCCATCCCAGCCAGTCATTAAATCCGGCCTCTTTGCCTATTCCAGAATCAGTCTGCCAAATTCGCCAGGCCCTTGTATGGGGTTTCGGGTAGGATTGGAGGAGACGCGGGGTTAGCGCTGAAATAACAGGCGGGGTAGTGACCCCTTGGCCTTGTTGTGTGGAATTGACAAGCCACACGCCTACACCCGCCAATTTGTTAGCTAATCCAGCCTGAAACTCAAACCCTCGATTAATTTCTTTAACAGCCAGCACACTTAAGTTCCTTTAAAAAACAATATTAATTAATGCGCAGTCTATAGAAGTACCCTTTATAAAATTGTAAAAATTTAATTGTCATTATTATGGAAGTTAATAGAAAACGTTGATTTTCGGCCCGATTTTGTGTATCACGAATAACCGGAGGCGCGTGCAAGCATAGCCTAAAAGCAACGCGGCTTGGGAAACACATAAAAGACCCCCACAGTGTCCCCCATCTTTTGATTTTGTAATATCAAAAGATCCACATTGCACTCAGAGGTTTGGATGCTGAGTAATTGCTGCAACACACGCGGAGATATCGGCATTGTGAGCCGAAGGCGGTGATCCAACGACCTCATATTTAAGCTCAACTCAAAGGGAAAGGGTTATACTAGTGGTTTGGATAAGGTATCGGATCAGCTGCCATCATCTACTGGAGATTGACGAATTGCAACTCACTCAGCATGATTACCACCACACTCTCGTCAACTGCAACATGGATGCAGCTCCAGGCTACATTCTCGGAGAGAGGGCTGATCACCGTTCTCTTGACTTTTTTGAGTATCATTGCCCTCATAATTTTGACTGACTATGCTCACATGGTATACCTTCACTTCAAGATGGTGAGCGTTCCTCAAGACAAGGATTGAAGCAAGCTTACGGGGCAGCCACCTGGCCCTTGGCCACTACCAATCGTTGGCAACACTTATTCTCTACCAGACAACAAACCTTGGGTCTACTTCGAGGAGCTTTCAAAGAAATACCATGCTCCTGTTATCACCTTTTGGATTGGTCGAAATCCAACAGTTTGGATTTGTGATGCGTGGGCTGCCTCAGAGATCATGGACAAGAGAGCAGGAATCTACTGTTCAAGGCCCCGTATGGTTGTCTTTGGCGAACTTGGAACAGGTCAAATGAATCTAGTTTCCATGTATTACGGCCCTCGATGGCGCATACATCGAAAACTGACCCATATGGGTGTTGGACTCCAGCAGGTCCGCAACTATCGCCCGTTCCAGAATGACGAAAGTATGCTTGTTGCGTACAATATTCTCCGCACGCCAGAACTGTACGAGAAGCATTTGGAAAGATATGCTGCAAGTGTTGTATCTATCATTGGGTTTGGAAGGCGGATATCGGATATTCATGACCCAATCATCAGCGAAGTTTTGGCGGTGATGAAAAGAGCTGCCGAGCTAAATGTGCCTGGAAAGACCTTCCCAATGCTTATGGAAACATTCCCATGTGAGGCTCTGCAAACGAAGAATGATCGAACGTAGGCTGATCCTGATTTGTAGTTCTGGCAAGATTTCCCACTTCGATTGCTCCGTGGAAGCATGGGCTCGGGAAGCCGAACTCACGCGGCGGAAGCTTCTACTACTCACTAGCTGAAGAAGCTCGAGATAGTCCGGCACAAGAGCAATGTTATGTGAAGAAAATCTTCCAGGAAGCCCCCAATTATGATTTGAAGCCAGAAGAGATCGCAGCTTTGACAGCAAACCTCTTCGGTGCTGGCAGTGACACCTCTAGCTCGACTTTGGTGACCTTTATTCTTGCATGCTGCGCGTTTCCGGAAGTTCTCCCAAAGGCATGGGAGGAGCTAGATCGTGTTGTAGGACCCAGTAGAAGTCCAACTATGGATGATGAGCCAAATTTGCCATACATCAAGGCGTTTGTGAAAGAAGTGTTCCGATGGCGATCCGTCGCAATTATTGGTGGTCAGCCACACGCGCCAATCCAAGATGATATGTACAAGGTAAGCCTTCAAGAATCGGGTTCCTTTTTTTCCTAATCGATTTCAGGGTTATTTAATTCCAAAAGGAACATGGGTGCAAGGAAATGTCTGGGCAATTCATCACAATGAAAAGGAGTTTCCCGATCCGGATCGTTTCAACCCAAATCGGTATCTCAAAGATGATCCCGAGAGCCGACCTTTCCCAAACGAAAGAGGATACATGACTTTCGGGTGGGGTCGAAGAGTGTGCAGCGGTCAAGGCCTCGCTGAGCAAGGCACCTTCATCACAATCGCACGGCTTCTATGGGCCTTCAACATCCAGAAGGCACTAGAACTGGATGGTAAGGAGATTCCTGTTGATATCTTCAATTATACGTAGGTTTTTATCTCTTATGATCCATGCACAGCTGACTTGGATGCAGAAATGGCTTGAACATGAGACCAAATCCATTCCAATGTCGCATTACTCCCAGAACTCCTGAGATCCGAGCCACGGTTGATCGCGAAGGAGAGGAAGCTTTGCAGAGGTTAGCAATCTATGATGGAGAGACAAAGTACCGCATGAGTCAGTGGTATACAAGGAAATGAGGCCAGAGATCTGAGTCACGAGTGTGATGAAGTGGCGAGGGGTGAAACTGGAAGCATTTTTTCCCAGGAGTAAATTTCAAGCGGAGTCATTGTTTGCATACATAATTAATTCGAGTTGTGTTTATTGCATCCTAATAGACATTATATCTTGCCCTTAGCCCTCCCCTGTTTTGTTTGCCACTTCAAAGGTGAAAGGAGATTGAAAGGAGCGCGAGTTACAGGTGGGGTTTTCGACGCGAACGGCGATTTTACATTCTTTGTCTCTCAAACCTATATCTTCACTTCAACGCGAGTGAACCACCCTGAAGGAACCAACACAATTTCTGTCTAGTATTCAAAATGGAATCTCTCGCTCCTATCCCGTTCACTGACGTGCCTATCGAGCACAAAAGCGGCTCCTACGTCTGCACACGATATGGGCTTTTATTCGAAGGACATCGCTGCTTCGGCCAACTTGGTATCTATCTCTCAGAGACAGCGCCCATCTATGACGATATCACTATTCCAGCTGATGACGAAATCAACTTCACAGACGATACTCCCAGCGTTCAGCCAGCACGCGGTGTGGCCGAAATGCCCATTTCGTGGTGGAGAGCGCAGTGCGCTTTCCGGGGTCTTGATACCGCAGGTGAGACCGAAAATTTGCAGAATAGAGTGACGGCATCCATGGAGATTCGAATGCTTGATGAGTTGATCTCACTGGAGAAGGACTTGATGAAGGATTACTCTATTGCTCGTGCAGCACAGCGCAAGAGCAAGGCAGTCCGCTTCGAGGGTAACAAAGCGAGCGGTGGCGAAGGGAGACTAGAAGGAGCAGAAGCGCCCACTGGAAGACGTCCGCGTGGTGGACGGCGAGGTGGTGGTCGCATTCCTTCACGGAAGCAGCATAAGAAATCCAAGCCGGGATTCCAAGAAATAATGAAGAGATTTGGCACAAAGCCTTTATAGGGGCTTCATGGAAATATCTCGGATTTTCGATATGGAAAAGGACAGATGGTTGGTGATAATTCGGTCGGGTCGTAATACTTGTTAGGTGATGGGGGGTTTTGGGAGTTGGGCCACGGTCTCAATTCTGGAGTTCAGGGGCGCTCGAAATCTTTTAACGAGGAATAATATGATACTTCTCTCTAAATCTGTGTAAAATCGCATTGAACACCAACTCCATGTCTCCTGCTTCTCTGTCCAAGCCAGTGCTGTTTTCCTGGCGCAAGGAACTCGCTCAACATTCGACGTTCTCGAGCTTGGCGCAATGTTCCCATTCGACCTCTCCGCCCCATTTCCCTTTGAACTCGCATTTGCAACCGAAAATCTGAATGTTTTCATAACCTCCAAATTCCTGTTTCGCGGTCTTGGTATTCGTGGGTCGAAATCGTCATTTTGGCTGTGGCTACGGCTCTCAGAGCACAAGTCTTTTGTCGAGTGCGAGGTTTTCTTCAACTCCAACTCGTCTCAGGGCTGCACCCTTTCTCCCACACACCTACCACGATTTGGAAGAGAAGAATTGTTTCGATAAACACTGCCAATTATCCTGCTCCGCCCACTCGAGTTCCCATTTTTGCTCTGAAGTTGAAGACAGAAATCCTGGAAATATTTGGCGAAGGAGAGGTCGAATATAGGGAGCAGAGATGCAACAGAGCCCTGTCTGCATCTCAACGGTCAATCATATGGTGGCATCGGTCGCGAACGCTTTATGATTGGTTAGTAGATAACTCCTCGGAGACATTCTGACCGCGTTGAAAGGATGGACTCACACAAGGGGTCATCGAGCGGAAGCTCTATTACCGAGATAGTTCTTACGATATATGTAATTATAACGAGGATGCCCATACTCACGACACCTGGCAGGGTGATCTTCTGGCTCCTGAGGCATATTCAAAGGCAGTGTGATAGTGATGTATTGATCAGTATGTTTGTGGCCCCCAAAGTTAAAAAGACGAGTCTATATACTTACGAACACCAGGGATAGCAACGGCTATCAGAAAAATATCGGCCAGAATGTTGCGGCTGGCGGAGACGTAGACACCGACAGAGAATGACATGCATTGTGCGCAGATCGTCCCAAGTTGAAGGCTCCAAGAGTCTTCAACCGGTACGCATTGAAATGGTAACGAGGCTATAATAACGAGCTCCGAAATCACTAGGAATCTTATTATCCAATCCATGTGGCGTTTAATGCTCCGAAGTAATCTTGAGAGTGGAGCAGGGCGTGCTCCCCGGAAGCCAACTCTGTTGGAACGCTTAGAGTACCTCGGTTGCTATCGAAGCTCCCCCTAATCCCCGGCATCAAGGCGTCCATCACAGCTTCCTGGCTTCTCACACTTTAAGCCCGCAGCATCCAGCCCGCATCGGACAAAAGAATAAGTAGGTGGCTCCCAATTGACTCCCTCAAGTGCCTTGCTTGCCTTTATTGCATCGATCCGAGTGGATATAGTTCTGACCGCAGCATCAACTTTTCGCTGGAACCCTGTCTCCGTAAGGCGTCCAGGAAGATTTTGATACTCAACACCTCGAATATTGGGATTGAAATGAATCATCAGCTTATAGCTCCTCATCCGTAGGAATTTTGTCAGGGCAGAATCCGTCATCAAAAATGTTCTCGTCGACGAGATATGTTGCCAAAGCCAACAGTTATCCTGCAGATGGCAGATCTTCTGGTCAATATCTTCACAGGCATCAACACGGCCATGTGAATAATGTCCACTTCGAAATCAATGTATCCCTTCACGCATCTGTGCCCATTCGTGTGTTTGGCGTGCTCCAGATGCTGAGGGTGCAGCAGCTCGTAATGCTTCAAGGCTATGAATCGAGATTCGCGATTGATATGGAGGGCAAGAGGAGCTTTCGAGAAGTGGTTGACGGTTACGAGTCGTGGGCCGGGCAGAATCAAGCTCCAGATCTTTTGTCGCAATTCGGGAGGGAGGTCGTCGAATCGAGTGCGGGTCGCGGGTTCCATCTCGAAACCAATTCGCAGAGGCTTTAATATTGTGGCGCAAGAAGATGTAGGTTGTACGGTTGACTTGCTGTCGGTGATGTTTGGAGATGTTGAAGGAGGGAAAGGTTGAGTTGGCTTGCGGAAGTTGAGGTTGTGTAACGTGGGGGCCAATATTCGGGGCACTGCATAGCTTCAACTTGACTTCAGAAGATAACTTGAACATTAAGTCGCTTGTGAAGCAAAGGCGTGACGGACTGACCAAAAAGGTTAGTAATTGGCGAATGCAATTGTAGGGACGCTTGTCAGTGGTGAAGTATGCAGAAAATCTCGGTATTAGAGCTAGATTGAGCTCCTGGGTGCGAACCTGCAAAGAAGTGGTTCCCACCAAATGTGTCGATATACCAAATCTTACAAGGAAAAGAATGAAGCCGTTCTAATGCCATCGGCCAACTCGTGCACTTTCATAAGCTCCTTCATTTCGCTCTGACCACTCTTCCGAGATATCGATGTCGACCTTGCCTCCAACGCCAACCTTCACGCCCGTAAACGTGCAATCCTCGAACATATCGCCTCCGAAAGTCCCCTCTAACTTCTCAACCTTTGGTCCAAAAAACTTCATCTTGAACAGCCTTTTGTCCGAGTAAAGCTCAATAACCCCTTCCCCTGTCTCTTCTCCACGCCATCGATAATTCCAGATTTGGTGCTTTGCTGAAGGTTGAGTGATGGATCCGAAGTAGAAGGCTTCGGGCGTAGGGCTCCGCTCCCTCTCTTCGTCATCCTCTCCATCAATACCATCCTCCTCAGAGCTATTGTCCTCGTGGTTATCCTCGTCTTCGGAATCATATCTTTTCCTTTTCTTCTTGTTCGCGTGTGTGTCTGGCTTGGCAATCTTCGCCTTGGTATCATCTCGCTGACGCTCAAACCTGAAGACTCCAGTGGTGACTCCGAAGTTGAACTTGGCAAACATCTGAGCCCCCTTAGCTGTTCTCTCCTGGTATATTTGAAGGCTCAATTCCTCTTCATCCCAATGCTCGCGGGACCAATTTTCTTCGATATACGGACAGTTTATCTTCCAGCTTCCAGTAGCATCCCAGTCCTTCGACTTAGCCAGGGCCTTTTTCAGGTCCTGCTGTTTCTTCTTCTCGATAGCTTCCTCATCCCTCCTTTGTTCCTCTTCTTCATGTCTGATCTCCTTCTTGATCCGCTGTGCTTCTCTCGATATTGAGCGTACTTTCTCTGCGACGATTGCTTTGTTTTGTCCAACGACAACCCATAAATCCTCGGATATTGGCATGAAGTGATCTCTGTTTATCGGTGCTTCGACAGTTTCGCATTCAAGCCCAATATCCTCAGCCAGTGGTGCAATTGTCGACATATGCCAGCATTTGATCACAAGGACTCCTGTTCCGGTGTCCCCAGAAGGAAAAGCTTCCTTCAGGTACCTTCCGGGATTGGTTCGCATCTTCTCTTCCGCAGACATATTATGAAGCCACTTGATTTCGGTTGCTTCATCCCGCTTGATCTTGATTTCCTTCTTCGCCCTTTCGAGAAGCTCCAGATTGCCCTTCGAAATGGGATCCTTCTCGTGGCCTCTCAATCGCGCCTGTAATTCTGCTACTGTCCCTTTCGGGTTCAGGCTCCGGAACGAGCATTGAGCTTTCCACCATGTATGTGGCTGTGCTTTCGGCTTCGGGGGTTGCCTCTTCGCGATCTGTCCTCTCTTCGTGAGAACTGGCCCGGTGGGAGGGAGATATTGTTCGATATGTTGACTGAACAAATGCGCGTTGAACTCGAGGGCGGTTCCGTTGCATCTGCAACTCCCGTCTGGATGCCGGACGGATATGTGACGGATCGTAGGATGTAAGTCTTCGTAGAAATCCATTCTGATGTTGCTGGTGTTTGCGAGGGTTGGTTGACGGCTTGAGGTTCGTGGTGATCAACGCGTCAGGGCTCGCTTCGGCGTGTGTCAGCAACGCGAAGTCAAGCAGCCAATATCGGAACTCACCCGACCTCAATCACCTCTTGTTACTTTCACAATCTTCAATTTTAGAACCATTGACCCTGGCCTATACAATAAAAGACCACACAATTTGCTATTATATTGTAATTTTGTCTCAGTTCCATTGCTGGAAAATTCTCCTATGACCGCTCATTTGCCATCCCAATGAGCGGTCCTCTTCGAAGTAAGCAAGGCTGCTGGACCTGCCGCTTGCGCAAGAAGAAATGTGACGAGGGCCGGCCGCTGTGCTCTCTATGTACATCTTTATCCATTACTTGCTATGGCTATGGCCCAAGACCTGACTGGATGGACAATGGTGAGGAGGAAAAGGCGGTTGCAAGTGGCATCAAGGAGATCGTGAAGCACACCTCGAGACGCAAAGTTACGACTCAAATTTCTTCGAGGCAGCGGGACCACATTATCAGAATAGCGCCCAATCCCTCGAATGTGCCTTTGGGAAGTTCTTCTTCGGGTGCCATATCAAATCGCCAGCTTGATACGCCACCTCCATCGGACCATGGCTCTTCTCAAGAGGGCGGAATTCAAGAGGTGCAAGATGCATCAAACGTGAGCATATTTACCGGAAGCAACTTAAATTAGTTCTGATGCTGATTAGGAAACTTTTCCCCTTCAAGACGATGATCAAGCAGTACCTGCATCTGTGTTCTCCATCCCAGTGGATGAGACCACTCTCTTGATGCATTTCCTGGATGACTTATTCCCCTTACAATTCCCCTTGTATAAACCGAGTGCCTTGGAAGGTGGACGAGGCTGGCTACTACCTCTCCTGCTTCGTGTAAAACCACTGTACCACGCCGCCCTAACTTTTGGTGCTTACTACCGGACTGTCGCACTGCCAACTATAAGCCAATCCAGTCGAGTCGCTGCCAAGATCGAGCGAGGCAACCACTTCGAAATTTGTATAAGATCGCTCAATCAGTTTGCCAAACATTCTTGTCCATATAGGAAACTGGGGATTGTGACTACAGTTGTTCAACTCACATTCTATGAGGTACGCTGCTACTTCGGAAAAACAGCTCTCCGCTGATCAAATTGTATAGCTATTTACTGGCGATGGCGACACATGGCAGCCCCATCTTCGTGCAGCAATGGGTATGTATAAACGAGGCAATGAAGGAAGCCTGGAAGATATTGGTCTGGTCGAGAAATCGAGAAGAATCTTATTCGAGGATCACCCCATCACCGAATACGAGCCTGAGACTACGGAGGAAGTCGCAACTTTTCGATTTGTGTTCGGCTGTATCATTTGGCTAGATATCCTTTCGTCCATTATGGCGGGAACGGCTCCGCATCTACTCCCGTATCATTCCCGCGTCATCACTCTCAATTCTCAGACCAAACTTCAAGATATTATGGGCTGTAAAGACGGTGTGATCCTCCTGCTTGGCCGCCTTGCTGCGATATATGGGCAAAAAGTTCAAGCCTCGCAACATGCAGCTTTCGATTGCTCCCAACTTGAGCAGACAGTCGATGAGATGAGTCAGGAGATCCAATGTGGTCTGACCCAAGGCGCCTTGGAGAATATCAACATCTCTAGCGCGATTTCCGCTCCATCATTCAACACTATGCTAGACCCGCCAACGCTCGTCACGCACATGTTCCTTTACATGGCGTCAATCTATCTCCATTTGCTGGTCCAAGGCTTTCAGCACTTAATACTTTTAGACAAAACGATCTCTGAAGCCATGACAATGCTCCGAACTCGAACCTCAACAAATCTGTTACCGTCTTTGGTATGTCCGTTGTTCTTCGTCGGTTGTGTGGCAAGGCAAGAAGACAAGCAGTTCTTCCGGAGCGCTTTCTCCTCGCCGCCATTGCTGAATTCATCACTCAAACATCGCGGAAGGGTTTTGCCTATTCTGGAAGATATCTGGAGCAAAAGGGCGACGATACTTGGCTTTAGTTGGGAAAACTGTGTTGAGCTTACGAAGAATCTCTTGTTGATCTGAGCTTTATATCTTAGTTGAGGGTTTCCTCGTCCTATTTCGCCCATCCTTTATTCCGTATCTTCCCCGATCGGGGAACTCGAGGATTGTATGATATTGATCTAGAATGATCTGCTATTTCAATATGGAGCTTGGGAGGAGAAACGAAATCATGCTTCATGGTCTTATTTGGACCACTTTTGGTTTTCTGAACTCCCTCACAGTGGATCTCCATGATTGGGGCAAGCCGCGCTTCGCACGATTCGCCCTGCAAGGGCCAACTACTGGCCCAGATCCACCTTGTCAGACCGGGCCTCCCTGATTAACTTCTATCCGCTGCGGAACATTGAAAAGCAGGTGGAGTCGCGAAGCACATATCTCGAATATTTCTAAGCACTGCGCTCCGGCTTGTGGTTGGTTTCTGGGCGCGGAGATCCACTTCTGCGCTTCGCCCTCTCATTGGATACAGCTGCGGCTAACACCTCATGGATATGAGACAAGATCGTATCAAAGGTTCAACATTGGTCAGATACAGTAAGACTTTTCAAAGTATGCCAAGCATCGGGAGTTCATGCGAGGCTTTGCAAAAGTCTTCTCCTGAAGTGTGTCGTGATAGACCAATCAAGTCTGGTTTTGATACGGAGATCCTTGTCAAATTCATTGAGGCTGGCCATGCCTCCCCCAAAACATGGGCGTCGGTCAGAAGTTCGCAGTTTCCTGCTAGAGGGGACGGACCGGAAAGTGTTCCCGGCCGATCAGTCAGCAGCAGAATGATGTGTCAAGCAAATGAAATATTTGCACGAGCTAGGAAATTCGGGAGCGGGCTGCAGTTATAATTCAGTGTGGCGCGAGACCAGACAGACTATTCTGCATGATCTTCCTATCCGTTCTCGTTCCCATGACATCCGTACTTCATAAGTAGTTCCCCCCTCTTTATAAACTCTACATCGTACTCCCAACATCGAAGTCTTCTTCTCTGCATCTACAATGCTTCGCTTTCTTCAACAAAACCTCAGAACCATCTTTCACTTCATCACTGCAAATTATTTTCAAGAAACGCCCAATCTGAGTCTTGCCTCTCGAAAGATGAAGAACATTGTTATTCTTGGAGGCTCCTACGCGGGAATCAGCACCGCTCATCGGCTTCTCAAGCACGTTGGGAAGACCGCACCCTTCAAAATCACTCTGGTGTCTCCGAATACGCATTTCTATTGGAGTATGGCTGCGGCGAGAGGATTAGTACCTGGACAGATCTCTGATGAGCAGCTTTTTCGGCCGATTGCTGAGGGGTTTGAGCAATATCCCGTACGTATATTCTCATTCCCCCTCTTCCTCTCTCTTCCCCTTTCCTCAACTTTGACTGACTCGAAGCTTGTTCAGGCCAATCAGTTCAAATTCGTCCTCGGCTCGGCCGAAAGTGTTAACGTCGAAGCCAAACACGTTGGGATTTCTGGCTCCACGGGCGCCTCAACGCTCGACTACGACTTCCTCATTATTGCTACTGGGTCTCGTGCCAAGGGAGATGCACCTTTCAAGGGGGTTGGGTCGACAGAAGACACAAAGGCTGCTCGAAACGGCTTTCATGTACGCGTTGAGAAAGCCAGGACGATTGTCGTGGCTGGTGGTGGAGTAACTGGGTGTGAAACTGCTGGTGAGCTGGCGTACGAGTACGGACGAGAGAAGGAGATTATCTTCGTAGGTCTTTCTCATGCGGAAATATCTTTCACTGCCGCAACAGACCCTTTCTAGAATCATGTAAAGATGCAAGATATTGACTGACCCCTTCAGATCGCAGGCCATCCAACACTCCTCTCAGGAACCCCAACGACTTTTTCAACCTACGTCCAAAAGTCACTCCAAACCCTAAAAGTCAACCTCAAACTCTCTACCCAAGTCAAGAACGCAACCCAACTTCCCGACGGCTCCTACGAACTCTTGCTCTCGACCGGCGAGAAATTGACCACGGACACATATATCCCAACCTTTGGCCTAACCCCCAACTCCTCCTACCTGCCAACTGAGTTCCTCGACCCGAAAGGCTATGTGGTCGTTGATTCGTACCTCAAAGTTCTAGGAGTAAAGGATGTCTGGGCTATTGGTGATGTGTCAAACTGCGAGTGGAGCCAGTTGATACCGGCTAATAAGCAGTCTGCCCATCTGGCTAAGAGCATTATGTTGCTTCTGAATAACAAGACACCACTTCCGTACAAAACGATCTCTCATCGTAAGTATTTTCGTTGTGGGGTGGGGGAAAACGGAAAGGGGTGTTGATAGCGAGTTGACTGATGATAAACAGGTATCACGGGAATGCAGATCGGTAGGAATAAGGGGATTGGCCATTTTGGGAGTTGGATCATTCCGAGTTTTGTTATTGTTTATGTTAGGAGGATGTTGTTTATGGAGAAGATGGGGGCATGGCTTGATGGGTCTGAATTTTGAACTTCTCGTTAATTTATGGAGTGATTGCGGAACTGGTATGACTACTCGTTAACATTTTTTGTTAGATTTGAATTACAGTTTCGCTGGTTGTTTCCCTCTCTTAGTCCCTGCACGGAGTCTTGCAGCGATCGCCCCATTTAGGCCGAGCATATCTGCTTCAAACTGCATCTTTGCCTTCCTATCAGTTCAAGAGGGTTTAGCTAGCAGCAGTTTCAGGGTGCGAAGACATCTTTGGCCAGCTTGCGTGAATGCATTTTAAAATCCCTGCAACTTAACCACCCCTAATCTCTTTCGTCCCCGGCATCTTGCATTTGACACGTCAGTCATTTCCCACAACAAACTTGAGCTTTTTATTAAGTCCCCAATTGCTCTACCATCGACTTTAGTAGCATCAGATACCGTCAAGGACCTTGCTCCTCTGGTTTTAACCCCAGCTAAGATCACTTTTTTGACTATAGTTAATCAAGTTAACCGTGCCACCGACAATCAAACCCATCCTCCGCCCGTCGGTCGTTCAGTAGAAGTGCCTAGAGTCCACAATACTCCCATAAAATGTCACTCGACTCCTTCCATCTGTCTCCGCTACTTCCGACGGAGATCCACCCCAATATATGGATCTTGACCTTTCCGGAAGGCCGACGAATTGAGCCCTGGACGTGGAAGGGTTGGACTAGCTCACTCGTCAATTTCATTTGGGCCCAACTGTTCCGTTCAGAGGCCCCGGCTTTAATCATGCCAAGACTGTCCTCATAGTGCTCACAGTAAACCGGGAGTAGCGCGAGGAGGCCTTGAAGCACTATACGGGCGGAGGTTTTGCGCACTTGAAGTATCTCAAGGAAAAGGATAATGTCTGGTACCCGGCCTACATCAATTTCTCGAGGAACACAACTTCTTCTGGCGGGAGGTTTCTCGAAGTTAAGATCATACTTTGCAGCCACCTCTCGTGAAGCGAGATGGACAAGGTTGTCCTCCTCGAGCTGAATCCTGGTTTCGCACTTCCTCTGTGAGAAGCCATCCCAATACTTCTCCACGACCGCATACTTCGATATCCAATTTTGGAAGACATCTTCACCAATGCGAAATGACATAGTATTGAATGCGATGAGTGGCAGTCTTAGCACGAAAACGAACCAGATGGACCACCGGAAACTAGTTCGGTTTCCGCGGATTTGGAAGAAGCGAGGCCGATTGGGGAGGGGATACTGGAGCAATTTGCGAGGGAGAGCCGGGCAGAAGGGCGTCCATGAAAGAAGTCTTTGCTAGTCATGGAAACCTAGACCGGAGGGCAGATACAGCGCCCACTTGAGGAAGTGAGGAAATTGGTGGACTACTTTCGGTCTGCCACCAAGAAGAAGTTGTTAGTTGAGCAGCGAAAAGGGGCCATTGAGCATCCTTGCTTTGAGGTGGATTAAGAGAAGGAGGGGAGAAGGGAGCCACTTCAATCAAAAACTTAGAAAAAGGATTCAAGTTTGCATTTGAGGCCAGAGCAAGTTGCCTATTGTTCTAGCATCTCCTATCACATCGTCAAAGCTGACAACTCAACAAACACCCTCACACCGGATCACTCCCGTCTTTCCTCAGATTTTGCTTTAATACCAAGTCCATTCCCTTCACCACCAGTCCCAGAGCCCTGTCACCGAGACTCTTTTTCAGCTTCTTCTCTTCAGTGTGATAATCCAAACTCCCATCCCTCCCCCGAATCACAAAATTCTCATGCCTTGCAAGAGCAACTTCCTTTGCCCTCCTAACGTCTGGCTCTAGCCTCATATACTCCTCTTCAATTTTCCTTCTCCCAGCCTTTGTTTGAGCACTTCTACTCCCACCGTCACCCTTTCCTGGGATTCCCAGAGTCTGGTATCTGAGCCAAGCAGTTTCGAGCTCGCTGATAATCGCTGGGGTGATGAGGGCAGAATCGCGGATCCAGAGTTGAGGTAGGATGGGACTCAGTTTCCGATACCATTCTGGGGAGCTGTTGTCGTATTCCATGCTGTTTGAGCGCCGGTGGCGAGGGGCTTGGGTTGCGGAGAGCGGTGGGAGGTGTGGTTGTCGTTGCGCCATGGTGGGAACTTCCGCTACAAAGATGTTCTCCGTTCCTAAGATCTTTAATCTGTCTCTTCCTAAAAGTTCATTTAAATAATGCTGGGTTAAAGATAGAGGGCAATGCGGATTTCAGGTTCACAGTGAGGAGGTATGAATCACAAAGCTTCAGGTTCCCCCCCAAGTGAGTCTGTTATTCGGAATAGACACGCCCTTTGCAATGCATATAGCACAAAGCTCGTAAAGACAGTATTTGTTGCCTCCGCAGTTGTTAAACGCAAAACTAGCCGTCGTGCTAATTCTGGGAGCTCTAGGGCTTATCTCTACTAATACCAGGACTTTAATAGGCTAGGGGCATGCTGTTACGCGCCTCCGGCACGCAACAGCGTACGGAGCGTATGCGTATATCTTGAGCGTGCGCGTATATTGAGGGGCAAATTATAAAAAGGACCCCCCCCTTCTACTAAAAAGGACCCCCCTAAAATTTTAAAAAGGACCCCCCCCTAGAATTATATATAGAGCTTTGAGAAGTAATTATTAGACTTAGATTTAATAGTTTCATAAGACGAGTATACAAAAATATTAGAAGGAAGTAGTATTTTTCATGATCTTTGAGAGAGATAGTACGTAATAAGCCCCCCTTTTTGCCTAAGAGCTATTATAAGCTCTAAGCTTAATGAAGTTAATACTAGTTAGCTAATGTCGTAATCCGAATCGAGAATCTGGGGTAGGTTAATAAGGCGGAATAGGGAGTTTTTTGTAAAGTCCCTTGAAGTCACGGGATCTGGCTTGGTTATAAGCCCCCTAGAGCCCAGGATTATTCCTATGCTAAAAGTAAGGACCCTAGCTAAGAGGTTAAGGGACCTAGTAGAAACCAAAGCAGATACTACTAAATATAAGGCTCTTATTATAGTACTATTACCGTATGATCTCTGGATTTAGTCTAGTACGATCATTTCGCTTAGTCAGTTCTCACGCTTCACTTAAGTTCTTTTCTAGCTAGCTTTAATTAACTCTATTTATGAGAAATGCAACTCCCTACTTTGCGATCTTTGCGTGCATTAACTCTTTTTTTGGTGGTTTTGGCTATCTAGGGGGGGGGTCCTTTTTAAAATTTTAGGGGGGTCCTTTTTAGTAGAAGGGGGGGGTCCTTTTTATAATTTGCCCATTAATCATATTCTCTCTTGGCATTACCTCAACCAGCTTCACTGCTTCACCCCACCTGCTCCCTGCTGATGAAGAGGCGTTCTCAAACACAGCCCAGGAAAGCACAATTGCAAAACACATCATGATTCACACAAGATTCAGTCAAACCATCGTCCCAAGGACGAGGTACGGGGAGCAAGCTTGCGATCAGGGGCACTTAGCGTAATGTGGGGCCTGGCTTGCGGTTCACCTCGAAGTGACTCTTTGTCACAGGACCAGATCTCGTTCGGCACTCATCGAACAGCGCCTCGATTCCTTACCAAACTCCAAAGAGACCCCAAACCCACAGGCCCTGCCACACCCACAGGCACGTCCGTACTACTGGGCGTCCCTCGGCTTCTCAAAACGTCGAGGCAGTGTGGGATATTGAAATTTGGTCCTCTCACGCTCAAGTACGGGCCGGATGTGCTCACGCATTGCCCCGCTGCACGCCCCTCCGCAATCGAGCGCCTTTGAGTTCGAGATCTGCCACGCAAGTGCTCGTGCGGAGACGAATGCAGGCAAAAGCGAGATCCTCCACACCGGGACCTAACTTTTTCCGGGGCCCCACAGTCTCGATTTCTATCTTAATTGAAAGTATATTGTTTATCCCCGCGCCCTGGACAAAGCTATCCTGGAAGCTTTATTGGGACCTCAAATTCCAACTTTGTATTACTGTTGCTGTTAAAAGCTGTGATTGTATTAAGCTTACTGTTTAACGAAGTTGAAGATGGCTTCCGATTTGAAGGTTGAGCAGCCGCAGAGATACCATCTGCATCACAGGTGAGAAAAGCAATACTTAACCCAGTTTGAAAATGAAGCTCTAACGTTGTTGCAGCCATGCTCACGAAGAAGATGTTCCAGGGACCGTCAATCTCTCAGCTGCTGGTTCATATACCTCTTCAACCTCAAGGAATTTCTGCTAAGAGTCAATCCAGATGGAGACGATGTCTTCTACGGACAAGCTCTCTTCCCTGTCCCAGCCGAAGATCCCAACGATCCGCTGCAAGTACGTCAATATCACGAAAACAAAGGATACAAGTTGCTAAGAATACCGTAGTGGGAGAATTGGAAAAAGACGATGATCCTTATTGTCTGCTCAGCGTACTCATTTTTGGGTAATTCGGCTTTGGTCGGGCCTGCTGTTTACATTGGGATTTATGCCGAGGAGTTCAACATCACGCCTTCCACGGCCTCGGGCTTGATCTCTTATCCAAATTTGGCTTTTGGATTTGGTCAGTAACTGCCAGAATCAAGTACAGTATGACATAAGCTAATTGAAACAGGTTCACTTGTGCTGGTACCGCTCTATCTGAAGATTGGGAGAAGACCTGTAATGCTTATGTCACTTGTTTGTGTAAGTCTGATCTCTCTCTTTGAGCATAGAGGATGGGGCTAATGAGATGTAGTTCCTTGCTGGCTTGATTGGTGCTTCTCAATCAAAGACTTATCCAGCTTTGATGGGTACTCGAGTTCTGCACGCATTCGGCTCAGGAGTCTGCGAGGCACTTCCCGTACAACTCGTCAACGACATCTTCTTCCTCCACGAGAGAGGCAAGAGAATTGGATATTACACAGGTATACAGTTCCTCTCCTAACGTGAGAGCTCAGCTGACATCAGTCAAGTATGTCTCTGTCTCGGCGCCACTGGTCCACTCTACGCCGGCTACATGTTAGCAGGAGGTTACTCCTGGCGCCTCTACTTCTACGTCGAAATTGCCTTCGCCGGTGTTCTCCTCATCATTGCCTTCTTTGTCGTCGAAGAAACAATGTATGACCGCAAGTCCATGGTTTCAACCATTGCGCCGACTGCCGAAAATGGAAGCACATCCGATTCCAAAGAAGTCCACACCCAGCATACCGAGAACGAGAACCACATCACTGCAATCCCAGACCGTAAATCGTTTATCAGCACACTAAAGCCGTGGAGCCACATCGATCACGAGGCTGAGTTCTTCATGACTATGATTCGACCATTCAGTTACTTCGTTGTTCCTGCCGTATTCTGGGTTATCACGACTTACGGTTTGTCCCCTTTCCCTCCTTCCCTACGCGTCACTTTCTGACTTCCATATAGGTATATATATCGGTCTCGGAGCGTTGGCATTTAACTACACCTTCCCCATGAAGATCACCGCGCCCCCTTACTCCTGGAAGCAAGAAAACAGCGGCCTCATCGCCGTCGCCAACGCCGTCGGGTTTCTCGGAGCCGTACCCCTGACCTTCACCTCCGACCGCCTCGCCGCCTACCTGACGCGAAAGAACAACCACATCCGCGAAGCGGAGATGCGACTTGGCGTCCTGTTCATCCCCATGCTGATCGCTCCTGCAGGGCTCCTCGTCTACGGCATGACCGCGCAACATAACTTGCACTGGTTCGGGTACTTCGCCGGCGTGGCAATGGTCAACTGGTCTGCGTTCTTCTACTTCTCCTTCACGCTCGCTTACGCTGTTGATTCATACACGGCGAACACGAGCGAGATGCTTATCGCGATGAACCTCGGGAAGCAGGCGATCAGCTTCGGGATGGGTCTTTACTTGCTGGATTGGATTTTGCTGAGGGGGTATGCGGTTGTTATTGGGGGGATCTTTGTGTCTGTGTTGTTGGCGAATAATTTGGCGCTGTTTATCTTTATCTTCTTTGGGAAGAGGATTAGGGTTGTTACTAGCAGGACGTGGTTGGGCGGGATGCACCAGAAGACAGCAGGGCAGGTCATGACGCATTAGGCTGGAATGGTTGTAAAGTACCAAAAGTGGGATGAAATTGTAGGTGCTGAGGGGGTAGATTAGATAAACAAGAAGCGGCTGTGGGTTTTGTACACGAGGATGAATAGGATAGCACTTGAACCATACTTCCAAACGTGAAATTCAACATTGGACAGTTTCGAATACAGTGATGAAATCTATTCAAGAGGATCATTAAAGAGTCTTCTCTAACCATGAGGACTCAGTTCCCTCCCTGAATGACTAATTTTGATAAGACATCCCGTCACCTACGGCACTGAAATTTGAGATAAATCAGTGGGAAAGAACAGCGCAGAGGTACAAGTCTCCAATAATATAGCAAGAAGTCCAGATTTCTTTTTAGGATAGAAAGTATGCACCCCCAAAGCCCACCATTTTCCTCACCCTATAACCTCGCCTCAGCCTTCGGCGCCTTCTCCTTATCATAATACTGCGTAAAGTCATGACACACAGCAAAGACACCCTATCCCACATTAGCTTCTACACCCAAGAAATACTCGAAAAACAGTTCAGTACATACCTGATCCAACTCCTCCCTCGTCTCCTTATCCGTCCTCGCTTTCTCAACCATCATCAAAAACTCATCATTGACCAAGGCCTCCCCGGGATCCGTAGCGCTAACCCTCAAAAAATTACTACTACTAATCGGGTTAATAACCTCCTGAAACTTCTCCCTTCTAATCTCATCATATTTATCCAGTATCTCGTCCCCAGCCCAGCCATTCTGAACGCCTATTAAGCACTCCGCAAGACCACCGACATCTACCAGGCCTCCAGTGAGGCCGAGACCGCCGAATGGGTTGCAGAGGTGGGCGGCGTCGGCGGCGAGCAGGATCCGCCCGACGCGGAAGGCGGGCGCCATGCGTTGGTGGATGCGGTAGGGGCCCACGTTGAGCAGTTTGTAGTCGCCTGGTTTGGGGTTGCCGGGGAGCATGCGTTCGTACTTTGCGGGCTGGTGTGCGACGACTTCTTCAGGTGTGAGCTTTGTATCTTCGCCGTAGGAGACGCGCCAGAGGCCGTCGGTGGTGATTTTTGCGGCCATGTAGTAGTCTTCGTTGTGGATGATGAAGTTGATGTCGTCGTAGCCGAACTTATCCAGGGGGTAATACACCTAGAAAAACCTTAAGCGAGACGGAAATAGAGACAAGGGGAAGGAGACAAGGGAGACATACGTTTGTAGCAATAATCTGCGCATCCCACGTGTGTCCCGGAAACTCATTTCCAAACAGACTCTTCCGAACCTGACTATTCGCCCCATCACACCCACAGATATAATCCGCAGTCCACGTTTCCTCTCCCTGTTCCCCCTGTACTTTCGCCCAAGCCCCTTTCCCATCCCCATCCGTGCCCACATCAACAACCTTTTTATTCCACAACACCGTCACATTCGCATTCCCCTCGCAGTGGCTCAACAGTACTTTCCCAAGCATATTCAACGGCAGCACCGTCAACGCGTCTGGTGTCCCTGGCTGAGCCACATCCGTGATACTCGTGATCACACTCCCGTCAATTTTCCTCCATGTCATATTCTTGGGGATTAGACCGTCACGGCGAACATCCTCGAGGACACCGGCGGCTTTCAGGACACGGATGGCGGAGGGAGCGTAGTGTGCTGCCCGCGGGCGGTCGTCGACCGTGGGTGCTGCGTCTAGTAGGGTGATCTTAATGCCTGCTTTTGCGAGGAGGAGGGCGAGGGTGAGGCCTGAGGGGCCAGCACCGACAACGAGGACCTGATTCGTCTTGTGTTAGTATAGGACTAATTCTTCCCATTGTTTGCGAAATACTAAGTGAGACAAAGATAGAGGGTGACAATGGGCTGACCTTCATCTTGAATCTACGCCGCTCTTTTCCTATCTGGAAATAAACTCAAGGACGGAAGTGTGCTGTACGAATTGAAGCTGGAGTTCAAGATTCTTTTCAAGAATGAGTGAATTGAAGTTTCAAAATCTCCAAGAGAAAGAAAAGAATGAATCTAGGAAACCAAATCAATGTCATAGTCCCACCCGAGCCTCCTTTTCCCCTACATTCATCCTGTGGTCTGAGCTGCCCGCTCACAGTTCGCGGACGTGACGTGGGGTCGCAACCCAAGGTTGATTTGACCCCACCACAGATCTCAATCTACCCCGCGCTCGCATTCGGACCGCTTTGGAGACTAATTAGTCTTGGAGGGGGAATGATTGGGGGATCCACTTTTTCGGGGAGGAAGAGCATGGGGAGGACTAAGGTGCTGGGTGATGGGACGTCACGATCTCGGGACCTGGTGGTTGCAGAGAAAGATGGGATGAAACTGGCCGGGCTTGGGGAGTTGTCCGATGCAGAAGTTGGGTGTGGGGTAGTCGGGGAGGAGGAGAACGGGGAGGGCGACGAGGGGAGCTAGTGCATGCACCGCGATCTCGGCATCTGCCTTGGTGGGATCGGGTGGTATGGGAGTGTGAGTTTTTTCTCAAGTCCAGACCCTCAAGGTTTGGCGGCTTTGGGGTGGGAGGGTGGGAGGTGTGATGCTGTTGCGCTGGCTGTTTTAGTTCGAGGTTTAATTAACACTTGGAAATTGCGTTTTCAGTGCAACATCTTCTAACTGCGATTTCAGTTTGAAAAACACTACGTTTTTGATAGGAGATATCAAACAATGGCACACGTCCAGATCAACCCGTCTCTGCTCACCACACTGAAAGACAAGGTTGTCGTCCTCACCGGAGGGGCAACCGGAATAGGACGATCCACAGTGCGCCTCTTCCACCGTGCGTTTGCCTCTTCCAGCCCTTTTTTCCCTTTCAGTCATCATAACCTGACCTCCATAGAATACGGCGCAAAGGTAGTTTTCGGAGACGTCGCTGATTCTCATGGCCTATCTTTGGAGAGAGAATTAGGAGAGAGAGTTGTGTTCACCCACTGCGACACGACGAAGTATTCCGATCAACTCAAACTATTCAAGGAAGCGGAGAAAAGATGGGGAAGGATAGACATCGCAGTAGCAAATGCCGGGATTTCTCTCCCCAAAGACCCATTCTTGCCTGATGAAGATGTAGAGACGGAGTTCAGTACTGCTGAGATGTATGTCTTCCCACTTTCCCTTTCCTCCATTCACATTCTTACCAACAAGACTAACACGCCATAGAGATGTGAATTTGAAGGGCCCTCTCATCACTGCCAGAATTGGGTTGGCATTCTTAAGGAAGAATGGGGGAGGAGACCTGATCCTCGTCTCCTCGATAGCTGGCTGGAAAGAATGCACTGGGTTAGTCGCGTACACGGCGAGTAAACATGGGGTGGTAGGTATTATGCGGGGTTTGCATTTAAGTGCGGTGAAGGAGGGAGTTAGGATTAATGTTATTTGTCCTTGGATGACAAGTGCGTTTCCCCTTTCCCCCATCAAATTCTTTTCATCTTGACAGTAGCTGATGAAGAGTGTACAGAGACGGGCATGGTGAAGGGCATCGAACTTGGCTGGGCCTCAAACAAACTTCCAGAAAACGAGCCTGAGGATGTGGGGAAGGCGATTATTCTGTGTGCTACAGCAAACCGTGGGGAGAGCAAAGAAAGGCATGAAGGAGCAGTAACTCCGTTCGCAGGCAAGATTTTGTGGGTGAGTGGTGGAGAGAGTTATGAGATTGAGGATAATCTGCAGAGGCTGGAGCCGGAGTGGCTCGGGAGAGAAAATAGCGCGGTGTTGAAGAGGGGCCAGGAGTTTTTGATGAGTGAGGGGACGAGCTGGGATGTGGGGAGGAGTAAACCGTGAGAAGGGAAGGGGTGGGGGTGAGAATGAGGCTGGGACGTTTGGAAATTGAGATTGTGGAATCGATCGATTGCAAGGAGGGAGGACAGGCAAGGAAATGGATGGATGAAATGGGTGGATGTCTTGTTGTGAATGCTCACAAAATTAGAGGCGGAAAGTAAAGTGTAGCTGGAAGCGAGCGGATCGACTTACTTGCCTCCTTCTATTAACTTACATTGTAATTTATAGTTTTGCTCGAGCAGTCGAGAAGATCTGATTCCAAGCAGCCTCATCCAGCATCCGGTACTGCTCCCCATCAAGCCAGTACAAATGATCTGCATCATCGCCATCCTTCAGTTTCCAGTCCCTCGTTTTCAAAACATCTTTTGCATGCTTGAACGTGATCCCAATGTCGATCCTAAACACATGAGTTTCAGAGTCAGATGAAGTGATCGAGACTTACTGCTTCGTAAACCTAACCAACCTCGGAATTGCGTAGTCTGGTAGTCCGCATTCTCGCAGATGAGGATAAAGGGTTGATAGGTATGTGGTTTCGGCTGCGGATGAGGGGTGCAGGAGCGTGATGCCTGCAGTGCCGACTTGGCCGTCGTACCTACTCGCCTCATTTTAATAAACCCACCATTTAACCAAGCAAGCAGAATCAAATCGAGGAAGAAGGGAAAGGAGGATCCTTACCCGGGTACTTTCGTCCCATAAACAACGATGTCGTGGACGTTTGGCAGCTGCACCATAAACGCCTTCACCTCCGCCGAACTCACGTTCTCCCCCCTCCATCTAAATGTATCACCCGTCCTTTCATGAAATCTCACCCAGCCATCACTCTCCCTTACAAGCAGGTCTCCAGTGCGCTGGAACAGGTCTCCTTTCTTGAACACATCTTTCGCCAATTTACCAGAAGTTGCCGACGAATCCTTATAATAGTCCGAATAAAAATCCATCATCGTGACCCTGCCAATCGCCTCCCCAGGCTCGCCGTCCGGGACCGGGATGCAAAAGCCCGTTTTCGGGTGCCGGTACAACGTCTGTGTTTCCTGGTCATACTTCACCAAAAACATCGTATCTTCAAGAAAACGTCCGAGAGGACCGGAAAAGCCAACTTTCCCCACGCCGATGGCACCGCCACACATGTTGTCGAAGCCCGACACGCTTTCCGTACTCCTGTAGATCTCTCTGATTTCAGGGATCCCGAATCTCTCCTGGAATCGCTCCCAGACGTCTGCTTGCAGGCCGTTTCCGGTGGCTACGATACAGTTGTGTTTTTTATCATAAGAAGAAGGCGGTGCGCTCAACGCGTACCGCAGGAGTTCACCCACGTAGAGCAAGCGGGTTGCATTGCTCTCAGCGAGTTCTTGGGCGAACTTCGACGCGGAGAATTTGCGGGAGAGGCAGAGAGTTCCGGAGACGCCGCATGAGTGCACGAGTCCGACGAGGAAGCCGGTGGCGTGGAAGAGCGGGAGACAGCATTATGTTCTGAGGGGGTAGTAGAGGGTTGCTTTCGTGGTATCTTGGGGATATGGGGTTGAGACGGCGAGGAGGAGGAAGGTTTTTAGGGAGACAGCTTTGGGCTTTCCTGGGATTTCTTTTAGTGAGTAGGGGGGGTTGGGTGAGTTTTGTGCTCACCCGTGGTTCCGGAGGTGAAGATGAGTATCCAAACATCCTTTGCTGTCCTTACCGGCCGTGGGAATTGGGGATCCGGAGACAGGGGAGAGAGTTCATTGGGCCCGATCGTGATAATCGTTGAGCCTGGTCTGGGCTGGGAGGAGCCCGAAATAGGGAGAACGTACCCGAGATTGAGGTTAAACCGTCTCAGCTCTCGGACTCCCGTGCTGCTCGGTACGAACTCGACAAGGTCTGGAGTCGCAACGACGAGTTGCGCCTCTGAGATACCGATGCAGTGTTTGAGTGTCTCATCTGCCCGAGATTAGAACACGTCTAGAAAATTCCTTGCTTAGCTTTTTACTGCGAAGAGCGCTGTTCAGCAGCGCTGCCACGGCGCCCAGCTTGCCAAGGGCGTAGATGGCGAACGCCATCTCGGGGGAATTGGTGCAGAAGACGCCCACCACATGGCCAGCCTGCACGCCATGCCTGCGGAGAAATTCTGCGAGTTGATCGACGTCTAGAAGGTGTCAGTCTGGTCCTCAGATTTTGAAGTTCGCAACGAGAGTTTACTTATTTTCATCTCCCCGTAAGTGAGGCTTCGACCTTCAAACCACAACGCCTCGGCCCCCTGATCCGCCAACTCTAACAGTCGATAGAGCGTCGCTTCACCCCCAAGCTCGCGGATGCGTTCCCCGACCCGTTTTCGAGATGTTCGGATTTGGGACAGCTTTCGAAGGTCGTAACTCACGCCGTACCTGGCATCAAGGTAGGCCCCAGTGGCTCCGAAGAGTGCAGCCGCGGCCATCAGCATTTGGGGGTTCGAGAGGGAGGCCATGGTTGCAGAAGCGGGGTGGGTGGGTGGGTGGTTGGCTTGTGAGTGTGGATTTTACATCACGGGGGGGTGGTTTCCACGACTTGAGGTGTCGAAGGTTGTTGGAAGAAAAGAAGTTGTCACAGGATGGGAATGCCATGCGGATTTAATATGTGCACTGAGTGGAGTGGGTCCGGTATGTACTGTACGAGCACTTCGTACTACGTACGGTGTACCCGTACCACATGCGGCCTGACGCCCCAACCCGTGCTGCCCCTGTCGGTTGCACGCTTCACTGCAGCAGGGGTCCAGACCACGCTTCGCTCTTCAGGCCAGGGTCTCACAGGAGTCAAGGACCAGGAGTCAGGAGTCAGGACACAGTTCACTCAGTCTCAATTACAACGTATTATGGGAATTAAATGTAGCGAGCCAGCCACAGACAAGGAGCCAGGACACAGTTCACTCAGTCTCAATTAGACGTCGCTCTGCACTTTCGCACGCACTTTCGACCGGACTAACCCCCTCGTGGCCAGGGACCCTCGTCCTCCCCGTCAATACGGCTCCGTACGGAGCACAGCAAATACGGAGACTCAATCCCCCCATCGTCTCCGTCGGCCTGTTCGATCCGCTTTGAGGGTTTCAGGTAGACACGCTCATTGGCGGGGCTCCATTGTCCGTCGTCTACTGGACTGGGCAGTCAGTACTGTACTATACGAGTATTACCTGGTGATTGGGATAAATAAACCCCTACCTTGAAGCGTGTTTCTAGCAGGTTCGCCTCCACAAAACCTTGAATTTCAGCTGTCTTATTCGCCCATACCCCTTACTGCGGTGTCTGTGGATCCAGGGCAAGGGTTTATTTATCACTACTACCAAGTATCCATTCTACCCCGCTTCTCCGCGAAAAGAGAACCCGAAGATTTCGCTGCAGTGCTGCACCCTCTGCCGGCCGTGCTGCCCTGCTGCCCAGCTGCCAAGTGGGTCGGCCTGCGCCGCCAGAGCCCAGCGGAAATCGTGACCCCCCCGCCCAACCTGAGGAGCCAGATTTGGTCTTCACCTCAACCTCCCGAATCCATCTGTCAATCATCCCGAACCCGCCCTCTCTCTTCCCTTCTCCCTTTCTCCCCTTCTCTCCTTCTCCCCTTCCAGAACCTCGCCTCGCCCTACACCGCCCTCCACTGCGCCAGCTATTGGCCCCTTCTCGCTGCTGCTGATCCCCCCTTTGCGTTCATCCGGCGTGCAGGGGCACATTGACAGTCTCCCGGAGTCCCGCGGTGTCATTGTTGTTGAGTGTACCGTACCCGTGAGGCGGTGTCCCCGTATGAGCTGGCCCCACACGAGCACCACAGAACGGAGGTGATGCCGATCAGTCCAGTCCAGGACCGGCACCGGGGCCTCCTCCCTAAGAAATGTCGGTATTGCGAAAGGAGGTTTTCGAAGGCAGAGCATCTGAAACGCCATCAGCGCTCCCGTACGTTGGCCCTGAGCGATATCCTATCCTGATTGATATCATCAACACCTGAACACTGTTGAGCGACCTCAACAGCGCCCATATCACGCGGTGCACCTTGCTAACTTCTCCCAAGATACGGGCGAACGACCGTACACATGTCCGCGTTGTAACAAAAGCTTCTCTCGGAGGTGGGCCCTCCCGATCTAGAAGACCTATCTCTTACGCTGTCTGCCCTGGAGACACGGGTTGCTGACTTTGCCTAAGTGACGTGTTGATACGCCATCTGAAGAACCACCCCCAGATCCCCGGCGAAGAGATCGAAAAAAGCTCTTCAGAAGGGGACTTCATCGAGGTGAGCGGTGTAGCCGCGACTGCTCCCAACGGCCAGGTCGTTCCACCAGGATTAAATGAACCGTCAGCCCAAGATGTGCAACGGCAAAGTCAGCAGGAGCCACTCAACTCGCCGTCAGTCATTGATCCCGCTCTGGAGGACTCCATCCCGGACCATGTGGAGAATTCCTCGTCCCATACACTGCCCTCCGGACTAGACCACCTTGCTTTGCTGGCTTCGCAACGGAAATGGGGTAACCGTGCCATGGATGCAACCATGCCTGATGCTGGAGGGAGCACGTTGCCAGAAATGGGAGCTGCCCAGGATTGGAACTTGGACATCTCAGGCCGCAATCATCATCCAGATGTGACTTACGAGCCACCACCGGTACCATCTGAGCCCAATTTCCAGACCATTGGAGCATCTCCGAATACGGCATCGAGATATAACTTTGGCACTGACTTGTACTCTGGCCGGATCAATGGAATTATCTCACCTGGTATGGGTGGAATTGGTCCAGATGGATCAATCATGCCTCAGGATTTACAGACCTGGTTCGATCAGTTCGATCTGGAGTCTCATTTGCAGCCAGGGGCAATGCAGACATTTGGGGGATCGACTGATGGAATGCCGAGGGAAGACAGACGGCCATCTATGTTAACTCCCGAAGAGCAACAATCTATCCGAAATCCCAGCTCTCCCAGTGTATTGATACCCACCGAACGGTTTGCTAAGGTCGAGCGATGTTGGCCAAATCGATACAGCAATCCGCTGCGTTTGATGCCAACACTATGGTGGGATGCAGCTCTAAAACCCGAAGACAACCTCTTTTCAAATGGAAATCTCTCGCCAGAGGCAATGGAACAGAACCGGCAATGTGGGTCGAGATGGGGCCTGGATGAGGATTGTAGAGAACGACTCCAGAGAATGTTCGTCACTGTCAATTCCATGGGCATCGATCGTGGAACAGCAGCATTCACTTCACCAGAGAACTTTTCAACTCCATCTGAAGGACGATCAGCTGATCGAGCGGAATCCGTTAACAACGACATTGTCCCAACGAGCTTTCCACCAGCTGAGATCTTTGATATCGGGTTAGATTTGTATTTCCGGCAGTTCCATCCCTTGATGCCATTTATTCATACACCTACGTTTTGTCCGAAGACAGCCCCGACTTCTGTTTTATTTATCATGTGCCTGATTGGCTTAACAATTCTTCAAACCAAAGGAGCAACTGCGTTTGTCCGGCAAACATTTTCGGTAAGCTTGTGAACGTGTTGGTTGAGATTGGGTGCTGACTAAGACATAGAAAGCATTAGAGCAAGTATGTAACGAGCTGATGTCGCCCCCTCAGCCTCGAGGAGATGGAACCCGTTTAGAGCAACTTTGCAGCTTAGCAAGCGCTGTTTTAATTCTCAATCTTTCAGAAATGACTGGGGTACGTTCATTTTCTTTACTCGTTTCGGTCAACACTAACATCTCCAGGAAAAGAGCCACCCCACACAATGTCAGATGATTTACACCAACGTTATCACGGTAAGTTGTCTTGCCTCATATCGTATGGACACTGCTTATTTTAGCAGACTGCCCAGAGTAACGGTCTCTTCTGCGCCCATGACGGCCAGCCTCTGAATGATGAGCTTTTTAACCAAATTCCCGATTTAGAGACTAGATGGAAAGCATGGAGTAGAATAGAATGTGCGAAACGGTGAGTTATACTAACCCTGAAGGTTGCCTCCACTTTTCTGATTCTTCTAGCTTGATCGTCTGCTTGACGATGGTCGATACCTGGTATTCTGCAGTTCTTCATACGAGTCCAATCATGCGGACAGACGACATCCAAATCATCCTCCCCTGTGACGCCGCCCTCTTCCAAGCACCAACAGCCATGAAATGGGCGCAACTCATCTCCAAAGGCCACCAATGCTGCATGCCCAGTGTCGGCCTCTTCTCCGACCGCATGAGCCTCCCCGAACTCAACCTGACCATCGATCCCTTGGGAATGAACGGCATCCTCAGCATGGCTCGCATGCGTATCTCCGAAGACTTCCACCGCCTGCTCTCCGGGACCAACGTCCGCGCATCCCAACAATCCTTCGTGCCCTGCAAGACTTACGAGGCCGACCCTCGCGCAAAACAGACGTCCTACCTCGCCGTACAGATCATCAAAGTCTACGGCGGCATCCTGGCAAACATGAACCCTAACTGCTTTATCCTGTGGCACAACATGTGCATCATGCTCACGGCCGACATTCGGCTTTTCGAAATTGGAGCTGGGTGTGCGGGCGCTGCAACAGCAAGACAAGCACTAGATGATATTGCCATCTGGACGCAGACACCGTCTGCAAGACGTGCTTGTTTACACGCAGCACAAACATTCAAACTGATGTCCAACCGCCGCGCCTCAGACGGCGACCCCTTCCACGCCTCAGCCGGGCTCTTCATCTCGGCTCTACTCCTAGGCCTATACGTCTTCATGATCCCCCCAAATCCAGAACCCCAATCGCACCACTCAACCCACCCCATCTCTCCAGGCTTCGACCTGATCGACGACGTAGACTGGGACATCGTCGGTTCCGAAGGACTCTCCGACGAAACAGTCAATTTGCCGGCCGATAATGCGGCGGTCAACTTTATCCGGAATGGAGGAGGCATTTGCTTTGATGGCGTGGTGCATAGTCCGGGGTATGAGGCGGCGAGGAGGATCCTGCTGGATTATGCGCGGCTGCTTGAGGATATTGGGAGGTGGCGGGTGAGGATTAATCAGCTTTCGAGAGTGTTGAGGATTATGAGTGATGCGCTTGTGGATGTGGAAATGAGCGGGCAGTGATTCTCGGTCCGCTCACATCATGCAGGGACGTCAGCACCTTTCAGATGAGAGAAGAGGAGGACTGTCTTTTCTTCTCTGAAAGTTGGAGTTTGGTTTGGTGGGATTGAGGGAAAGGCTTCAGGGGCGTCACGATCAAATTGAATTCAAATTCGTTGGTATGTTCTGTTCACATCCCTTCATACTTCCTTTCCTCCCATCCACTCGTTCAATCTTCCCGAATCCCCAATACCACAAACAAACCCTCCTTCGAAGTCCCAAGCATAACCATCAAACACCGCCAAGAATCGAGTCCGAAGTGGACAGACAGCTGAGATAAGAAAATGTCAAACGAATGCAAGTGCACCCCCTCCATCACTTAGCACCATTCTCTCCCATCAAAAAACCCCCATCCTCCCCCAACTCTTCTCTTTTTCATCCACATCCACATCCTCGCACCCACATCATACTCATTGCTCGAATCTTCCAATCCTCGGATCATGATAAAACTCCACCCTCTTCCTCGCCGCCTCCTTATCCTCCCGAACCCGCTCGAGCAAATCCTTGATCCCAGGATACGCGCTGAATCTATCAGGCAACTTGTCCCACGCCCTCGGGTCCGTGCCCTGCGAGTGCAAGGTGCCGCACCCGCCGCGCGCGTATTCGGTCCACAGGAAAGTACGGCTGGACTCCACCATGATGGTCATTTGCTCTGTTCACTCGCATTAGCCCCTGTCTCTTTCTTTCCCTTTCTTTACCCATGGGGGCAAGCCCCAAAGCCCCCGTCCTCGCGGTAAGGGAGACGACATAAAACGAAACGAAACGTGCCTTCAAGGATCCGCCGACATCCCATCTCCTGGATGCGCATCTCGTTCACATAGCCGTCGCTGAAGCCGCCATGCGGCGTGTGTCCGCCTTCGAAGGAGCCGCCGCCGGGCTTGAATTCGTCGCTGCGCCCGAGACCGTTGCCGTAGAGCGAGGCGAGGAATTCGGACGCGCTGTTGCGGTGGAAGTAGGGCAGGCGGAAGGTGTTGGATGCTACGTCCCAGCTGAGGAGAATGGCGTCAGCGAGGTCCGAGAGAAACGAGGTAGTTCATAATCTGGAACTCGCGGCCTTGTAGGAAGGAGAGCGAGTGCCGCGAGGAAGGGAAGGGGGTCGGGGGCTTGCCCCCATGAAGAGAGGAAAAGAAGTGGGGAAGAAGGGGAAGGGCGAAAGGACGTACCGGGGTCCAAACCACAGGAAGTCAGCGAGAGGTGTGTTGGGGTCCCGCGACTTGGCGGTCAGCACGGTGTTGATTGAGGGGTCGGTGTGGTCGATGGACGTGCTGTTTTGGGAGGAGAATTTGGTGAGGTCGTACTTTTATATCATTATTAGTTTGGGGGGATGGAAAGGGGGAAAGGTGACAAGGGAGGGAGAGTGAGAGGGGCTCGCTCCTTGGGAGTGAGGACAGACGGGAAGAGAAAGTGAAGAAAAAAACATACTTTGTAAGGGATGACGTTCCCGTGCCAGGCTACTAGGTCGTAGGGGCTGTGGTCTTGGCTGATTTGGTGGTAAGTGCCATTTATCTTACACACAACTTTCCAGCTGTTCAGTTTTTCGTCAGCATTGCTTCATTTCACCCTCAAAACATCCTCCAACCAAGTTCCAAAACCAGCTCAAGAGACGCTCCAACAGGGGGGGCACACAACCAACAAAGAAGAAAACAAGACTCACTCAACCTGCAACTCCTCATCAATCGCCGCAACCGGAAACAGAAAATCCCTCGGATTCGCCAGTCCATGACCCCCAATCGGTCCCAGATCGGGTAATTCCCACATGCTGCCCCACACCTCCGTGACATAACCCCTCGCCTCCTTCTCCCCCTCGGCAAGATCAACACTAAACCTGACTCCTCTCTGCACCACAAAGATCTCGCCCGGTTGGAGGAAGAGCTTCCCGAATTCGGTCCGAATGTCCAGATTCCCCTGCTGAGCGCATAGGAGGAAGTCACCGTCGTTGTTGCAGTAGGACTTGTGGTGGGGGGTCATGGAGCTGTTGAGCGTGTAGACGTACAGCGCGATGCCCTCGCGGATATTCGGGTCCCCGCTGCCGGCGAGCGTGTGGAGACCAGTTATGAAGTCTGTAGGTTGCGAGGCGGGCGGGATGGGGAACGGCGTCCATTCTGCTTGTTGAGGCAGCAAGGCGACTTTGGGGTTGATAGAGAGGAAGCAGTTTTCTATATTTGGGGAGGGGAGGGGTGTGTAGCCGCCTGCGTTATTCTCAGTCAGTAAAAGTTGAGTCCCAGGGTTGGAGTTGAGATGTGGCGAGGTGAACCTCGTTGTTTTCTCCGTTTTGTTTGTTTCGGTGTGGAAAAGGGGGTGCAGAAATAGTGGGGAATTCTGGGGTAAAAAGGGGGGCCTACTATGCGCAGCCGCCGGTCTCACCCTATACATATACGTGCTAAAATTTGCATGTCTAGGCGCCGCAAACGCGGAATACGTGATGCCCTCCGTGTACAGCCCGAACCTATTTTCCTGCGGATTATTCTGTCCAGCTGGGAGCGTGCCGGGGATGACTTCAGACTGATGGCGGTTGCCCCAGCCTTGTAGGTACTCATAGGGATCGTGAGCGCGTGTTGGCTTGGAGCGCTGGAGATCAGTGTAGTGGAAGACTTTTTGGGGGTCTGTGGCGGGGAAGCGAGGGACGATTACGTAGCCGCCGCCGTTTGCTTTGTCTTCTTTGTCTGCCATGGTTTGATTTCCTTCTTCTTCGATCGTGACCAGTGTAAACAATCGATTCTCACATTAAGCTTTGATTGTGAAGTGAAGTTGGAGAAAGGACAAGGAAGAGAGAGACGATTGTTGAAAAGTCGGCAGCTCTCACATATCCCAAGATAAAGACATGGTCCAAGAAATCTTTCAGCCCATGATTAAGAGCTAGTAGCTATATAGCGCTGGTGGGGCGGCGGTTGGTGTGCGTGTGGATATGAAACACTCCAGACATACGATTGTGGGGACAGGGAGTGCGGCAGCAAGACCACGAGGCATGGAAAACATCAAGCCCCACGGTAACAGAACACTCGGATCGACCTCCCTGCCGCACGCCAGTCCATTCCAAATTTAGGCCCCTCTTTATCAATCCCAGGTTGGGAATCGTCCGATTGTGGGTTACGCTGGCGAACGTTAGGCTGCGGTTTGTGAGGAGAACTGTGGAGAGAAGCTCCTCCCCGGGGTGCGAGGTCGTGATTGGTGGGGCGTTGTGGCATTCAGCCTTGGGGTTTCTGTACTGCCACCCGCAGCGCTGGGAAAGAAGAGGAGGTTTGGAGTTGTTCGGATTCCCTTTTGTGGGTTCATTGGGTGTTCGCACAAGATTGGGAAATAGAAGAGTGTGGAAGCTGGCTAGAAGTCTTGCCGCAATATTTGCCCTGATTGGTTCGGAGCGGCTCTTCGTACACCCTGGATACAATACCGGTATCCCTGAAGTTCCGGAATGAAGTCGATTTAGCCCGATATGATGGTATTTTTTATTTAGTGACTTTTAAGTGCCAGTACATCATCCACCATCTGCTGTGAAGCTCCAAGGTAGTTGAAGGGATCACAGAGTGATCGCAACTCGCTCTCACCGAGAGAAGAAGTAGCCTCCTTCTTTTTCATCAGGCAATCGAAGAGTGTAGATTCTCCTTCGATTACCTCTTTGCATGCTTCATACACCACATCATGAGCCTTGCCTCTTCCAAGATGTGGAGCAAGTCCCATCATGACTGCCTCACCCACAATGAGTCCTTGTGTGGAACGCAAATTCTTCCCCATCTGTTCTGTATTAACCACCAACCCGGAGAGGGCAAAATCAGCTTGATGCAAGGCACCCACGGCAATCACAAAACTCTCTGGAATTGCCACCCATTCCAAGTGCCATGGTCCAGAAGCTCGCTCGAAGTCCGAGACCATGCCATCAAGTACCAACCCTGCATTTGATCTAAGTATCTTGGAAGCAGCCAGAATGACTTCACTCGATATTGGATTTCGCTTTTGTGGCATGGTTGAGGATGCACCTCTGTGGGGTACGAAAGGCTCGGAAACTTCCCCGTATTCGTTAGAAGACATGATTATCAGATCGAGTGCGATCTTTCCAAGTGAACCTCCGATAAGTGCAAGGAAGTTCACAATCTCAGCAACGCCATCGCGTGCCACATGCCATGTGATTGAGGGATTGACAAGGCCGAGTTCTTTTGCCAGCTCTTTCCGTACTCTCAGGCCATCATCTCCATCGCCCAAGGAGGCAAGCGTTCCAGCTGCCCCACCATATTGCACCAGAAGTGCTCTTGGTCGTAATTGTTTCAGCCGTTCTTGGTGTCTCTGCAAACTTGACAGCCACACTGCACATTTATAGCCGAATGTGACTGGAAGGGCATGCTGTAAATGTGTCCTCCCAGCCATTGGCGTATCTTTATATTTTGTAGCCAGCGTTTCCAGACTGCTGCGGACATCCGCAAGCAGTCTTTCCACAATATCCAGCCCAGTCTTCATCTGAAGTACGCTGGCGATATCCATGATATCTTGTGTTGTTGCTCCCCAATGGACGTATTTTCCAGCCTCCTCATCACACATTGATGAAAGCTGTCTCACCAGTGGCAAGATTGGGTATCCCACAATCTCCGTCTCTTTTCGAAGTCTTTCGAGGTCCAGTCTCTCTCCACTCACCATTGAGGTGATCGACTTTCCAATATGTCCCGGTATGATTCCACATCGCGACTGAGCACGAGCCAAAGCTGTCTCTGCATCGATGCACCGATTGATGTACGCTGTATCATCAAAAACCTGCAAAATCGTTAGCAAAACTTCCCCGGGCTCCAATTACATGCTCCAAGGTGGGGAAAATACAAACCTTCCGTATCTCGTCCGTCCCAAATAAACTTCGAAATATTGCCGAATCTATGGCACTGACGGACCCCATATTTCGTCGAAGTATCGTGGAAGGTACCACGAATCTTGAGCGAAGTAATGGAGTGCGGAGGAGAGCACGCGACAAGAACATTCTGCTATTATTCTTGCTTCCGAATTCGGACGCAGCTCAAGCCAGCGAGGTGGGGGTCAGCAGCAGCTTTCGAGGAAAATCTGCAGCCCGCAGAAGCCCAATGGATGTGATTCTTAGAGATTGGGGTAATTTAAAGCTGACCCTGCCCACGACGACGTGCCAAATAGGAGAGGGTCACTCCGTTGTAGAAATTCTTTGTTGATTGAAGCCGAACTTGCGTGTGGGAAGGTGGGGCTTTCAGGGTCGTGACACAGCGTCAAGCCTTCCGCGGGCAACCCCTGAGCAAGCGGGTGCGGGGTCGATCCTCTAATTTCCAGCCTGGAAGAAGACGTCAGGGTGCCGAAAGCCTGGACTTGAGTGGGTTGCACAGGTCGCGCATTGGCCTTGAGCATGGTGCTTGCTTTCAGTGAAAGTATGCTTGCCCGACGTCAAAAGAGAAATCGCAATCGACCAAGGGAAATAAAAGCCACAATTAACAGATAAAATGAGAATTGATACTGAAGTGCATTTGTTCTATTCTCGAATAAATAATGAAGCCACGCCAAGTCCAGTGCTTCATCAAAGTTAGCAAACTTTCTCTGAAAATCTGAAGATAAACAAACTTACCTTGCACACATACTAATGACACCCACCTCTTTACCATTACTCTGCAACTCATTGAACAAAGTAGCCGTCTGTCTGGCCCCAGTCGCTCCAGTGGGATGCCCAATCGCAATCGCCCCACCACTGGGATTGACTTTCTCCATGTCAAGTCCCAACTTTTGTATGCAGTACAAACTTTGACTTGCAAACGCTTCATTCAGCTCGAAGAAATCAACATCCTTTAATTCGATTCCAGCGTATTTAAATAGAGCAGGTATCGCGAAGACGGGAGAGATTCCCATTTCGTCTGGAGCGCAACCTGCAACTTGTGTTCCGACAAACCTCCCCATGGGCTTCAGGCCACGCTCTTCGGCCCATGACCGGCGTGCAAGAATCGTTGCAGCTGCTCCGTCCGAGATTTGAGAACTATCCACCATCAGCAAGCCTTCATATTTATCCCATTAGCTGGCCAAGAAACTCACGAATTCCCGGCAGTGCTACCACCCGTATCTTTGAAAACAGGCTTCAAAGACTTCAGCTTCTCCAACGTCAACCCACTTCTAATCCCATCATCCTTCGCCACCAAACTCTCACTCTCCTCCCCCGTTTCTTCATTCTTCACCCTAACAGTCACAGGAACAATCTCCTTCTCAAAATGCCCACTTTCCCTCGCACGCTCAGCCCTTCTATGACTTTCCAGCGCAAAAGCATCTTGTGCCTCTCTTCCAACCCCGTATCTCTCTGCCACATTCTCAGAAGTCGTACCCATAGGAATCAAACAATCCCTCGCATCTTTGACAGGAGAATTCCGCAGATGCGGAGACACATCTTGCGGGACACCTCGAGAGCCATAGTTTCGAGACATGCTTTCCACCCCTCCTCCTAATCCTACATCGATCTGGCCAACCATGATAGCGTGGGCTAAATGAGTGATGGCTTGGAGACTGCTCGAGCATTGTCGGTTGACTGTGTGGAATGTTGTGGAATTTGGGAAGCCGTAATGGTTCAGTGCCATGCGGCCTGTTTTCGCGAAGCCTAGCTCGGCGAGGACATTGCCGATGAGGACGTCGTTCACATCTGCTGGTTGAATGTTTGCTCGTCTTACGGACTCGGCCATCACCTTTCAAGGTCAGATAAGATTTTGAGGGGATATATGGAGAAGGTTACAGGTCCGAGTATATCCTCTGGAAACGCATCCTTGAATCCTTCTTTGAAAGCTCTTGTCACCGGACTTCTCACCGCTGCTAGTACCACAACATCATTCGGTGACTTCTGTGTGATCTTGCGTGCTACAGTGCGGAGTGTTGCCATCTTATCACTTTTGCCAAGCTTCACCTTCAACTCCCTCAAGATACATTTGAGCACCAAAGTCGGCAAGAGTGAAGCATAAGTCACCAGGAATTAGAAATCAATCAATTGCGAACCAATCATTTCAAATAAAACCCACCCATTTGAGGGGAAGGGATGCCTGAATGTGGGGCTTGGAGGTATGGAGGGGTGACCTCGTAAATTCGACCCCACCAATGCGCACTGCACTGTAAAGATTCATCAGCCTTGCCGCAGAATCTCATAAAAAAATCCCTTCTAACTACCAGTCATCACAATGTATCAAATATACCTTTTTCGCAGATGGAGCAGGGTAAATTTATAGTTCCATGGTTGGGTCATATGTAACTCCGGTGGTGAAGTTTATGATTGACGGCCGCGGTGCGGGGTAACCGAGATCCAAGGTCAACGCACGCCCAAGGTCAATGCACGCTCAAGTTTACCCGAATACTCGATATTAAATACTTAATTATTAAATAATTACTAATTGGAAAAATAAATTTCTTTAAGTTCTGTAAAGAGAAGAAGCCAAAGATTTAATATTTTAATTTTTCTTAATTAATCTTCAATTTTTAATAACCTTAAACTTAGCTTTTATTAAAATATTAAAAAACTTAATAATTTTAATTTAATATTTAATAATTATATCTATATAAGTTCTTTAAAGTTAATATTAGTAAGAATGCTTCATTATATATAGAAGTATAAGTACATAATATAAAAAGTTTATATTATTATATATTACTTATAAAATTTTACTTTTAACTTAAATTTTTAAATAAAATATTAAAAATTCTTAAAAGAAGCTTAAATTAAGAAATAATTAAAGAATTATATAATAAAAGCTTTCTTATATAAAACTTACTCAAAATGGTTATATTTCTTATATTAAATACTTATATAATTTGTAATTTATTATAATATAATTTAATAATATAAATAATTAATTTCTGCTTTTAAATATTATTATATATTAATTTGTATTTAATATATTCTTTATTTTATATTCTTTACTTTATATAATATTATAATATTATAAGAAAAAATAATTAAAAATACTTTTATTTATCTTTAATTTAATTATTTTTAATAAAAAAGAATATGTTTTTAAATAAAATATAAAATATATTTTATTTATTTATTAAAATAAATATTTCTTTTATGTAATTTAAAAGCGTAATATATTTAAACGTTTTTATTAAAACTTTTAATAAATAATACTATTCTTTTATTAATAATAATATTTTTAAAAAAACTTAAAACTTTAAATAAATTATATTATTATATTAATATTTTACTTAAACTTTTAATTAGAACTGTTTTTTATAATATATTATTAATATAAGATTAATTACATTTATTATTTTCTTTCCTTTTATATAATTATTTTATAAATATTATATATTATTAATTTTCTGTTTTTAGCTTTAATATAAAAGAAGCCTTTTATATAAATTTTAATTTTTTTATATTATAATTATCTTTGAAAAATAGTATACTAGTAATATAGAAATTTTAAAGTTAATTAGGTTATTAGCTCCTCATTTATTAAAGTTCAAAATTCGGGAGTTTTGGTGTAAAATGACCGTGCGTTGACTCTGGTCGTGCGTTGACCTTGGATCTCGGTTAGCTTCTCCAAAGACTTCCATTTCACCTCATGCTGATATAAATTTTCTTAATTCACACTTCTCTGCACCTCCATAATTTCAATTGTTTCCCCGTAATAATTCTCCCTTGTTGTCTATAACATAGCCTTCAGATCAGGTGATACCTTGAATGGTGCCTCAGTCTTCGCCTTCACTTCTTCAACCGTCACTCCATCCGCAACCTCAATCAGTGTCAACCCCTCTGTGGAGTCAACATCAAACACTGCTAGCTCGGTGATAATTCTTGAGACGCATTTTTGGCCCGTTAGGGGGAAAGTGCAGGCTAGTAGAAAGTAAGCAGAGCACTTGGAAGTCTAGACGTAAGGTGGAAGGAGTACATACCAGTCAAAATCTTCGGATTGCCTTTCTTATCGACATGATCCTAGACATCCAGTCAACAAGCTGATGGAGTTCTCAATAAGTGCTGAAATCTTACCATAGTCACTACTACTTTCGTCTTGGTAGAGTTAGCAACAAGATCCATAGCTCCTCCAATACCCTTGACCTTCCCAGGAAGCATGAAATTGGCAAGATCTATTCTCAACCGTCAGACTAGTTTTCTCGATGCCAATGACAGGAAACCCTCACCTCCATACATGCCCACTTGCAACGCGCCCAGCATAGTCAAATCAATTCTGCCCGCCCGAATCATCCCAAAACTCTCATGGCTTCCAAACAGACTCGCACCATTCGCAAGTGTAACAGTTTCCTTCCCCGGATTAATCAAATCCGGATCTTCTTCCCCAGGAGTAGGATATCCTCCCATCCCAAGAATACCGTTTTCGGATTGTAGGACGACTTCAATGCCAGGCTCGAGGAAGGCGGGCGTGATGAGTGGCATCCCGATACCGAGATTGACATGCATCCCATCCTTGAACTCTTTCGCTGCGCGCTTGATGATGCGTTCTCTGCTGGTAGCAGCACCGGCTACTATCGGAAAAGTCAATCACTCACTCCTCCTCCACTTTCAAAACTCGGATGGAGAAAACCTACCCGCATCCTTCAACTCCTCAGGACTCTTCCTCAACGTCAACTTCTCAATCTTCTTCTCCTCGGTACTTTGTATAACCTTGCTAACATAAATCCCTTGCAAATGCACATTTTCAGGCGCAATCTCGCCGACCTCAACAATCTGATCTGCCTCTACCAGCGTCACCTTAGCATTCTTCCCCATACACTCATTGAAATTATTCTGCGCTTTTCGAAACTGACAATTGCCCATTCGATCCGCTTTGTGCACTTTGACGAAGGCATAGTCGCCGAAGATGGCTTCTTCCATTACGTAGGCTTTTCCGTTGAACTCGCGGGTCTCTTTGGGTTTCGACATGACCGCGACGGTGCCGTCTTTGTTGTAGCGGACGGGTAGCTCGCCGGTTTGAACTGGAGAAGTAAGCCGGGAAGACCATGTCAGTGAAGGCCTGGAGCTGTACCAATTGTTCCATAAGCTGCGGGTGTGTAGAATGCTGGCACTCCTGCAGCTCCTGCCGCACACTTCTCTGCCATTGTACCTTGAGGTGTGAGTTCGAGGGAGAGTTCGCCTGTGATGTACATCTTCTCGAATGCCTTGTTTTCCCCAATGAAGGAAGCTATCATTTTGCTGATTTGCTTAGTTTCCAGCAGCTGTCCTGCATTATCTCATCAGTCCAAACCCCTAACCTCTAGTGTATTTGGCCAACTCACCAAGCCCAACGCCAGGCATCCCAGCATTATTCGACACCACCGTGAAATCCTTTAAATCCGGTCGATCTCGCAGTGCATTAATTAATGAACTCGGCACCCCAGAGAACCCAAATCCGCCGACTAGGACTGTAGTACTGCCTTTCATGTCCTTGATTGCTTCCTGCGCGGAGCCGCAGATCTTGTTGATTGCTCTCCTCGCCGTCGAGGATGAGAACTCCCGTCTGGAGCTCAAGGCTCTGCTGACGAGTAATCGTGAGGCCCTCATTTCGTCCGAAGTTCTCTCAACAACTCCTCAGGGACAGAGATGGATCTACAGTTATTCAAAATAGAGACTTTGAAGCTTCTTGAAACAGTGCTCACCGATATCGCGTCCAGCTTCCCTTTGCAGGGCCCCACGATAGGTAAAAAGTGAAGTTGTTGTCGGCGAGGTGCGGGGCATGACTACAGGGGTTTCGGGTACCCCTCCACTCCCGCTACTGGTGCGGGGAAGAGTTTACCCCATTATTATCCTGGCTGTGGGGCTACTGCCATTGGACGGCAACTTTTCGGGGTCTTGAAGCCGACATTGAGTCTAGGGGCTGACCTTTGTGTGAAGTCAGTAAAAGATACTCCGGACAAGGATTTCAAAACAGAAAAGGGTTGTGAAAATGGCGACAACAACGTTGAACCACGAAACGCTTGGCCGAATGCGGGGGCTGCTCTCTGAGGACGGGAGAACTGTGCAGTTTCGGGGTATCAAATATGCTTCCATACCGGGGAGGTGGCGAGATCCTGTGCTCTTGAGCCAGAAGCTTGTTGAGGGAGGAGGGGAGTTCGATGCAACGAAACATGGGCCATCTTGTCCTCAGCATCCAGCTGGCTTTGCCTACGATCTCTCTTTGGTAGGAAATGTTACGTTGGCGAAGGAGAATGATGAGCAATCGGAGTTCGAATGTCTTAATTTGATTGTGGTTGTTCCTGTTGAGAGTTTACGGAAAACTGAAAGGCTTCCTGTCATGGTTTGGTACGTGTTGTCCTGGACAAGTTTGAATGGATGCTGATTGGTCTAGGGTTCATGGGTCAGTTCTTGTTGTTCCTTTTGGTTGAAGTATTCTGATGGGTGTGAAGGGGGTCTCTATCCGTTGGGAGCAGCACATGGCCTCAGTATGGTAAGTGCATTTAAGTGAAATGACTTGCAGCCTGTGTATGGGCTCATCTGAAGCAGATATCTCCAAATTTATTGCAAAATCAGTCGATCTTGGAAAGCCTGTGATTGGAGTCTCAATTAGGTGAGCCTCAGACTGATCTTCCGAGGTATTTATCTTTCTAAATAGTTAGTTATCGTCTTGGCATATTCGGTTTCCTGGCTTCAGACGAGCTCCAGACGTCTGGAAATTATGGTCTGAAAGACCAAGCATGTGCCTTCAAATGGGTATGCACAGATCCGCGAGTAGCCATGTTGTCCAAATTAATGATGAAATAGGTCAAGAAGAACATATCTGGATTTGGAGGGGACCCCGCAAAGGTCACGGCTTTTGGGGAGTCAGCTGGATCCAGTAAAGTCCCCTTTGGAGTAATATCGCTGTCTAGGCTTACAAGATACAGTCTTCATTTCTAGCCTCCTACTCACAAAAGAACCGCTCTTCAACAGAGCATGCATGATGTCCGGTGACACAACATTGCGAAGACCACGAACAATGGAGTGGCAGAACACTCACTACCAAACCAATGTTAAATTGTTAGGTCTCGAAAATGCAACTGCAGAGGCCCGTAACGCAGAGCTATATAACATGAGTGCGAGTGAGATTACAGGAAGGTTGCCGGCATTCCAGCATTGGAGTCCCACTGTTGATGGACTGTTCATTCCTGAGGAGGTCACTTTGGGCGTGCTGTCTGATGCGAGGAATCCAGCTGGGAAGCCAGCATGGTGTGAAGCTATTATGGTCGGAGATGTTGAACATGACGTGAGTCGCACCCTGCAAATTTAGTGGCACCTGGAATTGATGTCACGCAGGGAACTTGCTTGAAAGCTCGTATCATGGACGCTCCAAACGTTATGAGCAGATTGGAGAATGCTTTAACTGCTTCCCTCGATCCGCCCGAGGCCGAAATACTTCTGAAGAAATACGGGCTAGTTGGAAAGCTGACTCCGGCGCAGCAATATGCTGGTTTGTTGAATCTGTCGACAGACCTTAGATTTCACTTTCCTGTTTTGAAAGTCGTTGAGGGTTGGGAACCGAGCAAATGCTTGAGATATCACTTCCATCAGGTGAGATCAAACGTTTTCAGCCATTGAGTTGATTACTAATATAATTGCAGCCAAATGAGATCGACGGCACTTATAAAGGGTTCGTCAGCCATGAACTTGACGTCGCGTATCTCCTTCAAAACTTTGGCTCCGCGTTTTCTGCCCAAAGTCAAGAATTGGGAAAGAGGATGGTGGAGGCTTGGGTTGACTTTGCTTATTGCATTGAGATTAATGGAGGGAGAGGTGATATTTTGGTCATTGGGCCAGGTGAGGCATTTGGCTTCATTGATGAGAAAGAGTATGATGAGAAGTATCGCGGTGGTCGAGGAAAATTGTTGCATGAAATTGGGTGGGAGAAATGCTTCAAACTTGGGGAATTATTACAGGGAGTATAACCAAAACATGGATTATTTTCCATCATATCTCCCGTCTTGAGCATCCTCGGAAATTTTGAAGTGCACTAATTTTCGAGGGTAAACCCGCTAAGCCCCAGGCCTCTCAACAGAAAGACATTCAATCTCTCTCGTCCTTTGTCCAAAATGAGATGAATATCAAATTTGAATTGAGTTCAAACAGCAATTTTGGTACAACTTAGCTTTCTCTCATATAAAATCCTTATAACGTGATATCGACATTCAGTCAAGCCGAGGTCGGACATAGTAGTCCAACTCTGGGGAGCCGAACTGCCAGAACGGAGCCCCACATTGGGAGGCAACCTCACCTTCGCCATCTTTCCTTCCCCAAACACCTCCACAGCCGTATGGAATTGGCGATTCAGGCACTTCTCTAGAACCATAGACTCCTCTTTCCGCCATACCTTACATGACAGACTAGACAGCAGTCACTGTGCAGCTGCGACAGACACGATGCTGCAAAGAATTACGACGAAACCACACTGCCGATCATGGCAGCGTCAGCTGTTACGGACGTTCTCCTCTACAGTGAATACCCCTACACTTCCACTTTCAGGTACCAGAGTGCTCGACTTGACGAGGGTACTGGCAGGGGTACGTTTTCCCTCCGGTCTCTCTGTGGGATCTCCTCAGAAGGTAGCATTGGAGTTGATCACGTGATTATGTAGCCATACTGTACACAAATTCTTGGAGATCTTGGGTGAGTACTCTATTCATTCAATACAATAATATTGTTAATCTAACTCCCTACGTAGTGCTGAGGTATTAAAAATCGAGCACCCAACAAGAGGGGATGATACACGGCAATGGGGGCCTCCCTACGCTCCCCACCTCGATGGACAGCCGGGACCTGGCGAAAGTGCTTACTATCTATCCGTACTAAGTCTCTATCACCACTATCTTCGTATGCTAATCGCCGTAAGGTAAATCGTAACAAGAAATCTATCGGCATCTCTTTCAAGGAAGAAAAGGGTGCAGATCTCATTCGAAAGCTAGCCTTAAACGCCGACGTCTTCGTTGAGAACTACCTCCCTGGTACTTTAAAGAAATACGGACTCGACTTCAAGGCGCTCAGTAAGGCGAACCCAAAGTTGATTTATGCGAGTGTGACTGGGTACGGACAATTTGGTCCATATAGCAATCGAGCAGGATATGATGTTATGGTTGAAGCGTGGGTATTCTTTTTCCAGCTCCTCGGATATAAGGTTAATGAAACCGTAGGGAAATGGGACTGATGCACATTACTGGAACGCAGGATGGCCCGCCAGTCAAAGTTGGTTGCGCCGTGACAGATCTGACAACGGGACTGTACACTGCAAACAGCATCATGGCAGCACTTCTCGGTAGAGCAAAGACTGGAAAAGGACAGCATCTCGATGTTTGTCTCAGCGACTGCCAAGTTGCGACGCTTTCAAATATGGCAGAATCCGTTCTCATCTCAGGGAAACGAGATACTGGACGTTGGGGAACTTCGCATCGTGAGTCACCCCTATCTTTCTATTTTTGAAGCCTGCATCTGAGTTGCAAACTAGCGTCCGTCGTCCCATACAGGTCTTTCAAAACATCAGACGGCGATATACTCTTTGGTGGCGGCACTGACCGCCTTTTCGGCATATTGTGCGAAGGTTTGGGGAGACCAGAATGGATCAGTGATGAACGGTTCGCTATCAACTCAGCGCGAGTAGAGCATCGGAATATCCTCGAGCCGTGGATTGAAGAAATCACGATGTCAAAAACGACTCAAGAATGGCTTGAGATTTTTGATGGCACTGGATTACCATATGCAAAAGTCAACGATCTTATGGATACTCTGAATCATGATCATGGTACGTTCTCCCTTTTCATTCCAAGAGACTTGCGTTGCTGATGCGAGATACAGTTCTGGCAAGAGGCATGGTGAAAGAGGTTGACCATCCTACGTGTGGCCCCATCAAGTTAATCAATACGCCTGTCAAATACTCATATTCAACGCCGGGGATCAGATCCCCTCCGCCGACGCTGGGACAACATACTGATGAAGTGTTAAGGGATAATTTGGGCATTAGCGAAGAGGATATAAAGGCTCTTAGAATGGATGGCGTTGTAGGATAGAAGCTGATCGGTACAATCCCAACATCGTGAACGTATTAGCTCATTCGGTGCTGCCTAGATCTCTGTTTAGGTTATTAAATAACGCATCTCGTGTCGTCCCGAACACGAGCAAGGGTTTGGGTTCCCGACGTTCACAGTGCATAGGCTGGTGAAATGCCTGAAGCCAACGACGTAGAATTTTTTATTGTGGGAATTCCAGTGGTCTCAGCCATCCTACAAAGTTCGCACTCAAGGTTACGACTAGGTTTCGCAGCTCCAGGTATCCTTGGGGTGCCAGCAGAGAAGTAGAGCGCCACAACTCAGGGGGACGATCGACGGGACTGTGCTTGCGCGGGCATTATCGTATTGGCCGATAGTTCAATGCTACATCAAAAGCCCCAACGGCTAATGCACATATTAATGACGAAAAAAGAAACTTAACGAAAGCACAGCTTCTTCGATTCAATAATGTTCAGCTTTCCCCGAATATGGACATCTGGCCCTTTGCATTAGCGAGTATTCGAAGGGAGAGATTCAATTTGATGTATAGGTCTGTCCTCTACCCCCATCGGTATGTCTAAGGAGTTCAGAAGCAATGACTTCACTCTCTGGGAAAGGTCTCTGAATAAGAAACTTCCTTCAATCTTCCAAGTCAGTTCCAAGTTGAACTTCTCGCTAAAAAAACCATCCCCTGCGGCGGTGCACATTGTCTCGCTTCGGTTGCCCGGACGAAAACAGGGGTCATCCCGCAATAACATCATAGTGATGATTGGCTCCCTGGGATGTAACAAGGCTGCCTAATTTAGGTCTCACCATTCTCCCTGACATTCAAGTATAAATACAAACCCGCGCGCACATTCTTTCTCTACAAGACAATCCCATAAATCTCCAGAAGTATGGATGCCTACTTCTTCGAAAACAGAGACTTCTTTGCGAATCGCATTGAAGAGTTGGAGATCCTCTCGAGATCCAGCCGAACGGCCGAGTCTTCAGATCAATCGACAGAAGTTCACGATACCGCCGTTTGTGTTCGGATCCGACCACTCACAGAGGAAGAGATTGGATGGGATCATGTTCAAGGTGTTCTGAGAGATAATTTTGGGGCAGCCAATATCTATGAACCGAGACGGAAGGTCAACGGTAAACCGGATCTCAATGTTCGTATATCCCATGCTCAATATTGGTCCGTCGTACGGGACCCTACCACATGTTCTGGGTTTGCTAAATTCAGTTGTTAGAGGACTTCGTTTACTCTAGATCATGTTTATGGTCCCGATAGCAACACAAAGGACATATATAATGATCGAGTACAGGACTTGGTGCAATGGGTTGGTAGCGGGGGAATGAGCATGCTATTGGCATACGGTCAAACTGGATCCGGAAAGACGTTTACGGTCTCGGGAATGGAAAAGCTCGTGGTAGAGAAGCTCATGGATGGCACAGTGTCTGGCAAATGGGATGTACATATGTGCATTTTCGAGGTTGCAGGAAGCAATATGTACGGTATGTTAAATAGATGTCATCCCTCCACCATGTATTATTTTTCACTGACTGATTCTTCCAACTAGATCTCCTCAACGAGCGAAAACCCATCGGTATCTTAGAAGACCCGTTTGGTGCCATGCAATTGGTAGGCGTGCTCGAGAAGAAGCCGACTACTTCAGAAGAATTCTTGAGTCTGATCGATGTCGCCAAAGAGCTCCGCTCAACGGAAACCACAACCAAGAACGATCAATCCTCGCGCTCACACGCAATTTGCCGTATCCGAGTCGTGAATAAGGAATCGCCAAACTCTCCTGAAGGCAGTTTCTTGCTGGTTGATCTCGCCGGCAGCGAAGCAAGTGCAGATACCCAAAACCACTCTCGCGAACGGATGGCAGAGACGCGGGAAATCAACAAGTCGCTGACGACACTCAAGGACTGCATCAGGGCTAGGGCATTATGGAGCATTGGGAGAGGAGAAGCAAGCCAGAAGCATGTTCACATCCCGTTCCGAACCAGCAAGCTCACGCAAGTGTTGAAAAGTGCATTCGACGTCAGCAACACCCAAACTTGCAAGACGCTTGTCATTGCATGCATCAATCCTAGTATCCTGGATGTTGCGCATAGCAAGAATACCCTCCGATATGCAGAGATGTTGAAGGTGCCGGTGCCGAAAGCAAAGCCAAGACCATTTGATGAGCGGATCCCAACGACGTGGGAGAATAAGCATGTGCAGGAGTGGATCTCCAAGAATGTATGTTGTGGTGTCCGTTTCCGATTTCATTAAACTGACATACTTGAAGTCAGGGCGACCTCCCATGAATCCGTTGTTGTTGGCACCCAGAGAAAATGGTCTTCAATTTTGCCGCCTTCAGGAAGATGAGTTCGTTGGCCGTGCAATGCTCACGCCAGGAGTGAAGCCTGAGCAGGCGAAATTGCTGTACTACAAGCTTTGGGCTTTGCACATCGACTCCCGAGCTCTGATGAATAGTGCCTCTGCCTCAATTGAGACCAAATCCGCGGAGACTGCGCCGAAGAAACCTCAGAAGTTGAAGGTGGTCAAGGCAGGAATGTTCTTCAGATTGGACGAGAAAGAAATTAAGGACGGCGCTGAGATAGTCATGGCTTTAGGGGTAGACACAGCGTCAACAAGCAAGGGGAGAGATGAAGTGAGGTGGATCTGTGCGGCCGTTCGTCCTGCTACTGATACGCCAGGAGCTTATGAGCTCTTTGTGGCGAACCAGAGGGTAATTGAGGGCAAACGGCTGATCGATGAAGTGAAGTTGAAATATGATATCCATACCCGGTACTATCTGATTGCGGGAAGTTGAGGTTGGGGTTGATTGTTCAGATAGAATGCTTCTATGAATAGACGAGCGGCTGAGACTTTCTGTTATCGTCCAATCCTCATCCCGTATCTTTTCTTCTCGTTAGTTTCTGGCATGCAGTAGTTTCTTTTACTCGAATCATCCCAGCGTTTCACCACCGTCAACCCTGGCCAGCTCGCAGACCGGCGCAGCGACTCTAGGTCGATATTTGACAGGCTGAGCGGGTTCGACTTGGATGGCACTAAGTCCTCCATCGCTCTCCAAGCCATGGGAGTGTCCTGTATGCCTGGATAGAGCGAGTGCAGGACCAGGCACTCGAGGTAGGTGGCGCGGAGGTTGGCGAGCGATGATGCCACCGACTCCACAACCTGCTCCGGGATGCTCTTTGTCGTATCGTACGGGCCCGAGGCGGGGTCTTTACCCGGCTTGAAGGGCGAGAACTTGGTCTGGATCTGATGGTGCCGTGCATCCTCACGACCCTGTTAGGTGACATCCCTCTGTGATGAAATCTTCCGAGACGGAGTATTACTAAAATGAGTATTTAATTAAAGCTACCCCGCTTGGGATTTCAGCACACTGTGCAATTCTGCCCAAGGCCTTAGAAGGGTTCCCTGGTCAACCGTCCACTTTGGTCAACCGGCCATCCACAAATCAACCCACTCACTAATTATTTTTAGCTTGCAAGTTTATTAGAACAATCTTTAGCATATAGCAACAATTTGTATAGCAATTTAAACTGCATTTTTTTCGTGGTCAAATTAGTGATTAAAATAAGGTTTAAAGCCTGAATTCACAGGCGGCGCGCTATGCAATTTTTTTTTTTTAGCGAGGAATACCTTTTTTTTAAAAAAAAAAAATTAAAAAAAATGCTACATTTCGTAGTTTACGCTATAATAGTGGACTCTTTTTGCTTCAATATCTTTTCTTAGATCTATTAATTTAATTTCTTTCTTTCTTTAGTTTTAGTTAAAAATATTACGTGGTTAAATTATAAAACGGTTATTTCAAGTCGCTGGTTGACTAGGGTGGCCGCTTGACCAGGGAACCCTTCTACCGAGCCCCGCTAAACTCCCCCACTTCGGTAAATTTTGAAGGAACCTCTATAAATCATCGAGGATCTGCTTTCACACTGCAGGAGAATCATATAACACATAAATTTGCTTACGGTATAGGCATCAAGCACTCGACTTCAATTTAGAGATACAAATCACAGGATAACGTTGAGTTAGACCGCCTTCTCTTGCCGGTTGGAGAGTCAGAAGCCTGCTGGGTCTTACCCTTCGACGGAGCATTGCATAACTACCCTATCCAGGAATAAAAGACATCATAGCCATCCCCGCAATCGTTGCACTGAATGAACCACTCGCTACTGCAATCTTGGACCCAAATACAAAATCGTTCTTGTCATCCGTTAGGACAGGTTGGACTTGACTAACATTCCCAAACCCAGATACCGTGAATTGAACACTACTCGATCCTGAATTGATGACCTGAAGCGACAGCGTACCATCGGTATTCTTGAAGGCGCTGACGCCGAGACCTCCCGCAGAAGGTGATTTGATTCTCAAAGCTCCTGGACGCGCGAATCGTGCAAAGTGCGCGAAAGCCCAGAGTCTCTTCGATGCTGAGACGGATGTAGAGGTCCATTGAACAAGCATCGCGCTTGAGCTGGAGGCAGCTGGTTCCGCACCGATCCAATACAAGAAAGCACTCAGATTGCTCGTAGTGACACCACTCTGAATGCGCTGAGCCCATGTCAAGCCGCTGGAAGTGCCGCCAGACGAAAATGAGGTTACCCAGGCACTACTGAGGTCGGCCCATTCAGTCTGCCACACAGGCAGATTTGAGAAGGTAAAAGGCGCCCCTGGAGCTCCGGCGTATCCATGAGAAGTCAAGCCACCGAGCTTGTCAATTGCTCCAGCTGACTTGACTTGCTGTAATACAGTCTGGGAGAGGCTCCATCCTTCAAAGTCGCAGCAGTTGATCAAAACAGAGGTAAATCCGGCAGCGTCCAGGGTGGCCCGCAACGCAGTGATGACTTCTGCTGCCTGGGTGCCGTCGGAACGCATACTGTCGTAAGGGAAGCTCGCATCAGCTTCGTTGAGAAACCCAACGTGAGAAATGGCGACACCAGAGCTCTGGTAGTCTTTCACATATTGGGTGAGGTAGTTCGCGTAGGCTTGGATCCAGTTGCCAGAAGAGCAAGTCTGTCCAGAAACGCCACAGAGATAACCACCGTTGTTAGCGTTGTTGTTCGTTTTCATGTATGCTGGAGCGGACCACGCGTTGGCATATATTGTTTTGACTCCGTACTCATTTTGAGCGGTTTCGCTGAGCCATATCTGTCCGTCGTCGTTTCCATCCCAAGTATATGTTGGCGCATTGGTTGCAGAGCCCGGGCTTTTTGGCTCAATCCCACCGGTCGTGATGACATTGCGTAGTATGGTGAGGCCCGCTCCGGAGGTTTTGTTGAAAAGAATGTCCAGAACTTGTCTTCGAATTGGATCTGCCAGATTTTGGAACTGATTGGAATGCCCAAAAGCCTCTGAGGCCCCAAATCCAATAATCTTTTGGTAGGTTGTGCTGGCATCGAGTGTGATTGTGTTTGCGCGTGGTTGAAGATTTCGAGCCAATACCAATGGCAGCACTACTAAGGTCATCTGGAGGGACTTCATATTTGTTTTAGATTATCGAGGCATCAGTAATTTTGAAGTTGGGCGTGGACAGATCTGTTTGATGCTCAAGTTAACGATAGCCTTCTCTGATTGAAAGACCCCCAGCACCTCACCAACACTTTATACAGGGACACTCTGGTCCTTGGGCTAAATCGAACACACATATAATGGCCATGCCTAATGGTGACGGTGAAAATTCAATGTTTAGCCTTGAGGGTCAACGTGGGTGTTCGGTCCAAAGAATCCCCGAGGATGGTCTTGCTAATTATTCCGAAGGCGATATCCAACCAGAAGCCAGGAAGAATGTACGCACACCGCATTTTGAATGCGGGGACTAGCGGAGTTTCAAGATCTTCCGCGGAGGATTCTTAAGCTTCATTTATTCTGTCGTGCAATGACGAAGCCACGAAACTTAATTGGAGGACTAACCCCCCCGCGTATAAAAGTCCTTGCGCGACTACTTAAAATAATTCTTCGGAAATTTTCAATAAGGATCTCTATGTTCCGCTGGTGATCGAATATTATTGTTACCTTCAATGTTGATGGATGAGAACGGTACAAGTTTACAAACCTAAGGAGAATATACAGCCGTGACTGTACCAAAGAATCAGATAAAGACTTGAGTAGTATCTCTTATTGATGCACAGCCAATAATATACGGACCAGCTCATTCAGCTGCTAATTTTGCGCGGTCATAACGCACCAATGGAATTCGCTTAACCCCTATTCAGCATTGCTCGCTAAAACCCAATGCCTGCAATGACTGAGGTTTGAGTGTCGATCTCACACTGACAGTTTGCGGGAGCGCCGGCACTACACTTTATTCGTCCAGATACCTAGAAAGCTTCGCTCATCCCCGGTATCAGGAGATGGTGACTTCTACGCTACTTCACTACCTTATCCCTTCGGCCGGTGAGGCATTGCTACATTAGCGGCCGCACATAAATATCCCTGATTCAGATTACGTTCTGGCTGAATTAGAGATATTTATGTGCGGCCGCTAATGTGGCAATGCCTCACCGGACGAAGGGATAGGCAGGGACTGTTCTCGAAGACGGCATCGAGAACACCGGGAAGCCTAATTGTGCTCATCTATGTCAGGCATCGCATGGTGTTGCTGTGTGGCTTGGTGTTGGGATACCTACGCTGATTGCCAGTGCCAGCATGTTGTTGTTATATTTGAGGGAAAACCGGGCGAGGAGTAGAGTAAAGCGACATCAGAAATCGTTGAAGAGTCGTGGAGCTCCGTGGATAAACCCTGCAGCAGAAGGTCAAGAGCGAGGAGCCGCCTTGGATGAAAAATACAGCAGAAGCTCAGGCATTGCCAAATGTCCTACACATCGAAATGGAGGAGATACCATGAAGAAAAGGACTTCCCTAGTCAATCTCGAAAAGTGCAGGGCACAATCTGAAAGAACTAGTAGAAGAAAATTGTGGTTGAACATTGTATACCAAACGGCGTGGGACCGTGATGAACGCATCGTCAGTGGCCGTTGTGGCACAGATGTATATCGATATCCCACCTTAACAACAAGGATTCGAGCCTTGAGAGCAGATTAATGAGGTGTAAAAAGTCACAGAGACGACGGTCACAGTGTCTTTTGAGAAACGAGCAGTCTCAACCATTTTAAAAATGAACACTCGGTTTGCAGGTCGGCCAAATGAAGGCACATCTCCATTAGACTGCGAACCAGATGATGGTTTTTCGAAGATTCCGAAGATCATACCAAAATATTGGAATGTGAGGAAGGACTGCGAGTCCAGAGGTTTGAGGAAGGGTGTTCGGATAAGATATGATCTCCAGGTAGTCGAGCCGCAGAGCAACAAAATACGTTGATCGATATAATGAAGTCGTTTTCGTGCTTGGATGAAACATCGGGGTTGCAAGGTTTTGTGGAGGGTCCTAAACGTCAGCAAGGAGTAGGAGGCCTATCAGCTCTACCAAAAGGGGTGTGACACTGGCTACCTGATCTGTCTCGGCATCGAGCACACCGTCACGGACCTCGATATCTTTGTGGCTATAGTTGTCGCGTGATGTGTTAGATATATCCTCATAGATGGCGTGGAAGAATGAAAACCGCATGATATTGGGATTTTGCGCATAAAATTATGACAGAAAGAGAAGGTTCGCCGTCCCTCGCTAGCTATTTTGAGAAGCCACGTCCGACCACCCTTGAGGGCAATGTCGGCCGGTTCAGCCGAAACCCGGCAGGTTTATGGTTGGAGCACCACTGGAATGGATTGGGAGGCGCAGCTTTCTGCTGACAAGGAACAATGCTATCAGCCAGCCACTTCGAACCCAAATTCTTCTCGGGAACAGGCGGGCCGTTCTTGCAATTTCAGCCCATTTTCAGCCCGCTTACGTAATAACTGCCCCGTGGAGTAAGCCGCGCCCAACCTGAAATTGGATTGTTAGCGACTCCATAGAGACGATGTTTTCGAGTTCTTTCAACAATAGATTGCCTTTCATTGGGCATCTTGGACGGATGACCTCGGCCTTCAGCCCTACAACAGAAATAATACCCGGGAAATTGACGACTAATGGATCGCTGAGGTGAGGCTGAGGACTACCAATGTCAGCATTTGGTCCAGATTGGGCGAGTTTGTGAGGAAGGTCGAGTCTCGTTGCATTTCTGTTATCTGTCAACACTTTCCCTCGTTCGATTCTTTATTCAAGCCAGAAGCTCAATACAAAGATTTCAATTGACATTCAAGTCAAGTCACCAAGGGGTCATCTTCCAGAATCTTCCTGTGTGCCATCAGAGTCAAGCATCATGACAAAACCGTGGGCTAACGAGCCATTCGCTCTCATCCCTTCGCCGACAGCTTCGAAGGAGGTGAGCATGCCCCTCCACATCCGCATTCCTAACATATCTCATCTCTAACATCTCCAGGTCTCCAAGGAGACACTCAAAGTTGCGACCGACATGTGCTTCGTACACAACCTCTTCTTCCGCAACCTCAACGCCGTGCACTTGCAATATGAGCAGGTCACCAAGCCCGAAGACATCGCAGATTTCATGGTCTTCTGCCAGTGCATACACGAAGGGATCCACACGCACCATCACCACGAGGAGGAGTTCTTCTTCCCCGAAGTCGAAGTGTACACCGGCCAAGCAGGACTCATGGAAACCAATCTTCAGCAACATCACGCATTTGAGGAAGGCCTGAAGAGGTTTGGCCAGTATGTGTACAGTACCAAACCTCATGAATACAACCCGAAGGATTTCAAGGAGATCCTTGATAGTTTCACGCCCGCATTGGTCAAACATCTGAATGATGAGATCCCGACATTGTTGGCGCTAGAGAAGTATGGAGGAGACAAGTTGCTAAATTTATGGCAAGAGCTCGAGAAGAGGATTTTGGCTGGTGCTATCGATCCGGTATTCTCTTCCTTTATAACTTACAATGGGATTGTACTGATGCAAATAGTATCGTGTGATGCCAGTCGCGCTCGGAAGCTTCGACAAAACGTTTGATAAGAATCAGGTGGCGCCGTTCCCTTGGTAACCAACTTATTTCTTTATTCTATATCCCGAGCTCCTTACCTCGCTGGCCGGGGGATGTTTCCGACTCCCGGCTCGCTCTTGGCTCTCTCCTTCCCAAAGAAGTACGGTGCTAATTCGTTGGTAGGTTCGTGCCGTATTTGTCGTGGCTTTGGTTCTCGAGGAAGCACAAGGGCGCGTGGAGGTTTAGTCCCTGTTCGATCTGGAGTAAACCAAGGGAACTGCAGTTTGCGATGGAGAAGTGAGAATAGAGCAGGCTGGAGTGAGTACTGGGTTGTTGGTTGGCATTTTGGTTCGAAGTACTTTGAGCCAGCGTTTGTCTTTTGCGGAGATACTTCTCCCTAATTTTCTCGGGAAATGGTGATGGCATAAGGTGTATCTTTTGTATACTATTAGCATACTTTTCATAGAATTTGACTTGCTGCAATGTCCGGAATGCGAAGGCTTGCCACACTTTGCGCTCAATGTGCCAAGCGAACAAGAATAAAAAGGAAGGAAGGCTCAAAAGGGTGTTTGCTCCTACCATTCTTTATTGAGAATATGAATTTATATTATCTGGAGCATTCTGCAGAGCTAAGCGGAGGGTGAAGCGCCCCTTTTCCCACCTCGGTTGTGGAGCACCTGAAACAACAATGAGTGAAGTTGGTCGGAAGTGCGCGGCCTCCGATGCACCGCCAAAGCATGCAAATTGACTTGATAGGCTTGGGTCAAGAATATGGTTGCGGACTCTGGCAGATTTTTCAAGATTTGTCGATCGCAGTTGCGGTCATAATCTGGTATAGTTGGAAAACAACTTATTCCTCCTCCCTCGCTTCCACCTCTCAATGGCTTCTCCATTCATGACACCGTGAACGTATGCTTCACCCACAAGCAGTAAATATTGTCATCCTTTTGCAGAATGAAAGGAATGGTGATGCTAAAAAAGATACAACAGAAGATGCCTTCACCACCCATTGCTGCTGGCCCTAGGCCGAAGTACCCCGACACAGTAGGGAAGAATCTCCGTACGTGACAAGCTTGAGCAGCATCAATCATAAATTCTTCCCATAACAAATCTGAAGGGAACGGTGCAAGGCCTGCGTCCTCCATTGCTCCCCCATTGGCTGTCGTCTTGAGCCACTCTTCTTGCTCCTCTTTTGTGTGTATCGCGTTCGAGCGGTTTGAACAGCATGCCGACACTCATCGAAGGATGCTTTGTAAGGATCTAAATATCTGATCAGGCCTGAATTGTGCATGCCTGCGACCAGAATGAAACTCAGAGCCCGGAGAGAGTCCTCATACCACGACGGGATATTTTTCTCGTGGATGGCATTGCACAACAACTCAACAGAATGCATCTCCGGATCTTTTTCATGATAAAATAATGCATTGCAAAGCCTTCTCTTCTCTGCCCAGGACTGGGCACGCCAGTTTAACCTCATTGAGAATAATAAGGCCTCGAACGGATAGCTTCGCTTCTCCGGCTGGAAAAATGCGAGAATTTCATTCGTTGTAGGGGGTGTGAGAAGGTAGCTCATCTTCTTCGAAAATTGATAATTCATTATGCCGCCGTAGGTGCGTCTTTGAACAAACTCGAGGTCTTCAACGGAGGCAAAGGGCAATATCATAAAAGTCAGGGTGCATTCGATCCAAGGGGTGGTTCTTGGTGATCCAACCTATGACGGGAAAACAACGTCCCATTCGAGTTCACCTCTATCACAAATTGGGATGGCTCGTCTCGCAAGGCCAATCGCCCGTAGCGTCCAACGCTTCTTGAACCAAGCTCTTTCGAAGAATTTGTGAAAGGACAGTACGACCAGAGATCAACACCCTCAAACGCGGAAGGATTACGGGCACCTTCTGAGAAGCACTTGGTATGTACTGCCAACTTTTGAATAACGTGAAGACCTCGGAGACTTGAGCGGCGTTTTCATCGTAGCCGAGGTAGATAAGAAGGGCCTTGGGGCCGGACAATCAAAGGATGTGAGAAGCTAGTAAGGAGGGCAAATCACTGGCGATCACGGCGTGGCGAAGCTCCGTTCAGTTTTGAGGAGATTTTGTGTGAAGAAATAAGTTGACGAACTTTGTAGAAATTGCTCAGGAATCTTTCAGAGAGACATTAGAAATCTGGTATTTGAAAAGTTTCTATTCTGTCTTGCACACGTTGTGGGATCAAGACGTCTCTAAATCCCTAGTGTTCGACAAAGTACGTAGTCTAGGCCATAAAAACCGTGGCTGATCGGGACCTCTCGAATATACGGAAGTAGGTCACTTGTACAATGTCCCAGCAGATGGTACGCGATCCTAGTTTACTTTTGAAATTATGCTGATATTCTATTGATGCCAAAGTACCAATAGTGACATATTTCCAAGACTACTCTAATCAATTTTTGTGCTGATTAAGGGTCGTATCAGTGTACGGAAGTTAGACTAAACACGACTAACAACACGTACAGAAATTAATCAAATATTTGCAGAGAGGATCTGAGAAATTTACTGCCTGGCCAATTGAATCAACTTTGACGCCGTACTAGAGAATGAAATTTGCCAGATCCAGGTGGCAGGACCTTCCGTTGGAAGTCTCGTCTTCTAAACTGGTGGTTTTTGTCCGTACACACAAGTACTACGCTGCTGTCAGAGTAAGGTTCCTGTAGTAGGGTCAATATCCAAAGCCAAAGGCACTTACAAGTAGGAATACGCGTGTATACTCTTATCCTTGAAAGCTGCTCTCAGCTGGGCGAAGAATACTTGCGCTTCGAGGAATTCCCACTAGTCGTCGCCAGAATGATTAGCCAGCCACCCATACGATATCAATACAGATATATGATAGGAACGTACGTTCAAAACGCGAGTCAGGAGTGCCATTGCGTAACCTTCCATACCATCCTCGAAATATGCGCGGTACCATATGCCTAGCTCCTTCATTCGAGGGTCGGCTGGCCATCTCCCGATTGGGAGCTTGTACTTCTTCTCGACAACGTTAATGAATCCAACTTCCTCCATAAACTTTTTTGTATGGTACCCCACTCCAAAGTCTTTGCCCAAAATCTGGCTGGCCTGAGCTATCAATAGCCCCCACCTTCCAAAAGGGTTATCTGGCGTGACAGTGCCGTCCTCAGACTGTGGGTCTGGGGTTCCCTCGTGGTGTTCTAGCCAGCCACCTGGCTTAAGAGTCCTTTTGGTAAATTTCAGAGAAGGCTTCTAGGGAATTTAGAATTTTCAATAAGTCTTACTTAAATGCTTCGCGGTATACAGCCGGCCAGTCTGCAAAGCAACCTAGCATGAAACGAAAAAAGACTAGGTCCGCGCTGTTCGGGGTGAAAGTCCATTCACTTGATGCATCGTCAATTTCGAATTTGCAATTGGGTGGAACGAAAGTTGGTTGGGTGGGAGCCAAGTCTGTGCCGATAACCTCCGCTGATTCATATTGGTCTGCCATATCTCTGTATACACCATGTCAGCATGACCTTGACCTTATCTAGAAGGAGCTATAGAAGGAAGGAAAGACAATAAGGGACAGACATTGCCCAAATACCAGTACCAGTACCAATGTCCAGGATTCTCTGACAGAGAGTCAGTAGTGCCTGGTAGCCGGAATATGATACAACCCTACCTGCGGCTTTTCGGGAATTGGTGCAAGATGAAGCTTGTTCCTGAGTAGGAGAAGCAATAAGTGGTGACTAGCGCCCACGATTAAACCCAATCAATCACAATAGGACTCGGAGCTTACCCCAAATCTTGGACGTTAAGCTGCTTCTCATCATTCGGTATCCTTGAATACGATAGCAATTAGATTATTGTCGCGGCTTTCCCATAGAAGCTGATATTAAGAAATAGAGGCCACGGACAAATACGAGCCATCCTTATACCCGTGGTAACGTCTTCCATTTTCGTAACGATACTTTGAGACGCTTGAAGACAATGAAGTCGTGTCGCTGGCGGTGCCACTTATATAATATCAGTAGGGGACAGCCGGAAATGTTGTTACTACTCCGTAGAACTTACTCATTTGGGTCGAAAGTAGAGTTTGCATCTTCGTCTTCATTGCCATGTTCCTGTTTGCGAATGATCAGCTCTAACCGTCAAACCTTGGATCGACGGGAGAAATCTCACGACTTCAATTGTAGCTTCAATTAAGGTCGGGTCGGAGGGACCTTCTGCCGGTGCTGCTGCCATTGCTAATGGGCAATAATGGGACTGGTGATAAGCTACTTGTTGTAGTGAATTCTGGGTAGCAGAGGATATGAATTGGAAAGTGGGACATGGTCGAGATTTGGATGTACTGTACCAGGGTCTCAGGCTGAAGTTTCCATGCAGCACTACGGGCCTCGAGCTGCGGCAGGTGCCGTATTCACCGCCCATTGTGACACGGTTGTCCACCAATAATAAGATATCGATAACACATGCATTGGCGAAGCCGGAGGCGAGGTGGCGTTGGGCGTTGGGCGTGGGGTTTCTGTTTCTTTGCTTCTTGCTCCTAGGGAGCTTAGAGAGTAGAGAAGTATTCCTGCTGCCACAAGGTAAGAAGGCAGAGAGAAAAAGGTGTAATGTAGGTGAAATCCATTGAACGAGCCCTGTGCGAGTGCGCATCCTCCTATGTATTGGTCGGAGGCGAGGGGGTGATGTTGCGATTAAAGGTGCGGTGCTTCCACCATCTTGGTGGGGTTACTCCGAGCGAGGGACCGACCGACGTTTCTCCACGCGAGTCCCTGATTACGCGAAAGCATATGTGTAACCTTTACGGAAAGCCGTAAGGATCAGAAGACCAAGCGATTTTCGAATCTGGTTTTCGACCTTCAATGTCTGATTTGTGGCACGTGCGCACCCCACCAAAAATCACAAATACCTATACACCACGCCTATATATTATACCCCCTCTCCCTGTGCCTCTATTATTACTTCAAATATTTTTTCTCTTTGATTCTTCTCGCTCTTTTTATAGGTATAAGGGTAAGAGAGGGGAGAAGGGGGAGAGGGGAGAAGGGGGGGAGGGGGGGAGGGCAGGGCAAGGGGACCTTACTAAAAATTTACGTTGCAAAGCACTAAATTTTTAGTACCTATAGCCTATAATTTAGTGATTGTGGCCCTAAAATTTAGCGATAAGTAGCCTATAATTATAGGGCTTCCTTTTCCTCGCGTCGCATGCCTTAAAGCTCGCTTTTCAATTTTCGCTTTTCACTTTTCACTTTTCACTTTTCACTCGCCCTCCATCTCCTCCCCCCCCACCCCCATCCCCATCTACCCCTCTCTCGCCCCTCTCTCGTATATATATAAATAAGAATTAAAAAGAGAGTAATATTTTAAGTAGTAATAATAAGTAGAGGCACAGGAAGAGAGGGCATAATATGTAGGCGATTTTTGGTTGGGTGCGCACGTACCACAAATCAGACATTGAAGGTCGAAAACCAGATTCGAAAATCGCTTGGTCTTCTGATCCTTATGGCTTTCCGTAAACCTTAGGTGTGGTATGTACGTACGAACTACTCGTTCGGCCGGGCTCACCTGGTTCTCGTGTGGTAGGCTTACCAGGTGAGGGAAGGCAATGCGCAAAACCCCGCAAAAATTTGTAGGGGGAAATTTGACACCCCCTACAACCACGGATTTTTGGCTCTAAATTTTAGAGGGTAGAGGTTTTAGTATTAAGAAACTATTTCTACTTCTTAATGAGTTATTGATTACGTGCCGTTGCTCCCAAAATCATGCGCGAATAATTAATTTTTGGTGGGGGTTTATATTTGCGTATTGCTGGGTTTTGCGCATTGCCCTCCCTCACCTGGTAAGCGTGCTAAGCGAGAACCAGGTGAGCCCCGCCGAACGAGTAGGCAATTGTAGTCGTCGTCCCCGCATTGGAAATCCGCTCCGCCAATCCCTAGCCGGGAAGCCTTCAAGAGATAAAAGGTTACAACGAAAAACTGAATCGGGAATGCATTACAACCCATAACTGCTGTGTTAGGAGGTGGTTTTGCCTAGTACTGAAGGGGCCCATTCTCGCCTCCAGAATCCAGTTCGGGACCTTTGATCTCTCTCGTCAGAAATTGGCTGTCTTGAGAGGAGCCCGACTTGGGTAGACCGCCTCCCTACCACCGTATCAAGGACGACGGGCGTCAAGCTGCTAGGGGTCAAGTGAATAAAGGGGAGTAGAGGCGCAAAAGGCTGGGGTATTGAGAACGAAGTGAAGCAAGAGTGGGTGTTGTGATTTAGACTGTGGTCATGTTATCTAGTAATAATCTAGGCATTTCTTATAAATTTTAGAAGGTCAAAAAATTCTTGTAAGGCTCGTTGGTAAGCAAATAGTTTAAGGTTAAAGCGCACGGACTTATTTTGGGAGGCTTATAATATCTTTTTATAAATAAAGCAATATATATAAGTGTGCTTTTAGACAACTATATTACGCGAGGATAAAGGATATTAGTAGCTATCTTCTTAATTAGCATAGGATTACTTTAATAAGTAAGTTATTAAATTAATTAGAAATAAAGAACAAATTAAGAGAAATAAAGCAATAATTATAAAAGCAAATAAAAATGCTTTATTAATAGAATATTAATGAAGCAGATTGCCATGAGCTTTAAAATAAATGCAAATATCGCTAAATAGGGTTTATTTAATGAAATTGATTTGACTAAATAGCTATTTCAAAAAGTGCCCATTAGCGCAAATAAGTCAAAGCAAACAGGGCTTTGAAAAATAGAGATCTAAACCTCATGGTTCTACAGTATTTCATTCAGTGTCAATTGAAATAGATACATATAGCATCGATCCAGAGTTCTTGGTTTTGTCTTCAAGCCGGAATCGGCGAAGGGCGTGCCAAAAATTCACAGTAACCAGTAGAGTAGATTTCTTGAGCTGTGAAATGCTGTCATGGTTGGAACAGGGGGCTGTCTTCTTGCCGCGCGCATCCCCCCAGACATACAAGAGAACCTCGAATGGCCGGATATCTTCGAGATTCACGGGGAGCGGTAAGCAAGATTTAGGGTCCGAACCTTTCCCCGATAGTAGCTCAATCAGCCCGACGGAGGTCAGAGAAGGCAGAGAACAATACTAGTACTTCGAGGAAGGTGTCTCAGCTGAGTCCTCTTTGGAGTAGACCAACTCTGTAGCGCTGAGTTCGAGGTTCTCCGCGTCGATATACGTACCTCCCTCCCCGAGACCATCTCTTTGCTCATGTGACCCGGCCTCGTCCCCAACTAGGCCTTTGGCATGAATGTGGTTGAAGTTCATGGCAAACCTGCGGAGGCTGTACGCTCTAGGGGAAATTTCGTGTTCGAGGAATCAATGAGTATAAAAAGAACACGCATTCTGATAGAGATCTCGAGGCTAAGAAATGCGTCCCGCGTGGCCAGGCAATAAGTCAGGCATCAACCCCTCTGCTCGCACCGTGACTTATGAATTCTTTTCATTTGATTCTTAGAAGATACTCGGAAAATCTGAAATTTTCATCTTAAGGACATTCCACCACGATGTTGAACGGAGTGGCACCACTCCGGTTGTTTTATCACGTGATATTTGCACGTGATAAAGACCTTGACCTAACCGAAGTGAACATATCAACAACTTGCATCTCAACCACTTCTCACTAAAAGAATGTGACAATAGTATCAGAGTGAGCAATTGCTCTTTACAATCTAATTTATCAACGACCTCTCACCTATCAATCCGATGTTATCAGATGATCATGATGCTTCGCTTAACACCCAGGGGCTCGCTTATAAGCGAGGCGTCTGAGGTTCAAGCTCAGACACAAACCTCATACAAACCCCGTCGGACTATATCCAAAATGGCCTCTTTTATCGTTAGATCAGCCCAAAGTGCGACGTTGGCCCGTTCGATGACCCGTTCCGAGGGTTATGGTTCAAGGGTGCCCAATCCTGAGCGCGGCTGAGCACCTGTCATTGTTTCATCTGATACCGGTACATATACCCTCCGCATCTACTCAGATAATGCGGCCCCATTGCTTGGTCTTTCTCGACCTTTTCTGTCTCTTCTCTTCTCTTCTCTCGCCTTTGCGTTCTATCATTCACGAATTGAATCGTTGCTGGTCAACTAACGAACAAATCTTTTAATCACGAACCCACCTCCACTTCATTTGCGCAAGCGACCCTTCGACCCGGAAACACTACCCTTGTCGACCACCATCTCCCTCTCCTCGTTTTACACCCACAAGCAAGATGGGAGCGAATTTGTCCTCAGCCATCATCACACACGTCGACACGTCTTTGGATGTCATCAGTCCGCAAGATGCCTTCAACACAAGGAATATGGCTCTGCTTTGGCTTGGTGCTTTTCAGGGCATTATGATGATATTGGCGACCACACTTCTAGTCGACCGATGGCGCGGACCGCAAGGAACATCGAAAGTAGGCTTCGTGTCGGTGGTGGCGGCGCTCATCTTATCAGCTGCGTGGCCGGTGATCTTTCTGTACATGATAATGGCTGGATAGGTGATTTACACTTGGTGGAGGAAGTTGGGTGGAGTGGAAGGGGTGGTGGTCCGGGAGGGGTGGGCAACATTAAGCATCGACCGTTGGTGAGGGAAACATTGTACGAATTCAAGATCAAATGGAAGGGATGTTGGCGAGATAGATTGCAGGAATGACAGGGACTCGCACTTCAGCATAATCGTTGTGCCACAAAGTCCACATCTGTTCCGACGAATTCTCTCTAACGGACGAATATCTCCGACTCATAATGTCATTGTACAAGTGTGCATTTACCAAATTGCTGAAGGTAGCCAACGACTTTGAGTTCGGAAGAAAGGGAAGGTATATAACAATCAGCTTGCGCACGGTAACCGAAGCCCCGCACAAGAACACCCCCCCAGGCTGCCCAAAGTGTCACAGAACGAACTTGATGCAATCCGAAAGATTGCGGACATACTTCGACATGTCGCTTGCTACAGACCTATAGAAGGGATTTGCTGAAGGGCACCGCACGTCGGGTGTCAAGCAGGAGGACTTCGTTTCGGAGTGCCGGGTGCATATGTCGAATACGAGCCTTAGTCAGGATGAGGAAAGGAAGCACTACAGCGTCACAGAAGGGACCCCTTTTGATTACAGGTTGACGTATTTTAGTCCTAAGTATCCGTACGTCCGGGTGGCTCTGTTTGAACTCAACGCGTCTTGGGGGCACTCGCAAGATCTATCCCGGATATGGACAGAATGCTGATGAGATCCGAGGCATCGGCGATGTCGAGCACAACGGCGAAGACAAACGTGAAATCGGTCTGGAACTCGAGATCAAGTCGAGCATTCCCAAGAAATCTGTCGGCGAAGATCCTTCAGATGCATTCGACCAATTCTTCGTCTTTGTCTGCGGCGTTGACGACCGTGGCTCTCCCTCGTGGGACGAAATCTCCCTACCATCACTGCCAGTCGATGGTTCATTGCTGAATCTCGATGACTTCGCCGTCTACACAGATGGGCTCGACGCTGGCAAACAGTTAGATTCAAAGGGGATAGTCGGACGACCAGCAGTTAGAGAATGGAGTGTGCTAGGATTCCAAGTCCGCACTGTCCTAGGTGCTGAAACGCTAAGGTTACCACTAACTGGTTTGTCCGGGGCAGTCAAAGGGACATGCATTTCAAGTTGCGCGCAAGCCGGGTAGCCAAAGATTGCCACACGGCAAGCCCGAGATATAATTTACTTGTTTCTTCAATCTCATTTTCTCAAGTCCCTTTCTTTAAATACCAGTACGATTCTCTCCAGTGATTTCAGCAGTTAGGATTAGGAGTCAATTGTTGTTATATTATGGCTATAACTACCGTATATCTGAAAGTAGCAGTTCCTGGGCCCAGACGCAGTAGCACCACGCGAGCTCTAGGCGCTTACATCTCCATCTTACAGCACACTCTGAGAACTGACGGCCGGGTCTCTTGTCCTGTGACAAGAGCATAGCCACTCTTTATACATCCCTATAGCAGTTGCATATTTCAGGGAAAGTCGACAAAGCAAAAACAGATCTGGTCTAAAGTTGATCTGTCTCTTGAATCGGTCTTCCGGTAGAAAATATACTGAAGTAAATAAGAGTGAGCTCGTCCAGGAAGCCAAGTTATTAGGGTTTTTATCTTTGCCCCACCAACGACGGTGCCTGTTAAGCATGCTCGCCACTTCCTGATTATATTCCCTAGATAGGATGTCCACTTTGTTGTCTGAACGGTAATACCCGGCATTCTTGGACTTCACCCAAAACTTGTCAGTTGTGCCGTCGGACATTGGAGTAAAAGTTCGAAATAGGTAGCGAGGTATGGAAATGAATCTTTCCCGAAGCCATGACCTCTCCCCTGTAGAGTTGAACAAGAGATACTCAGTTTCAAATTCGAAGAAATCTGAGCAGCCATGAAGCTAGGAGATTCTCAGCTGATTATACAGTCACATCAGCAAATTGCCTGCGCTTTGCCACACATAACAAGGCATTTTAATTCGCAATTCTGCGTAAGTGGCCTCCTTCATTGGCTTATAATTGTACTTTTCATCGCGAATCTGTGATTATGTAATGGGTGATGGATTAGTTGCATTTTCCGCGGTTCTCACTTACGAGCCTAGTATCGTGATTTCAGGGTATTTCGCTAAGAAACGAAGCCTCGCCTGGTGAGACATTGCCAGTCGCTAGCATGGGGGTCTCCCTCGGCTCGCGAAGATAAAATTATGTACGAAAGGGTACCTCTGCATACAAATTTGTTAGTAAGATACCAAGCGAGATCCCCCATGCTAGCGCCTGGCATGTCTCACAAGGCGAGTGGTTAACTATTCTAACCGCTTCTATATTATATTTAGAGTGAGGTTTAAAGGCCTCCTAAACGCTTTCTAACTTCTTTTTCTCGGGTGCGCTTGAATTAAATGGAGTTTTAATATACGGTTATGGTGAAACTGTGAAGTGAAGTGGGTGACTTTGGTTTTGCAAGGCCTGAAGATATCGCTAAAAACCCGGGGGTTTTGATAACCGAGATCCCTAGTCAATGCACACCCCAAATTTTCAGCCGACCTCGAGCTTAATTAATTAATTATTAAATAACCACATAATCAATCGGCCTAAAATTAAAAATATAAAGCAATTGAACTAGGTGCATTAAGTTGGCTAATTAGGATTTTTCATTTTCTAAGGCATTATAGTAGAATAATCTCCCTTCCCGATCGGGAGGTCTGTACCACCCCCACAGCTTCAGAATCGTCCTCCTCCACTATTCCTGCTTCCTGAGCCCCTAAATTCGATAAAATCGAAGACCCTACCCTCAATATTACTATACGAGAGGGTTTGGCTTTTTTAGTAGCATTTCTAGCTATAGTAGCCGCCTTTCTAGCTACTGCCCTTTCCAAAACCTCTAATTTATGCTTCTCCTTCTTTACTTGATTAGTAATTACTTTTTCCTCCGCCTTCCTAAGCCTCTCTAACTCTTTCTCCTGCTTTTTCAAGGCATCATCTATAGCCTTAGCAATCTTTGCATCCTCCTTTGCCTTTTGCTTATCCAATTTATCTTATTCTGCCTATATAATCCTCGCATCCTCACGTGCCACTGTAGCTAGTACTTTAGCTATTCCAAAGAACTGGGCCTTTCCTAATGGCTCTCCTATTAAATTAAGCTTTTTCCCACGACGTCTCTTTTTCTTTTCAAGCTATAAAGCTTCCTTCAAACTCTCTATATGGTACTCTATAATAGAAGCCTTTATAGCATTCGTCTCGTTCGCTTTAGTAAGCTTGCGAAAAGCAACCTTAGACGGGTTTTTTATATATATTTTTGAGAATTACTATATGCGTTTCGCAGTATAAGAAGTTGAAATTATATTAGGAGAAGCTTCAGGAGAAGTTTGCGGTCTTAGTAGAGTAATAGCTAATAAGATAATTAATAGTTAGTAGGGCCATATACCTGTCTTCTTCCAAGCGGATAAAATATTCGATTCAGATATATTTTTGTCCTAAGCAGGCTTGAAAATAGACCAAAATATCCTTTTTATTAAGCAAGTAATACCCTCGCTAGTATTCAAAACCCTATTAATCTCGGTAGAATAGTAAGTAGAAAGTAGTAAAAAACAGCCCATATCCAAAGATTAAAGACGGTATATTAAATACGGGAGTAAAATAAGAAGCAGAATTTTAAGCTAATCACATGTCCGAATAAACTCCATATTAACGTAGCTAGAGTACCTATCTACGATTAAAAGCCTCCTTCTACGCCCTGCTTTCGTACGGGTAGCAGGATTAAAAACTTGGGTAAGATATACCAGGCCCAGGATATTAGATAACTATCTATTTGTACTAGACGTAAACCAAGCATATTCGCTCTCTTTTAAATCGTCTAACCAAGTATCCTAAAGGTCCCCAGAAGTTCCTTTATAAATAAGAGCCGGTGGAATCTTTGTATTATCCGTACAGATAGAAGCAAGTAAGCTAATAAACTCTCGCGAGCCATCCTGCTTTGCTTTAGTAATTTTCCTATTATTATATACTTCTTTTATTATTATACGCTTTATTATACGTATAATTCTAATTAAAAAACCCTTCTCGTCCTAATTATATATGTTTTCTGCCATAATATTATAATCTTCGATTGCTTTAATTAACTAAGTAGAGGGGGGGGAATATTAGCTATTTTATCCACAAAGTAAGCAAAATATGAGGAAAATACTAAAATTCAACGCTACTAAATTAAAGAAGAACTAGATATGGGGCCCATATTCCGATTTTATCCGCAAATTATTAATATTATATAAATAAAGGCTCTTCAGGCGAGATAAGTACCGGTAAACAAAACCAGCTATCTAATTCTTGCTTATATTACGGCCAATAATCTCCTCTATAAGGTTTCTAATAATCTGCAAGGTAGGAGGAAGTCTATGGACTATAAGCTTATTAATTTGACTAATTAAAGCCTCTTCTTGCGTATCGGTAAGGAATTTATAGTAGAGGGAGGTTGCTTCTTGTCTGGAGGTATATATGCCTTTATGCCTTCGCATAAGGGTTATATGCTCAATACCAAATCCCTGGCCACTTGACTATAATTAGGGATTAATTACCTATCTAGCGCATTAATCGCTTTCTCAATATCTTGTTCGCTGACCATTTTATCGAATTTTGAAGATGGAGGGGTAATATTTTGTAAAATATGCATTCGCTTGGGGTGTGCATTGACTAGGGATCTCGGTTACTGGGTTCGTTACCTCAGGGGTTGTATAACGACACATGTTCCTAGGGATCTCATCCAGGAGGAGATGCACTAATATTCATGAAATCATATGCAAGCAATTTATAACTTATGATATATGGTATCTGCGCAGATTATCTGGCACCTTTCTCGCAATGTTGTATTGGAAGTATCATTTTCTGAAGTTTCTTCACGTGACTTAAGCCACAATTTGCGAGCGAAAATTGCCCCACCCCCTCGAGTCCGATGTTAATTCGACTCGAAATATTTCGCAGAGTTTCTTGGGGCGCATTTTTCATTTATTCCAAAGACAGCATTAAGAGAAGATAAAATAGTTGATAAAAAGCGCAAAATTTACTGTCTGGATCCAGTCACAGACATCTAACTACTCCGGGCTCAACCCTACAGAGGCTTCATCAACGCAACACATCATCATTTCCCAGACTTCTCATATCAATTACGAAACTCAAATGACTAAAGAATTCTGGCACTCCAGAACCAACTGGACGAATTCGGAAAGAACCAAAGCTTCCTCGATGCCCGCTTCGCTGCCCTCGCTTTTCCCGCGTTTGTCTCCACTTAAGTCTCTACCCGGAACCCGAGCTGGAACCTCCTCCCTGCTGCTGTGAGCCCTAGGTTGAGTTAGCCACATCTCTGTCTAGTGTTCACAGCGGAGAGTATGAGCGTACCGAGCCGGTTGAACCAACTGATGGAGCGTCCCCTTGGGTAGTCGAGAACGACTGCCGACGGACCTGTCCCGAACCAACCGGTGCAGGGTTGTTTTGATAGGTGTGCGTCGTATCACCGACCCTACATGTGACCGTCAGTTACGAGAACCTTTTAACTCCCCGAAAATGGTCAGGTTCACGAACTTGACTGTCGCCGTGTTGGTGCTCAGGTCGAGCGTGATATTGCTCTTGCTTGGTTCACTCATCGTGCAAGTGTGGCCTCCTTTACCATGGCAACAGGAGAAGGGGAAGGGGGCTCGTATTATATGTTTGCAGCAGGGTGCTTACCGACAACGAAGGCATCACCGCGCCAGCACACCCTGCTTCTTCATCTGAGCGTGCCTATTACTAGTGATGGAATAAACCGTGGTGAGTGTCCCCGCCCTCCTGAACGACGCCACGGTGTCACAACCGGCATCCTTCTCGTCACCGACGTTCGTTCCATGGTCAGTAGCTGAGAAGGCAAGCGGTCTGCTGATGAGTCGGCCAACCTCACCGATCTTCTCCTGAGCACTTCGGTGGTTTCGTTGATCACCGAAAATGGATCCTGCAAGGAACTCCTGAGCCGATCATGAGGGCGCTTTATTCGTTTTGAGGTTATTTTTTTTAGAGCTGGGCAGGGATGAGTTCCATTGAATGGGATGCGGTTTAGGATCACGAGGTGTTACATTGAATTTAACGTTGGGGAAGAAGCATGCTCAATTTTTCACGACCTAAGACAATGGATGTTTACAACTTTGGAGTTTGTGACATTTTTATAGGTTTTTGAAATTGCTTGAACCACTTCTCTGCACTTAAGAGATACACTAGATACGCCATAGAGAACACAGAAGAAAACTATTTGAACCCCTTTTCTATAACTTATGCAATACATTAAACACGTCAAGAACCACATAGAACATGGAGTCCACAGGGAGCAGGTTACTCCTCAGACTGTGGAACGTTGTGGGACCTTGGAGCTTTTGGGAGATTTCCTGTCGCCTTTTGGCGCCTTCTCTGCAACGAGCTTCCTGTAAATTGAGTCGTCGACATTCGAGTCAACAAGTATTGCCTCGCCTGAACTAACGGTTAGTGATAATGCAATGGTTGAACTGCATTCAGACGGAGACCTCTAAATTCCCAACTTACAATATTTCCGCTCCCGAGGGCACAACCTCGAAAAGGAGTCGATGAGGTCTTTATTATAATGAAGACCCTCGCTATACTGGACCACGGTCCCTTCCGAGAACAAGGCTGTGCCACGGCACCAAACATCATAAAGACGGGTGAAAAGAGCGTACATGTAATGGCACCGTCTAATTCGGTCTTCTACCTCATCTAAGGGAGACGTAAGTAAGTGAAATTTCATGAAATGAACGAAAGGCAAGGTACCTGAGGCAAAGCAACGATATCTCTGAAGGCGTTGTCGATACTCTAAACCTAGGCGCCGCAAGCATGCGCTCACCGCCAAGAAATTGCTTTTCGTTTTCAATTCCTTATCCTTCAGAAGGTTGTCGATCTCCTTTCCGAGTTCCAGTTGAGTCTTCTCGATCGCTTGGGCTGCATGGATGTAGAGTTGCGTCCGAGCAGTCATTGGAAGTTGAAAGTATGCCTTGCATTCATTGAACTCGTCGATTCCAAACCGCGGGAATGTCGGTTGCTGCTTTGTAATCACTTCCACGATTTTGTTATGATCGATGGGACGACGGCTGTCCAAATTCTTCCCGAGGCTAACGATTCGCATAGTGGCATTGACAATACTATACTATAGAATGGTCAGCATTTTTCATATCCGTTCATCAGAGATATTTACGCAGGGCAGTCGTGGGGTGACTTCGAGGTACTCCAGGAGGGCTAGATCATATAAGGCTTCCAGATTCGAGGGCCATTTGAGAGCCAGGTCTCGAATATCTTGACGACCCCAGTCATCCAAATCGTCGATTTCCGGCAGACAGTCTGGAACAATGGCATATGAGTTCTCTTCAGCGCCATCTCTTGGAGTTACCATACTGGCAGTGAGGCATGGAAGTTGCGTCGTGATCCAATGCTGCTTCTGCGTGGTTGTCGTGGTTTGGATCTTGACGAGAAGCACGCTTGATTCATCAATGTCGATGCTGATCTCATTTCCATATTCCCGAAGGCCGGCCCCGAGAAATAAATAGCGCATTTCGCCGTGCATTGACTCAATCTTACTCTTAATGCTATTGCCGCGCTGTTCAACGCCGTAGAAGTCTAGTCAAGCGATTCAAGTTAGTAACAAAGAGCTAGAAGTTAGAAAAACTCACCTGAGGTCACCAAAAACACTAGTTCAAAATTTAGTCGATAGCAAATCACAGGGGCCAAGTGTGTTTGACCCTTTATAATCATTCGGCATCTCTCGCAAAGCAGAAAGGCAGTCTCGCACTGAAAGAGCTCAGTTAGGGTGGAGTTCGCTTCCAGGTAACTGTAGTGGCCGACTTACCACCTTCTTCATGTGCTGGCAATCCACACAGGCATGAATTAATCGTACTTTGCGATAATTTTCTTTTCCACCTTCGGGGAGCGTTCTGGTTGATTTCTTTTTCTGAACGCCGTTGGTGGTCACGCTGGATGTTCTGTTGGAGCGTTGTGTAGGGGAGGAACGGGTTTTGAAAGGCTTCGTTGCAATTGGCCTCATGTCTTCATTGCCTCGAAGACGGTGGCATTGGGTGCTGCCGTGCGTTGGTATAATTTTGTTCGTGCCGAGCACGTTAATTTCGGCCGATGAGGAACTTTCGTGGTAAATCAGCTCCGTGTTTTCTGGTGAAGACGTTCGAGCAAGGCCGAATCCAAACCGACTAGGCAATGGGAGGTCTTCATATGCTGCAACATTCATAGTCGAGGTCTGCGGGTTTGTGAATAAGGGTTGAGATGTGTGTTGTTGCATCTGAGTGTTTCCTTGAGGCCAGTGTTGCCCGCTGAAGTCCTCGGTGGGCAATGCTCCGGCACGCGCAGGCCAGTCACAAACTTCACGGCTGTCTTGAGACTCTGGAATGCTAAGAGGATCGGTGGTGCTGGGTTTCTTGCACTGAACTGGATGAGGGCCGATAGACTCCCACGGGAAGCCAAGTTCGCGACCCTGGACTACGGAAAACAGATGGTCCGGAGTCCAGAATGCCCCAGGAGCTTCGAAGGACTGTCTATTTGGGCATCCGGATGCTGTCGAGCTTGATAAGCCAGTGAAGCCATCCTGGTGACGGTTCGAAAGCTGGACCCATGAGCACTCAGCCGAATTCTGACGAATTGCTGGATCAGATCCTGCCATGGTAGTATCATCAAGCTGTGACATGGCAGCGGCTAGTTGTGCTCTGTCGGTGACAATCACATAGTCTCTCGAGGTGACTGAGGAATCTGTCATGGATCGGTCGATTTGGGGAATCGTCTCCTTAGAGGACGTTCCTTGGATGGAATTATTTGAATCGATATCCATCTCCCAAGAATCGGACATATTGGTGGGCGCATTGCTTGCCGCCATACGAGAAGGTGTACTTTCGTTGCCATGTGAGGCGTATGAGGCACCTTTGTGTAGACTTTCGGTATCAGAGGAACCTGGCGGGCTAACATCAAAAGTGCTTGCCAGGATCCCACCGTTGTCCAGTAGAACGTAACCGGTGCTGTCAAAGGCGTACCGACCATCAGTAGCGAAATTCTCAAGCGTGCCATCGTGGAGAATAGAAGGTGCGCCGTCGCCAGGGAGTTGTGGCATCGTGATTCACGAGATAGACTACAGAACAAGTTAGCATCAGTTCTATGCTGGTCCAGAAGTTTACACCCAGGTAGAAATCCCTGAGAACTGTGGATCCCGACAAGGTACGGTAACTCACGAGGATGCAAATCCCTGATTGCCGATTTGAAGATAGATGCTGGAACTGAGTTCGGGTTTGGGTTCGAGGAGTAATAATGTTAACCAGCAAGCTTGGTTCCAATTTGTGATTCGATGTTGGCGACTTGTTACCCACCACTGACACTTCTCCTCCCGCGGTGGACATCAATATATATATACTCTTCACATCCCAACGCAAAAGAGGGCAATCAAATTACAAGTCCGTTGCAGTACAGTTTCCTCACCGCCTGCTCGTCTCCTGCCGCCTCTTGGCGTGAATCGAGACGTTATTCTTGATACACATAGAGACACCGAAAATAAGGAAGAGTGGGTCCCTAAGCATAAGTCGAGGTGTTTGCCAGCACAGCAGCGCGTTTATTGCAAGCTGCGTTTGACATCCCATTTTCCCAACCTCTGGTTGGATGAGCGGTGAATTAGGATATCGTTTGTCAGGGGTAGATTCTGCAGAAGAACTGTACCTCGTTGGATGGAGAAGGAAAGCTATGCGGAAATCCTAGACGACGGCGAGATCTCGCTCCATGGCGACTCGACACCATCACAGATATCCAGTAATCCGTCCCAGGGTCGGTCCCTGCTGCAGGGCCGTGCCAAGAAAGAGCACCATGTCGAGAAGTCTTGGCATTGAAATTGTTGAGTTTAGACGGCAAACTATACATCACATGGTTTGGGGTGTTGCAGCACGGAATGAAGCGAAGAAGGACAGTGAGGGGCTGGGATTCAAAGCTTGCTCGTGTTGGCGGGCCAGCCATCTTTGGGCAAAACGCGGGATAATGATGGGAACTAAGAAGCCGCTAGAGGAGAGGTGTGGGGGTTTGGAGTACGGGAAGTCAGGCTTACGTATGGGCTACTGCAGGGAGAGAAGGGAGAGTTCAGCCCTAACAAGCGGGGCGTTGATGAGACAGTGCGGCAATTGCGTTTCTAGCAGGGAATTGGCTTCTTGGAGCTCTTCAGTGACTCAGTGAGAGAAGAATATGTGCGGAACGGTTGCCATTCGCGGCAGGGCCGGGGGTTGGGGTTGGAACATCACAAGGCTGCGAGGCTGCAAAGCTATAGTACATATTGTTTGTAACGCCAACACATCAAGAGAGTAAAGTAAGCAAGCCCTCAGGCCTTGCACACTCATCTACGGCGGAACAGCCAATTCTCTGAAGTGCGCACGGCCGCTTTATGCCAAGTGGAGACTGCCAGATGCCACCGATGTTCAGCACATTGAACATAGCATTCTAGGGTGAAGGGATGAAACCAATAAAGGGCAGACGGTACAGTATGACGAGCATTTTTGGGGAACCACAATAAGGCGTAAGACGAAAAGTGGAGATTATGGACTCGCCGCGGTGGTGTTCAAAGTTTGACTAGAACGGGACAAATTGAACTTCGCGTTATCACACACATTCCCCAGAATCGTACCTGACACTATTTTGCCGAACCGTTTCGGGAAAACTCACGGCGGCGGCACGTACCTTGTATGCACGCGTGAGTCTCCTTAGTGGAGTGGTGGGATCCGTCACCGCGCCCCAATGATACCCGCATATGGGAGAGCGGCAGAGCGGCAGAGCGCGGTGAGAGGGCGGGATTGCGTGCGTGCCAATTTGGACGTTTCAAGTGTAGTAACTAAATAGTTGGTCAGTTCCGCAACTTCCGTTTTCGGAAAAGCCCCGTGTAACGATCGAAAATACCGTGCATTCTCTGTGCAGCAAGCTCAGCAGGGCAGGGTGTGCACGGTGTTTATGGCACTTTTTCAGCTGAGTTGCTACTGTGGGCTTCGTTTTTATCCAAAGCCTCCCTGTGCGTTTCGGTCGAGTGCGATGGTACACGTCGCTGAGGCAAGCGAAGGAACCGCGATTTCTAACGGTAAGAAGAGAAGCCCACACTCCTAGTGCTCTTTCTGTAGTGATCCATTGCAGTCCGGAGTGCCTTAGTCTTTCCGTTCCCCACATGAACGAGGAAACCACAATAAGGTTATCCCTGCCTGGGGGGCTACCAGATGCCGGCACGTGCCCGGTGGACCGTTGCTGGTGTCACGGACAATACGAAAGCGCGCGGCGTTGAAATCCGTCCAACTCGATAAGCGAGGACCGGCGTAATTTTAATGCTCGCATTACAAAAATTCTCATAATTCCGCATTATATTCTATTATTATAAAAATTTCGCCAAAGTTAGATCTGCTTCTTTTCTATTACATAAAGCACCTTTGAAGAGTTTCGGGCATTCCATTGAGATTTGGTGTGTTTTTCTGAACGTAGCGATTTTGGTGTTCCTCGCATTTTGGCAAATGGACGGTTTTCAACGCCGCGCGCTTTTGTATCGGCGATCACCAATACTCCGTAAGCGACCGATCATCGACGTCCCGCGGTATCAGATGGTGCTAGTTAGGGATGCGGGAAAATAAAAAACATGGCTGTTTTATATTTTTCTCGTAATAAAAAGCCTGTTTTTCATAATTTCCGATAGTTTTTTATTTTGTATAGCAATCACGTGTATATAATTAATTGGGAAGAAGATAATGAAAACACCAAATTAAGCTAGCAAGTCACGCTCTACTATTGCGTGAAAATATAAAATTCCTGTTTTATATATAGCTAATAAAATATAATACAAACCTGTTTTTTATATAAAAAACCCCCTTTTTTACGCATCCCTGTGCTGGTGGTGGATGGAACTTGGATGAAGGATGCAGCGTATCCTTGGCGCTTCTGGGCTTGCAAAGCGGCTCATGCAACCTTTCGAGGCGAGGAGATGCGGGTCTTCACCGCGTGAGACTGCTTCGTTTTGTATCGCCCAGTGCTGTCCTGGCCACACTCTCCCCCTCCTTCGATTTCGAGTCGGCCCGTCGGTGATGGTCATTGGCAACACGTATCGCACGGCCCAGCGAGGCATGGGTTTGGATGCTGGCCAGACCGTCCCCAAATCAAAAGACTGCAATCTTTTCCCACGACACGGAAGATTCCATTCGGGGTTTTCTAAAAAAAATCCTTCACGCTTCGATGCGGATGAAGGGGGTTTCGCCCCAAATCTGCAATCGTCATCCCAGAAGATTAATGGTGTTCACGGCTTTGCACAGTGGGTGGCTCTTCGGTGAGTCTTTCCCAAAGTTGGATGACGCCAGAGGCGCATGTTTGGAGGCCAAAACTCGGAGGAAAAACAGTCCGTCGGCGAGCGCAGTGTGGACATGAAATCTTCACATCTGCTTCTACCAAGTCGTGATTTTGGCGACTTTGATTCGTTGATCAGAAGTGTTGCTTTTTGGAAGAAGGGGGCTGCCCAGCACTAGGTCATCACGGAAAGAGCCTCAAATCACGAGGTGTTCTGATCAGGAGCCTAAGATATCAAGCAAGACTGCTGAGAATTACCATTAAGTGTCTCTACGGTTGATGGGAATTCGCAGATTATTTGATTAACATCTCTCTTTTGTCTCGAAGCTCGTATAAGTAGATGATATCGAAAATGGAAACATTAATTAGAAATTCCATAATATTTAACTACATTCTATAGTTTTCTCCTCGAGATACGAAGGCCGCGGTCAAAGGTCTGGGTAATACAGGGGATTGGCGCTTTTGGCCCCAAAAGAATAGGGAGTAATCGCTAAAACTATAGGGCTTTATAGGCAACACTAGCGAATTTTACGCCGTGGTGTAGTCCGTGTGGATAAGCGAGGTTAAGTTTTTGAGACTTTATAGGCTCTCAGACTACAATCATAGGGACTTCTAGCGCTGAAGCAAGAATTTTACAGGGCATTATAGCGCCTAACCACTACGGAGCTTCAGCCTATAAGTATTACAACGCCACTTGCAGGGATCTCAACTTTACCGCCTTATGTTACAACCACAACACACTACTAAAGCACAAAAAACAGACGTGGATATAGGCCTCCTCCTAGGAATTATTTTAGTGTTTAAATAGAGGCTTTCGATAGTATATAGGGAAATTTATGAGTGTTGAATCGCGTGTGGTGTTCAGGCCCTTGTAGCGCGTCGACATACTTATGGGCTGTCCCTCCGTATGTTACCCTGACTTCTAACCGTGGCCTTCGTACCTACCTAGGTTCGGGTAATTGATACAAGTTTACGAATTTAGTCGTGTTTCCAAGCCAAACTCTTTAGTGGTTGCTAGGCTCCTGGGCTGCGTTTTTGAATTTAGAACTACCTAAATTATTGGGATCACTTAATGGTTTTTGGATCTTGTGGGTTTGTAATTGAGAATAATCAAAGGTAAGGAAGTTTTTCATTAGGCAAGTTTTAAGAAGCATTCGCGTTTTGAAATTTATTTTGTAAAATCCCTTAACACCGGCTTTGGCCAGTACGCTCGTTACGTCGCTGCCCACTTACTGCCGCACTACAGGCTCTATGCGCTGTACCGAGGTCAGAAAAGCGCCTGCAAAGCCTGAGTAGGGAGGTTGTACGCCAGAAATATCGCCAAATTTGTTATTACACCCCACGAGACATTCAGGAGCCGACTCCCTGGGAGCATTGTTACCCACACAAACCTCCAATTATAGTAGAGTTAAAGCGCCTACACCTTGAAGTAGCATTGGCAATTGCAATGCTTTTACTTCACACGTCAGATCAACTGTGCCCTCAATTGCTGTGATACAGGTTAATGCTGGTTCAATATAGAAAATCACGATTGAGTGGAGACCTACTTCTAGATGATTTGTACTGTCCAGCGGACTTTTGCGCCCATCAATCGAGAATGCATCCGCAGCAATTTGCCTCTTGAGATCTTGAATTGCTGCCACTTTCTGGCGGAACCGTCAGCATGGCTCTCATCAAAATCCACGGGAAAACATCTCTTAGTGGTTCAATTCATACTTCTTCGAAAGACCCTCTGATTCGATATCGGATTGTTTTGACTTCTTTCGCTTGGCCCAGTCGGTGGATCCGGCACAGTGCTTGTTCTTCCAACATAGGATTCCACTGTGGCTCTAAAAGATAGGCGACAGAAGCCGCGGTGAGATCAAGTCTTGGTCAAGTTTCAGCAAATCTTCTGGAAGGAAGGTGAAAAGACCGGATGCGAAGAGGACGGTGACCTACCCAGCGCCTCCACAAGTGATAGAGACAAGTATGACTTGAACTTTTTCATCGGTCTGAAACTTTTCAATCGCTTCCTCTCGTCTCTCACCTGAGTGTTTGCCGTCTATACGTGTGTAAGATATATCGGATTGTCGGAGCAACGACTCGATAATGTCAAGAGTAGTTGTCCAATAGGAGAACACAACACTGAGCAGCACATTAGTATTCGTAATTTCAAAAGAAATACAGTCATACCTCTTCTCTCCTAGATAGCAAGTTTGTAGGCTCTTCAGAAGGGTTTTGAGTTTCGTAGAGACCCGTTCTGGCTGTATCGAAGGAAGGACCCTTTCTATCCGAGCTTGCCCTTCATTTTCTGACGCCCATGAAACCTCGATACTTTTACAAAAGGAGTCGTGTGGGCATCTGTGTGCAAGCTCACCACCGATAGAATGCTTGACACACGATCCACAAGTCAATATAAGGCACTTGGAGAGGATCGGTTTGGGAAACTCGGAAGAGGACCCTCCTCCGCCCCCATCTGTAATTGAATTTCCACACATCGAGCAGATGGCCTCATCGTGACAGACAATGGTCTCGAAGGCTCTATTGGCCGTAGATTTGTTCCAATTCTGAATATCTTGGGGGGTGATACTAAGAGGCTTGTTGACATTTATCTTCGCGTGTGCGAGGCCGTGGTTGCAGAGGAGTCGCAATTCGTTAAGCCATTGCAAAGCATTCAGGTATTGGCCTGGCCGTACTGGAGTTGATCCCACAGCTTCGTTGAGCTTCCTCAAAACCCCTTCTTTCACCGTGTTATAAAACTCGTGTTCTTCTGCGCTGAAGTCAAGATGATGAATTAAATCTTCTCGTTTAGGAAGATCAATTATCGATTTCGTTCGACTCAAAGAGATGCAGTTTACTAATTTCTTCATCGAAGAGATATCTCGATCACCACCAGACTTAAGCCATGGCCTAGCAATATGCTCATCGAAAACTCTGGGGATGGAAAAAGGATATAGCTGGAGGAACTGAAGCAGACTGGCAAAATCAGTCACGCAATTTTGTATAGGTGTGCCAGTGATTGCCCAGCGGTTTGTGGCATGAATTGCGCATGCGGCTCTGGCCATCGATGTTGTTCGATTCCGGATTATGTGAGCTGCGTTAACAATTAGCAGAGGGTTCTCGTGGAAGCTGTTGAGTAGGCTTACCCTCATCTAATACAATCCTATGCCACGAAAACGAGAAAAGTGTATCGTTTTGGTACTCAGGATTGAGATGCCTGCTCTGCTCACTAACAAGAGTCTCGAAAGTGGTGATCACTATATCGTGTCTGGCCAGGTCAAGGGTTCTCTTTTTTGTATTGCCATGGAACTTCATCCAAGTCAACGTGTTAGGTTTAAGATGTCTGAACGATCAGTTCAATTCTTTTACGACCAGAAATGGTGCTGTACCTTTTCAACTGCGTATTCCAAACTTCAAGAACTAAATTTCATTAGCCAATGCTAGTAAATTGATGTAGCCTTTCCGCTCACGAGAATATGGCACCACCACCATTGTTGACTTTAAGCGTTTGAGATAGCCTTCTGATGTAAAAGTAATTGGTTCCCGCGTTTTGCAAGTGTTCGAAGCAATGAGGGAAATCACAGTTAAAGACTTTCCCAACCCCATCTGATCAGCGAGCAGACCACCTGGGCAGGCTGGGGGAGGAGCATTCTGAGAGATCTCTGTGATCATGTTCGTGTATCTGCTAAGGTTAGAGACAACGATAAAACATCTCGGACCAAACTCACGTCATCTGGCCGGTCTCATCGACTTCTTTAACCCAAAAATCTTCCATTGAGTCATTGTATTGCCACCCTTCTTCCCTCCTTGTCATGAAAGTAAGTGCTCTCTTCTGATGACTATATAAGGTCGTTAGATAGTCGAGAGTCTGGCTACTCTGGTTAAGACTTACATATAGAGAGGTGTATTGATGGCATCAGGTGCTTCAGTCAAGAGGAGATGGTCGTCCTCACTTAGCTCCGCGAAAAGATCTTTAGTCCGTATCACCTCTACATCTGATTTTGCTTTGAGATTCATGAGAGAAGAAGTCATAGCTGTCCCTTCTGACCGTGATATGATGTGAGGATTCGAATACTTGTAGTCCCCATCACAATGCAATGGATCCTGAAGATAGACGCCGCATTTCGTCAAATATAACCCTACTGCGTCACAGAGTTGTTGAGGACCATATATAATCGCATTCAACAAGTATTGCAACTCATTAGCTCCAACTTTACGCGCCACTTTCTTGCTTTGGGCAGCTCGGCACTTGATATTTCGACAATAAATTTGGAACTTGATTTCTTCTCCGGAACCGAGATTAACTAGAATCTTGGACATTCGGTCATCCAATTTTCCGAAGTGGCCAGGCTGGCCGGGTTGAACAAGAAGGTTGGGTTCCACAAACAATAGTGCAATATTTGAAGTGTCGGTGGTTAAAATACTTGAATGTGTTGTTGTCAAGGGCACATCGGATATCTGAGAGGATTAGTATGTTTTATTTGGAAAAGAAATCCATTGAAGGTTCACCATGCCAAAGCAGAGCAAGCTTTTGTCCCTTGTGACTGACAGACAGGCGCTTCCTTCCGCAATGTGCACGCCAGGATTTCCCTCTACGACAAGAGAATGGCAAGTTTGCCGAGTTCCGCTCAATAGGGGGTTCTTTTCCCTTGGTAGATCCGAAGGATGGTACAATGGTCCTGTTAAGTCACTATGTCCCTTCGAGTAAGATGTAGTTTCCGAGGTTGGACTTGACCATGTCGCAGGCTCTTTCTGTGAATTGTGGGGTCCGGGATCCCATACTCTCTCCGATAAAAGCTGCTCTCTCTCCTTGAAAGCCTGATCCTTCGAATCTAGCCGTGCGATGGCCGACGCTTGAAATCTTAAACCCGCTGAAGGGAATGAATGGTGATCTAGTCGTCGTCGTTTTTGAGTCGGCTCTTGGAAGTTACGACTCCCGTAGGGAGCCGCAGCTTGAATGTCCATGGCTGAACTGCAGCGGCGAGGTGCCTCCACTTCGATCAGACAGGAGCACTAATCACGAGCAATGCCAAGACGTTCTAGAGATCGCAGAGATTCACAGACACCCGAAAACATTGACGCCTACCCGGTAGACGAAAGGAGTTTGGAGGTGATCCATCGCCGTTTGCGTCTTGAGGAGGCTTTGCGGAGATGTGAAAAGGCCAGGAGCAGCCAACAACTGGGCGGCCCCTCGCCACGTTTGCAAGCTGTCGGCAAGCTCCGCCACGGCCCCAACTGCCTGCTATGGAAGAGACACCAAATCCGTAACCGAAACAAGGCCCTGTACTTTCCCGGGGAAATTTCGACACCGCTCGTTTATCTCGTAGCAGCATGGCTGCGGTGTTAGTGAAACATTCCGAAAGCCTTTCGGTTCACATGCGCTTGAAAGTTGCGGTACCTGTGCTTCGTGGCTGGACGGCGTCAGCCCCACTGAATACTGTACTGTAACCCTATGCCCATGTACTTGTCGCGCAAGAAGGAGGCCATGGGCCAGGCAGGGTATTGGCATTCCTTGGTCGTTTCCAAAGCCGGCCCGCCAGCCCCCGGGCCTTCGACTCTCAGTCCCTTCCCGGCAATAAGCTGTCGACAGCATTCTTTCACGGTAGACCAAAGCAGAAAATCTAGTGAAAATTCACAGATCTGTTGCAGTTCTCATGCATTCGTGCGCAACTACTTGAATTCTTGCCCTCCATAGCTCCGCCACTATGTCTTATCACGTTGCCTCCGCCACGAGATCTTCTTATGGGCTGTGTTCTCAGCGACGATACTGGCCTTCGCAATAAAATTTATGTCCTGTTAACTCCAACAGATAATTCCACACTATTTCGAGGCTCTAAAGTACATAGGGGTTAATATAAGGATTAATCATGGGGGCTCTTCTGCCAGGCCTCAACACCGTTCTCAATGGCGCATGAACACCATTTTTCTGAACTTTTCCATATCCGGAAGGCTCATCCGAAGAAGTATGCACTCCAACTTCCAAGTTACACCTCGTCGCCCAAGTACGTAGCAAGTCACATTCAGGGCTAAAAGGCGTAGATATAGTAGGGATGTTGGATCAGTCTTCGTGTAAAGGTCAAAGGATCAATGCTTCTCCGGCGGGAGACCCCCTCAACACCTTTGTTTCAAAAAGATGAGAAGTGCGAAGACGGAGTATAGATCAATCACTTTTCAAGTGACATCACCCTCAAACTATGCTTTGATAAGGGTTGGTCATTGCGGAGATCGTCTGAAAATTATATCAAGGGAGGTTCAATGAATAGGGTCCCCTCCGAAACTGCTGGCATTGAAGGATCTTGTTGGTACGAACCACCCGCCAAAGCAGGTTCAGGACAGACGGATATCCCGCTCTCATTGCCAGAACTTTAAGTATTCGAAAGCTAAGATTCATCCATTATATTTTTGCTGCAATAGTCAGCACAGTAGATCAAATTAAAAGAAGGGCAGCCCACTGCTGAATATTGTGTCGCGCAAGCAAATCAGAACGATAGAATGCTCGACTACAGCCGGGCCATGAGCACCAGAACTTTGGGGGTTGATGGCTGAGCTTGTGTCGTCTGCTTTTGTCAGCGCTGTTCGATTGTGGAGGCACAGAAGACATACTCGAGGCCTTCATTGCGTGTGAAGACCTGCTTGCGTTAGCCTGATATCGGTTATGTTGCAAGGAGAGGAATACCTTCGGACAAAGATCACAATGATGAACTGGCAACCCTTTTTTGGCCTTGCTCATTCTCTCCTCTCTCGGCTTCGGGGTCTGCCTCATAGGTTTCTGCGGTTCCGGAGTGGAAAACTGCAAGAGTGGACTTGGATCAAGTCGAGGTTGGAGTGGCGGCGGTGGTGCCTGCGGCGCCGAAGGCGCGGTGTCCTCTGGTTCTGGCTCCTTCTCAGGTTCGAAAACAGGAAGTTCTTTCTCCTCTAGTGTGGGATGGTATTTGCGGTTATGCTTATTCAATCCGCTCTTACTTGTGAAACCTCTGGCGAAGAAATCGCATGATGGATCGGCACAGCGGAGGGGTTTGTTGTGGAGTTTCTCGTGGTAGTCGCGCTCTATTGACGACTTAAAGCCTCTAGAGTAGCGGTAACATTCGCGGTAGCGGCAAATGAAGGCGGAGTCGAGGTAAATTTCCTTGAATTTCTCGAGTTCCTCGGCCCCGATGCCCTCCGGCAGGTCCTTAGCAATGTATTCCGTGAGCAACTGGACTATGTCTTGGTAACGCTGACTGATTGCGCTGAAGTGAGTTGGGTCGCGTTTGATTTCATCGCTCTTTAGATCTAGGATACAAGCATGCAATCAGGACAATGTCTCAAAGCACGAAGTTTCCCAACTTACCTTTAATATCTTGATGGCTGTTATTTTCTTGCGATAAGAATTTGTGGAACGTTAAGATATCGATCCCCATTTTCTGAGCCCGCTCTATCGATTTCAATGCCTCCAACTGAGATATGATGCTTTCTGCAGACGTCGTATCGTCCAGCTTTAGGGTCTTCGCGCCCTTGCCTGGTTCGTCTTTCCAGAACTCCCGAAGTTCTTCCAGAGGGTCATCGAGGTCTTCGTCTTCAACTACAATGCCACTTTTGGCATACTGTAAAAGATGTTGGAACCAGAACTCATTTGCGTAATGATGCAGGTTATGAAAGCCTTTGACGACTCTAACCCGCAGGGCGCTCTCGGTATATCCAGGATCGATGAGGCAATGACTCGTGTTCATGTAATTTATACAGGCAAAGGACAGATCGTAGTGACATTGGTAGTATTGTAGGAACGGCCCGCTTTTCTGATCGAGAATATATCTTGGAGAATCGTCTGTTAGACGCATTGAGCGTGGGGGAAATGCATGGGACTCACTGCTTTGCAGAATAATGTACGAATTGAATCGTATTCTGTGGCCCTTCCTCGATAAGCGGTTTACATAAGTCAAAGAATCCGTCAATTAGTTTGACTTTTGTCGTATCGTTTAGTTCCATGCCCTTAGTATGGAATTGTATGCCGTCTCGAATCTCGTGTGTCTTCATAATCCGGAATGAGCAAGCGATCCATCCCAGTATTCTAAGGGCTTTGTCTCTGCTTTGCTCTGTAACACCTTCCACCACGCGCTCAAGGATTCGGCCGTACCTGAGTTGAGTTCAGACAGGTACTAAAATAGTGCTCAGATAGACCCACGCTTGCTCGAGCCCATCGGGCAAATTGTTGACTGTGTTTATCAAGTCCTGTTCACTACCACAATCATCCAGACCCCGCAGAACTAGACGCACCCATAAAAACATGCCTGACACAGAGTTAGCAGAATTGAGAAAATGATTGTCTGGGTACTTCCCATTTGCCCTCTGAACGATAGCACGTTCGATCCAATCAATCAGATATGCGTTGTCTAACGGCCCTTCACGCAGAAGTTCTAGATTAGCATGAACATAGGTTTCAATATCCTTATTGAGAGCATTCTGGTCTCGAAGAGATATTGTAGGCTTGCTACTCAAGCTCTTATTGAATTGTTTCCCTTCTCTGTTGCTAAAGAGTATCTTGCATTGACTCCCAGGTAGCTTCGAAAGTGCAAGCAGATCGGTCAAGATTATTCTTTGGTCAGTCTCGGGATATTCATCCAAACCATCGACAATTATGCGGGTTGAGGGTAGCGTGGCAATGAGCTCCGGTAATAACTTTCGCATTCGAACGATGGATGGAGCTAAACCTTTGTTCGCGTAGTTCTCAAAAATAAATGGGGCAAGCTCAAGATTGGAGCGCAAGAACTGGACAGTGATACTTCTCAGGATTTCTCCAACGAGGTTTTTGCCTGCTGTATAGCTGTGGCATATGTGATAAGCAGTCGTGAAAGCCTCCTCCTCTTGTATGCGCTTGATTATATAGGTACTTAATATCGTTTTTCCTGTCAAGATGAGCGAGCGCCATGCACAGGGTTCCATTAATGAAATGTCGACTAACCTGCTCCTGGAATTCCTTTGACCCAGAGAATTGGCTCGCCATGTACATCATCTTTCCAGCTTTGGAATCGATTGTTTTTAAACACCCACTCGCATGTACCTTCTTGCCGTTTGTCCGCTAACCTCTCCAGTTCGTCATCTTGTTGCTCATCCGCCACTTTGAACCATGAAATACAGTCCTGAAGGTAGTAATCATGAATCCTCTTTTCTTGTTGTACGATCAGCTCTTTAGCCTCAATCCTCCATTGTCGTGCTGCTATAATATCGATTGTAACGGCTTCTTTAATCAGAAGTTCCTTGTGATGGGAAAGTCGCTTGAGAATGCCATTAAATCGAAACTCAAATGACTTCCAGAGAGAGTCGAAGAACAAATGCCATGCTGTCACAAAATCAAACAATGCAGAGACTTAGCGTAACAGATTACTAACCTCTTCTCCGGAAGAACTTATAGGCACGACGATGAAATTCTAGGATATCCTCATATACCATCGCCAGGATGGCTTGGAAATTGGTTTGGTCACCAAATCCGCGTTGCAACCTCTCAAATTGAGGCATCGCTTCTGCAATTTGACCATACGCATCAACTAGCTTATCAAAGACATTGGTGTATTCGTCGGCGAGCTAATAATTAACAGTGGTAATAATAATACCACGCCAGTAGACTTACCTGGAGCATCATCTTGATCGGAGCCTCAATGACATTAGCCAACTGCGTTTTAGTGTGTCAAAGATCACTTACCCAAACCCAAGGTAGATAGGAAGTCCCATTGCAAGCGACTTCGATAACTTTTGAGTACTGTTCAAGGGTCCTTAAAAACGGTTCGACACGTCGCATGTTCCGGAGAGATTTTCGCTTTCTTTGGGACTCTTGTATCTCCTCCACGGCCACCCAGACATCTTCGATAAGTGTTGATTGAAAAGCTGCCGCATCCGGGGAACTTATTGTCTGCTTAAGTTTCTCGATGGCTATCTGAAACACTCGAGCATTCCGGTCGAGAATCAGATCCGAAGGACTCGCTGCTTCGCAAGCCATTGTTTTCAAGTTGAGCGCAGGGTCGAGTATTTTCATCAACAGAGGCTATCAAAGAGGATGCAAGCCCTGCCGAAAGATCAGTGGGAAGTTGCAGTCCAGCCTCTATCAGTCTGCCAGTGCTACTATGCCACAGCCCAAGGCTGAAGGGTCAGGCTCTTAGCCTGTTCAGTCTGCCTTGTTATGAGGACTCAGTGCCGAGACAAAGTTGCAAGTGGTCTTCCACTGGATTGACGATGTGACGCGTCGGCGGGCTCAGTGCTATCTGCGCCGACATACCCTAGTTGGAGGCGGCAGAGCTTTCTCATGATGGTATGCGTGTCAGGACGGCGGATGAGGTGACAGCTTGCAGTTCATGTCACGTGAAGACTCTCGCTAGGGAGATAAGGGCTTATCAAGAGCTAAGAGAACTTTTAAATCGCTAATTATTTTAAAGAATAAGCTTAAGATATTTAACAGTAACTTATTTCTTTACCCAGCTTATTAAGCTTTAAGCTTTAAGTATATTAATAAGTTTAATAAAATTATATTTAGAGAAATATTTTATTAATTCTTTAAAAAATTATTATAGTTTTTATATTATTTAAATGTAAACTTTATTGCTATTTATTAATTTAAAATATAATTAGTTTTGAACTTATTATTATTTTATAATAATGATTATTTTTACTATTAGAATCTTTTAGGAGTCAACTCAATTCGTGACTGTACGAAGAAGGCGCACAGTTTTGAAAATCGTCCATTTCGCTAAGCGAGATCCTCAAAAATCTCCCCCACTTCTTTGAAAGTCGCAATAAAACTCCCTAGAGTTTTAGAATCACTGAAACACAAAGGAAAGATACTTGAGATTCTTCTCTTTTGCCTAGAGCTTAGTTTAAAGTGTTTGGACGGAGTAGCATTGCGATGCGCAATTTTTAAAAGTGTGAGATTTGGTATTCCTCACCCCGCTAAAAATGGACAATCTTCAAAACTGTGCGCCTTCGTATGGCCCCCTGTCCCTCGGCTGCTAGACTCGAGGGTGCTGCACGCAACACAGCCCCAGCCCAGGCTCGGCAATAATACCTGAGGTATCAATACCGGTATCAATACCCCCTGGTACTTAGTATTGGTAGGATCGATCCGTATTAATCCAGGATTGATTCTAAGCGAGAAATTTGCTAAGTACCTTAAACAGTAAATTTATATATAGAGGTACTGTACTTTCCTTTGCGAGAGGGGTCAGATAGCTAATGAGGGGTAAGGAACATCAAAAAAGTGGACTTTTTTAAAGTCCTTAATATAAAAATATCTAAAACTATTAAAGCGATGTTCCTAATTATAACGTTATACTTACTTTTTTAATTAAAGGTAATAAGTATAATAAGAATTATAGTTAAAGGGGTTAGATAGGGGGGTCCGCGATTCTCGCTTGGAATCGATAGGATTGGTACCTTACAATTCTGGTATTAATACGGATCAATACCCGGAATTAGGTACCACTGCCGAGCCTGGAGGGTTTTGCTTAGGAGGTTGGAGGATGTGCGAAGAGATAGACTTGTGAAGGTGTACGGGGTGACATGTACGCGCAATTCTTTTGGTTTGTGAGTGATGTGTATTGGCGTTGCTATATTTGATTACTTTGGGTTGAAATGCTTGCAGAAGACTGTGTATACTGAGCGGAGGTGCTTTCATGTTATATATATACAGCCTCTTAGTCTAAACCAAGCTATATAGAGCAATTATATGGTGAATAAGCTATTCAATATCAGAAGATGTTTTCGATGGTTATAATTTGATCTCTGAATTAGACCCTTTTCCGAACCATGAGGAATCTTCGTTTAAATGACTAAATGATATAATGAAAGGGAAAAATTCAAATCAGTTATTTGTGAATCCGTCTTCATCCAAGATTTTCCAGTCATCATCATTCCCTTCACCTTCGTGAACCACTCTCTGAGCCAATACTCCCATTATCATACCACATCACGAACATAGTACTGTGGTCCACAAGAAGGAGTGCATTTCGCCTCCCTCCCCTTCTGGAAATCGATTCACTTCTCTTCCTCCTTCGCGACCCCCTTTCCCCACCCTACCACACGAATAAAAGCCGACCCACCTTTCCTCCCTACCCTCGCGCGGTCCGAAATAACAACCACAGGAATGGGCTTTACACCTCCCTCTCCACTCTGATCAATTTCAGCATATTCTCGATGTGGATACTCCTTCCCGACAAACAACTTCACAGCGCTTTTCAGCCGTGAAGGCTGCCATTCCGTGACCAGAACACCACTCGCCAATCGACCCTTCACTCGCAATGTTCCCCGCTCACCAAGCCAAAAGCCCTCTCCGACCTGCAACTTCTCCAGATCCCAGCTCCAAGCCCACGTGGCGGAATCCGGGGCGTCTGTTGACCCGATTTTTGCCTTGAGAGGGGATTCTGAAAGTCCGTTGGGTACAAGAGCCGTCAGAAAAGCTGACTTGCCAACCCCACCACACGTAGCTCCGCCATTGTGCTTGAACTCCAAGCACTGGTCTCCGAAAGCCGCCATAGCACAATCGGTAGCGGTGTCTTTCAAAAGTCCAATCCAGTTGTGCTCGGTCGCTACCAGAGTGGCGAGCTCTGGCTTCGGTGTACATGCCGACGATAGGAAAACCGTGAAAGCATTGTTGTCTTTCCGGTCTACCCCGGTCTTGCTTAACATTTTGAGGCAAAGCATAACTGCTTGCTCGAACTGTTCACGGAATTCGGAATTTAATTGCCGCAGTTCTCGAGAATGATCTTTGAGTGTTTCAAAATGTTCGTTCTTGTACTGTTCGGATTTCCAACTGAAGCCGGACAACAACGAGGCCATACAATCCAAACCAAGGAGGTATGCTAAGGAAACTCGCTGGGTGTTATGAGTACACGGAGATACCTCAACTCCGTGTAGGTCTGATAACATTTTTGGGTCTCGGAGGTCAGGCTCCATTGACCAAAGCTCTACTAGAACTTTCTTGAGTGTTTGTCCAGAATTTCGTTTGTACTGCTTCGTTGCAGATGCGTTAACCCCGCTATACCCAACCTGAAGTTGATATTGGCTTCCGTCACTGTAGAGATACGGTCTTGCAGCACCAAGAATACAAAGCCGTCCCATATCTCTCAAATTTTGCCTTGCTTGGCTGATAGAAAGTCGGCATTTGCTGTTGATTTCTAACTCCGCTAGCGTGGGCGCTCCGATGAGGAGTTGTTCTGAACCGTCGAAGGATCTTTGGTCTATGTTTGAAGACAAATCAAGACCGAAACCTTCATCCCACACATCATCAGAAACCCAGTGGCACAGAACTTCCTTTTCTAAGGGAGGATCTCTTTTTGGATCGTGCTTCCAAGGATGAATGGATCCGTTGCCGACAATATAAGCAGCGTGTTTGCTTGGATCTTTCTGGTCTACACCCTTCCATAACGGTCCCCAAATGTCCGCAAACGCAGTCATAGTAGTAGACAGATAGAGCCCTTTATTCACAAATCGGTCATGATGAAAGACCAATACAGGTTTGCCATCGTGGAATCTGTTCAAACATCGTAGAAAGAAACGACTGACGGTTGTGATAGACACGGGAGGTTCGTTTTCCAAAAATGGAAATGGGGGAGATTCGATAAGGATGCCCCGGCTCTCCCAGCGATACTTTTCAGAACGGATGTCGTTCAAATGAGCGCCGGCGTAGATCACTACCCCAACATCTAACATGCAAACATACCGCCAGACCAGCTCTAGTCGTAGTTGATCGGATCCGGGCTGTGCTGCAGAAATCCATGTGAAAGATGGAGACTTTGAGAGCGCATGCTCGAAATTAGAGTTCGTCTTTATGTTATAGTCTTCCTTACCGAAGTTCCCGTTGCGATATTTCAGCACTATGTCCTGCAGCCATGTCTCAAGAGCTTTTAGAATTTCAACAATTTCAGAAACTTCAACTGTCAGAAGCCTTACGACATTCTGCCGATTTTCGTCTGCAATGATTATGCTGAAATGGGGACCGCAAAAACCAGCAAGTTGTAACCGCCGTAGGTTGAGATACGTCCTCGTGATGATATTTCGACATTCGGCGTGTCGGCAGAGAACTTTGGGACACCGGCTACCCTCTCGCAGAGAAGTGAGATCATCATCAAGTAGCGGTTTTAGAAAGTTCATTGATTTCTCAAGGAGGTGGGGAGAAATCTCGGGGTAGGTCACACACGTTGCAAACCTACCATACCCCAATTGAATTGGCGATCCCAATTGTATTGACGTTTCCAAGTCATGGCGTATCCGAGAATTGGCTGCACAGAGTGACGAGTTCAACCATATGTTCTGTTCGAGCTCCGACAAGGAGGTGAAGTACGCTTCGGAATCAAGTAGCCGAGCTCGCAGTGGTTCCAGATAGGTCAAACGATCAGCTGCCCGAGGGTCTTCAACTAATGGAGGAGGTAGAATAACTTCGTCGAGCTGATCACCCAGCAGACTGTTCAAATTTTCCATCACATCGTCCGCGACATTCTCTACCGCTGTCTCAACAGTTTCCGGTGGCGAATTCGTCCGCTTGCTTGCGCGGAATTCGCCAAGTTGAGAGCCTTTAGTCGAGGAAAGTGCTTTACTGTCGGAGTATCTCTCATCTGCTGGTGGAGGCGCGCGTCCGTCGACGTTTTGGCTGTGCTTTCCGCACGCGTATCCGACAAGGACTGTCCGTTCCTGAACAGTGTGGCCTCGTTTCCCGTACTTTTCGCACATGTCTACAGAGTGTTTGTAGTACAAACACCTGCAGACGCTGTATCTTTCCACGATGAGGAAGCACATTGTGACCGAGAATCAAGAATCGAAAAGAGCTTCTTCTGACGTGCAGGGGCTGCCGCCGCGGTTCCCAGACTAATAGGTGGAGTTTGGACTGACAAACTATAAAGTTGAAGGCTTCCGCAGAGTCTTGATTGAGTAGAGATTCTCGCTCTCTTGGTGTCGCAGGAAGTGGATGTCTTGAAATCGCTTGACGAGGTCGATATTGGAAGCGGTGGCCCAGGTTCCGAACAATTTCCAGGTCTGTCAGATGCACCGATCATAGATCACAAGAGTCCACCTCGATATGGAGCAGCAGGAGTGAAGAGAAGACACGGGAGTCTCGTACCCGCAAGCTCAAATTCAGCTCGATTGTTCTTTGAGACAAGCTGAACCTGCCCACGAAGTTGAAGTGCTGAGCGCTCGCAGAGATCGTAAACCAGCGTCGTTCCAGAGTAGTCGTGAAGGGTTAGAGAGATGCTCTTGAAGAATGTTGCAATGGAAAGCCCAACCTTAAACATGTGGTGCGGAAGGCAAGGCATTCTGCGGGGCTGAACACTTGCAGCCGCTCGGTCAGCGCTCCGCCAATAGCAGACACTTCCAATGTTTCCTTTTTCTGAGAGCTTGCTGCGGTCTCTGCTCAAAACAGAGAAGGCTCTCATAACCATGAAATTTGTAAACATTACGCTGCGAATCTCCCAGTGCCAGGTGTGAATGAATGAGTGGCCGAACCTGTCAACTTTGACACGTCAGAAGTGGCCGTTGGGAGGGATTCGGGAACAAGAATCCGAATGAAACTTCGTTTAGAGTCTCCCTACTTAAAGGGTTGTTACAAGTCGCTGTTTGATAGAGATGCTTTTGTGGATGTGTGGTTTGATAGGATCTTAGAATCATGAGCAATTCATTGGGTGAAAGGGGGGTGATCACATGACCAGAGCCTTGAAGATCCTCAGGTAAGATAGGCAGAAGTGAACCAAGTACCAGGTTACTGAATTACCAGGTGAAAGTCACGTTACGTATGAACACAAGAGATTTCTAGAATTACGTTCAATTCCAGAAGAGAAGCCTGGAGCTCGTAGAAGCTTGGGAGCGAGGCTAAATACTCCTTAGCGCCATAATTAAGCGAAATGTATGCCTAAGGCTCAAGCGAATTTCCCCCCTCACAGCCTGACTTAAAGCTCGAACTGTGCTTCAAGTTCCTCAAACAACTACGAAACTATCAACTCAAACAATGACCCCTCAATCTTCGCTACGTTCCGTGGGCTAGTCCTATATCTTTACAATCTCTTCCATGTCTCACGCGCAATCTCCCAGCACGACAACCTCCTCTGAAATCACGACATCGGCTAAAGCAGTCAGACCCCGCCATCGCATCACCGTCTTCCCCACCTCGCGCCGATCTTTCGTCGACAATTCTACCTTCTTCGTGTCTTCTAGACGCACAAATGGCACGCGGCGCGGCGCACTGCCCTGCTCGGGAAGTCTCCTCTTCTGATATGTGGCTGTGGTTGGCGGCCAGGTTCCTGAAGCACGGAGCGGGGCATGAAATGTAAGGTTTTGCGAAGCCTGCAGAAGGTAGGGAGGGAGGGAGGATGGATCCTCCCTTTTCTTATCTCTAGAGTTTTCTGCTTATATTCATAAAGAGACCTTCGTTCTTCTCCAATGCGAAAGGAAAGTTGCTCCTGAGGATCTGCCGAGTGGATGAAGTCATTGCTCTTGAAGATCCTCAACCCAAAGCACACTTCATCACCATCTTCTTCGTTCTTCAATCTTCGGCCATGGCGTCAGCAGATCCAGAGAAAGATATTACAGGAGCTCCAACTCATCCGGAAGCTTCCCGGGAAGCTCAAAATGCAGATGAGATCTCACCCAACCTCCCCTCGATCCACGTCGATGATAATTATGCGCTCTATAAGTCAGGGAGAGAGATCGAGGTCTCCCCAGCCGAACAAAAGCGCGTGCTCAGGAAGATAGATTTCAGAATCATCCCAATATTGTTTGTGACGTATATGTTGCAGTACCTGGACAAGAACTCGATTAATTTCTCAAGTGTGTATGGATTGCAGAAAGGCACGCATTTGAAAGCGCAGGATTATTCGTGGCTTGGTATTTCACCTACCTCCCAACTCTATCTTTCGCGTTATCAAGTTTCTAATGGTGGTGGTGGTGGTGGTGGTGAACAGGTTCCATCTTCTACTTTGGCTACTTGCTCTTCCAGTTCCCCTCCGGATATCTGCTTCAGCGTTTGCCAATCAGCAAATTTCTTTCTCTGGCAACGATTGCGTGGGGCATTATACTCATTACAACGCCGGCATGTGTTTCTTTTGGAGGCATCGCGACAAACAGATTCTTTCTCGGGGCGCTGGAGGCGACGGTAAATCCTGGGTTCGTGTTGTTGATGAGCATGTGGTATACCTCTGCTGAGCAGCCGTTGAGGCTGGAGATCTATTAGTACGTGACTTTCCCTCTGTCATTGCCACCCTGCCTATCACTCTTCTTCTGGATCACCTCGTTTGAACCTCCCCTTTCCTTTCTCTGCAACCAGAATGCTCCAGCCAATTATGGAACTTCGCCCTCTTTGTTCAACTTCCAAGACAAAACTCAATGCTCACCCTCTTCACCAGCTGCACAAACGGCATAGCAACCATGTTCGGCGGCCTAATCGGCTATGCAGTCGGCCACATCACCACGGGCCTTCCGCAATGGATGTACGTCTTCCTGATCTTCGGCGCCCTCTCGATAACCTGGGGCATCATCTCCCTCCTCATCCTCCCCGACCTCCCCTCCACAGCAGCCTTCCTCGCCCCGCACGAACGCATGCTCGCCATCCAGCGCGTAGCCGCGAACCGCCAAGGCGTCAAGAACCACCACTTCCAGGCCTACCAAGCGCTGCAAACGGTCCGCGATCCCAAGACATGGATCCTGTTCGTCATGGCGGTCGGCGCGCAGGTGCCGAACGCCGCGCTCACGTCCTTCACTTCGATCATCGTGGCCAGTTTTGGCTTCGACACGCTCGGGACCCAGTACTTGCAGATCCCTGGCGGTGCGGTGCAGTTCCTTGCACTGCTTGCCGGGGGGTTCGTGTGTACGAGGTGGCCGGACAATACACGTTGCATCGTGATGATTTTTGCGAACAGTGTATGTATTCTCGGGGCTGGGTTGCTTGTTGGACTGTCGGATGAGAATAAATGGGGACGGCTTGTAGCGTTGTGGTTGTGCTATTTCCAGGGTCTGGGGTTTAGCATGAGCTTGACGATGGTGAGTAGTAATGTGGCCGGGTACACGAAGAAACAGTTGACTGGCGCGGTGCTGTTTACGGGGTACTGTGTTGGGAATATTGTGGGCCCGCAGACGTTCATTGCGAAAGAAGCGCGTATGTATCCCATCTCCCTCTTTCTTTTCTTTTCTTCCCCGTTATTTTCTTCTCTTTGACCATGGCATGTTGTTGATGTTGATGAGAAATAGCTCGGTATCACAGTGCGTATATAGCGATGCTTGTCGGGTACAGCGTCAAGTTACTGATGGTTGTGATCCTGTACGTGTACATGAACAGGAGCAACAAGAAGCGGGATGCCGAGCAGGCTGCTCGTGGCGAGCTATCTGAAGAGGAGGAGAAGGAGGCGATTGAACGCGGCATGCTCGATATGACGGAAATCGACAACAAGGGATTCCGATATATTCTATAAAGGGAAGTTCACAATAGATCTAGATCCGTTACAACCTTCAATGCCGAATGTTTGCAATCTTGGTTCGCGTTCTGAGGGTTTGGACTTTGCTCCTTTGGTACGGATGACTAGGTGCTTTGAATGCTGGTTCAAGGAACGAACTTCTATGCTCCAACACCACAGACATACTTTACTTGTCTAATTTCTTTGATGCACAAAAAATATCTCCTTGCTTCATATTCGTAATTCACCTTCTTCTCCTTTTTTTTTCTCTAAGATCATTCATTCAATCATCGGAAGAAAAAGCAACCAACATCTTCAACTCCGGCTCATAGGCCTCACGTAGTAATACCTAGCCAGACCCCCCTCTCTCCCCTCGCTCCCTCTCCCCACGTCTGGAAAGACAAAGACTCAAAAAAAGAACCGGATCCGCGTTTTCTCCTTCTTCTTAATTTGCGACGCATACAAAAAAAGAGGATCGAGAAATGGAGGAAAGTGTTTATTGCCTTGTAAGATTTATCTTTTTGTCTTGTCTTTTGCAGTAATTCTGCATGCTGCATGCACGCGTGTGAGAAATAATAAGGATAGCCGTGGAAATGCGATAGAGTATGATGCAGAGAGTGGGATGAGGCTCTCTCTCGACGTGAGAGGATTGCGGTGCTGGAAGGACTTTGAGGTCGAGCTGATCACGTGCTAGCCCCCTTTCCCTTCCTCGCCTTAAACAAATCGATTTGATTCGAAGAAAAAAAACAGTGCAAGTCTCCGAGGTATAGCAATAGCGACGTAAGTAGCACGAGTTGAAGGTACCCGGAAGCTATCTATGTCTTGATTCCTGATCTGCCTATACAGCGAAAGCCTTGACTCCCGTGAACCGAACTGTTTGTTTGTTTGTTTGTCGCCTTGCCTTGCCTTGCCTTCCACCTCAGTCAGCCTCGTCACTTGCGCAACCTCGAGAGACGCTCGTCATCACCCCGGACCACCTCCCTGAAAAAGCCATCACCCTCCCCTGGGCGTCGCGGAAAACACCCCGATCACACACACGCACACGCACATACAAGCAGGGAGGGGGCGAGGGCATGGGCACCTCGCGAAGGCCCTTACTTACTGTTGAGATCGCGCTCAGCTCAGCCCTCCACTCGCTCCCCCGTGCTTGCTTGCTTGCTTGCTTGCTTCCCCGCGACCTGCGCTTACGCTACGCTACCTTACCTTGCCTATCTTGTCTTGTCCTTTCTTCCCAGGCAGGCAAGCAGGCAAGCAGGCCCCGAATCCCCCAATTTGCAGAACCAGAAATTGAAACGGGGAGACTTGCATCCGCACCCCCCCATACATACACGTTTATTTACGTACTGTATGAATTGGTAATTTTTTCTTCCTTAAGGGGTCTTTCCTCGTTGCAACTACTCAGTTGTGAGATGGATGGCCCTCCCCTCCGAGATGAAGAGGCTTGGAGGCGTGCATGACGTGTTGTATTACGCCGAACGCCCCGATGGGAGGTTTGACGTCAAACATGACAGTGATGATTAGAAGGAAAGGATTTTTGTTGGGAAAGGAGTTGGTGGATATTGGATGGAAAAGCGAAGGATTGCGTCTACTGGCACCACTCACATTTACTGCCCCCTGAAGTCACGCCCAGAAGCGGGGAGCAGGGCGGCGAAAAGCAGATGTCGTTTTGCATGTGCGCTCAGCTGTGGAGGAGGGTTGGGGAGAAAGAGTACCGATCGTTGAGTCTATCGAGAGATATTGTGGCTTTCTCATCATGCAGGGTTGCTGCAGGTCGTCTTCACATCCACAACTTGCGTTGAATACAATTTGCGGTACCCAGATATCATGCACGGCAGACGATATCGGGAAGGGGAAGGATTCGATGATGTGGTGCAGGGCAGAGGCACAGCTGCGTGGCTTGCGGACCTCTTCTCCTGAATGATCATGTGGAAAGTGGCTGGGAAGGAAGAAGAACGGCTCGCAAAATCAAACGCGGTGTGGCTGGTAACATCGGCCCTAACCGTCGTTTCGAGTGGTGAGGCAGGTGTTGGCGGTGGGCGAGGGGAGGTATAATACCTCCACATATAGGGCTGCGTTGCGTCTTATTGGCGCGAGCGATATGTGGGAAGGCGGAGAATGTCATGTGTTTTCTGGTCGCTGCTTTTCGGAATGAAGATGGGACCCGACCAGTCAGAGGGGAGGGAGAGCGAGCTCCGTTTGCTTGGTCCAGAGCAGATCACGGGCAGAGAGAGGAGCGGTGATGCACCACATGTGGGGTTCGAAACCCGGATGTCTCGGCTGCAGTTTCGACGTGGCATTTGCTGAAAAAGAACAGGTACTTTAGATCTGGAGTTTTGAGAGGTGGAAGTTCTGCGTTGAGCTGCGTGCGTAAACTCTGTTTGCTGTCGGGGGCGAGTGATGAGGCGTGATTTGTGGAGGTGTTAAGACTTCTCAGATCGGGTATATGTGAGATGGACGTTAGGGTAGGCTGGGCACGGATGGCGAAGCGGTCTAGACGGGGATGCAAGTGGAGCAGCCTCTCTGCCTCTGCGGCTGCATGGGCAAGGACCAGGACCAAGAGCTGCAGCCTCATCTCCTGCTGTCGAAATCAGGCGGTTTGCATAGAGACCCGTATCCATTATTGTTCCTCCCTGCGGAATATTGGCCTGGGATATGGGTTTTGACTTTTGAGAAGGTTTCGGGGGATTTATTTCGAGAGCACGTCGCGAGCAGACGCAACTGTGGAGACGAAGCCGGCTCCCAAATCTCTGCCAGCATGTTTGGGGCTTGGGGATCCGGAGATTCATTGATCTCGAAACTCGGGGAATTGTAGAAGCGAGGCCGTGATGCTTTGTCGCGGGACGGACGAGGCGTGCGCTTTGGGCACCGCGGAGCGTGGAAGGCTGTTTGTGAAACGTGGTGAGAGTGGGAGTTCTGATATCTGCTGGATCAGGACGAGGAATCAAGCCCGGTGGAGCAATTGAGGTCGCTGCTGCAAGTGGACAGTCAGCGCTAGCACGCTTGCGGTGCCGTTTGATGAGATGATACTGATGCTGAAGAGATTTTCTTGGGCAGCTTCAGAGATGCAGCTGCAGAGCTGCAAATGTCTAAATAAGGAATAACGCCCGCACATGACTCTAACGCGTTTCTTGTTATGAGGAGGTGTTTGTTGATCAGTGATCGGTGTGGTCAGGTGAAGCTAAAACATCTTCAAACGGCTATTTTAGGGGTCGCGTCGCTTAGATGTGAAGACGTCACGTCGTCATCTCACTTCAATTTCAATATTTCCAAGACGCGCATCGTATGCATCGTGAATTATTGAATCTTAACTGAATAGAGTTGCGATCTTCGCCGCCCCCACCGGAGTTGCCATTCTTCGGGACTGTCAATTTCAGAGTTTTCATGAGAATTTTCACTGGGCTGAAGAGGCATTTGATTGCGAACCAAAAGACCGCGCTCGGGTAGCGACATCCAGCGAGCCCGCCGCGATCCAGGTACCGACTCCCGAGGTATTATTTCGCCCGATGTATTTTTATTCTTTTGGCGCGCTTGCAGGTTAGTGCGTCCGCCGTCCGTTCTCAGCGCGGGCCAGCTCTGCTTGTGATCTGGAGCAGGGAGATGCTTCATGTCAGGTACGGATCGTGTCGTGCTGCTGCTGTGGTGAGGTTGATATTGGCGTTTGCATGTGAGCAAGCATTGCTCGCGCGTGCCACACTGCCAGGCCTCAGCAGCTGTCAGGCAGGGGGGAGTGCAAGAAGGCGTTCAACGGTGGAAGTGGGTGAAAGCGGGTGAGACCAGGATGATGGCGTCCCCTCCTGGTCTGCGCCGTTCGAGTGAACCTTGCAAGAGGCACACCAGGCCGGCATGGCACACACCAAGCCGTTCCGCACACCCTCGTTCGCCGACATGGGCCTAAAGAAGTGCACGGAGATGTCAGAGAGAAACTTTTGCCGTGCAGCGAGAGAGGACTCGGGCGCGACTTTTCCAGTCCCCGAGTTAGGTTTATGATTGGTCCTGCCGCCTCTGAATATACTATGCGGCAGATCGTGTTCGTGTTCTAATCTGCCGCGGTGCTGCGGATTCTTCCTCTGGTCGGGCAGGTGGGGAAACAGTTGTGTTGCAAGAGTGAGATTCTGGATGTCGCGGGTTGATGTTGAAAACTTTGAAGCCAGCCTGTCTTGCAGGGCGCTGTCCCCCCCCTCCGTCCCTGGCGAGGCTGCGGTAGGGTTTGGTGAGCCTCGAGATCGCCCGACCGGGCACCATGTTCATGGCCTCCCACTCTCCACCGCTTGGACATGGCATGTCGACGCCTGTTGCCAACCCTCAAGGGAGCAACAGATTAAGAGCGGTAGAAATTCTCCGATCAACCCTCAAGGGAGTCTCTTGGAGTCTGGGGGCCTGGCCTTGAGCACCGCCAGCCTTACGAATGGTTCACGATGCCGGAGCCTCTCCAGCCTGGCAACTGCGATCTGCCGGCCATGGGTCAGTAGCAGCAAACTAAACATCTTGACCGTTCAAGATCCATCCGCACTTATTGAACGTCACTTGGTGAGGCCGCACACACGAGCCGTGGCTAAGTGACCGTCCGAAGGCGAGCAAGTCGCGCAGCACGCTCATAATCTCGGAGTCTGGCACTCCTCGAGGCAAAGTCTCTCATTCCGGGTAAAACGGGCGACAGACCGGGGGAGTGATTGGCCCGCAGAGTGACTTGTGAAGGGACATCCGAGAAAAGGAACAAGTTGGAGACTGGAAGGAAGAATTAAGCTGAGAATAATCGTGAGAAACACACAGCTCTACCCGAGCATGACACAGGGCTCTCAGCCAGGCGGCGAGATTCTGTTCAAATGAAAGGCCGAAAAGTATCAGCGGTGGCGGCGAAGGCGTTTCTCTCAAACTCGCGGAGACCGGATGGGATATCCAATTATGTTTGACATTTCGGCAGTCGAAGGACGGCCTTTGCTGATGAGCACAACTGCAGTCCGGCATCACAATCTATCATTACAGCGAGCGGAAGGGGTGTGCCGGCGCCACGGCCCTGCTGTGAGACGTCAAAGCATGAGGAGCGAAGAGCTGTGCTCTCTTTGCATGTTTTTGCATGATGCCTTCAACTGGAAGAGTGCGCCGCAGCAGCGCAAAGATTGCCGTTAGAAAGGCCAACTTTGCAAACTCTCCCGACTTGGCTCGAGCTTGGTAAGAGCGTAATAATACATGGGACACATGAGCAGGAACGCACATCTCGCATCGGATCAGACACGGGATGGGAAACGATTCCCATCATATGGTGCTTTGCCGCCCGAGAAATGTTCGATGCAGGTGTGGGTGTTGGAAGCGTGATGCGTGACGATCGACGGCTCCCCCTCTGAAGCCCCTTTGGGCAAGTCATCTCCGGAGCTATTCATGCAATAGCGCAGCCATCTGATTCGCGGGTTGGGGCAGGGTGGCAGCCGAAGCATTGGGTCCTGGCGGCCAGATTGTGTCGGGAGACAGCGGTGGCTCCGGCGCTGGGCGGAAAGCCTCATCCACCAGCACGATAAGTACGGTAATGCAATATCTGGGCGTGCTATGATTCGTGGAGGCGGCAGCAGAGGCGGGGCGCGAGAGGGGGGTGACTCAGAAGAGCGGGTTAATAATACCAACGCGAGCGGTACGTACATTTACGGTACGGGTGCGCAGAGAGGCTGCGATCTGGAGGGAGTGGGTGGGGGGGTGGATGTGAGGGAAGTGGGTAGTGGGTGGTGAGTGATGAGTGGTGGGTGGTGCCTAGTGCGAGTGCGAATGCGGTTTTCTGGGAGGATGGACCATTGGCCATGAATGCAGATGGACCAGCAGCAGCAGCAGCAGCAGCAGCAGCAGCAGCCAGAAGAGGGGGTGGAGTGAGAGGGCGAGAGGGGCGAGAGGAGCGCGAGGAGCACGAGGAGCAAGAGGGAGGATATCATACGGAGTAGTAAAGGGGAGGGAGGTGTGCAGGTGCAGGATGGAGATGCAGAGGCGCCGCGCTGATTGGCCGGCATCTGACTCGAGGAGGAAGTATCGCTCCTTTTTGCTCCCTTTTGCTCCTTTTCGCTCTAAGTAAGTTTCTGCACGCCGCAGTCAGTTGGAGTGCCGCCCCCCTGCGGTGCCTGCGCCTGCGCCTGCGCCTGCGCCCGTGAAAAGTCAAAGACCGTTCCGTCGGTCTTGCTCAGTAGTTGCTAACTTGCTGCTGGCCTGGTGCGTGCCGAGTGCTGGTCTTACTGAGTAATTAGACGACTGGACTCAATCTCTCCCTCGGCTCGTCTTGTCTGTCTTGCCTTGTCTCGTGCTCCACCTCTTTCTTCAGCGGCGATCGTGCACTACTGTGCTGTGCGGTGCTCTGCCAAACTCGAACTCTTTTTCATCCTCTCTTCCTCCCTCGCTCCCTCGCTCCCTCGCTCCCTTGCCACCTGTCGCCGCTGGCTGAGTGTTCACTTCAAATCGTGTGTGCAGCACTGCACCCAGCAAGCAGCTCCCAGACCCAGCTCCCAGCACCCGCCAGCCCAGCCAGCAGGAAACACCACCACTCTCGTGCCTCCCTCCGTGACCCCTTGCTGCTCCAGCCACCTGCCCACTGCTGCCAGGCCCCAAACCAAACCCCCCGCCCAGTCCCCTCCGCCATCCCCAATCAAGCTTTCGACAGCTTCCATCTGCCTTCTTTCACCAGGATCTCCAGCAACGGGCGCGCAACCCATATCCTTGCTACCCGCACCCACAGCACCGCCGACAGCTCCAAGCACATGCGATACCGTTGAGGCTACGACATTTGACATCTGCCAGCTGAAGCTATTCACAACATCGTTTCGACCTCCGCGACATCCACCTTCCCTCTCGACAACGCAATTGACGTGACACCGTCGTCGCATTGCCGCCCGCAACCCGCCGTGACACAGAGACGATATTACAGTACAGCCAGTACACGTGCGATCCTTTGCGCGCCTCCAGCAATTATCGCAGCCTGCAGCCTGCAGCCTGCAGCAACTCAGTCGCAACGAGAACCTCGAGTCCGAATTGCTCTGCTGCGGCATACCGAATCTGCCGCAACGCGACAGGCACAACTTGGCCCCCCCCCCACCGCGTGGGAGCTACACCCACAGATTGTTGCAACCACAGTGGCTGGCCTTCAAATAGATCAGAGCAGAGCAGAGGTGAGATCCCAATAATTTCCTATTTCCCTGGCGAGTTGCGGTTGCTGGCGATGTGTTTGGATCATCCTCGACGCCTTCGAGTCTCGTTGCGGGACGCGTCTCGGCGCCCTACTGCTTAGCGATCCCTCGTGCGAAACGGTGGGCCTCCTCGCGAAAACCTCGTTGCGCAACCTCCCTACAACGCCAGCAACAACGTGGTGAGCAACGATCAGGACATCGGCGACCTGTCCTTGATCATCTGCGCACAGGGAATGATCGCGTCCTCGCGACTGCAAAGCGCCGACCTGCAGCATCCAGAGTCTCTTCGCCTCTTGGTGCCGCCTCTTGGTGCCGGATCCCCAGGCTGTTGATCTTTGAATGCACGATGCTAACATTTGTCCCACCAGATCCGATAATCGTGTATCCCGAGTCCTGCCTCTATCCTAGCCTACATATCCGTCAACCATTCCCCAGCAGCAGCAGCAGCAGCAGCTATCCTCTGCGTATCCCACAAGCATATCCCAAGTGCATCCTCGAGAAGCAGTTGGGAGGATCATCCCTCTTCCAAATAGCTGGACCTGAGATCCGACGAACTTCGAGTCGACAGGGAAGGAAGCCTTCCAGAAGGGCTCTGAGCGACGGATAGAAGGCACACCAGCTTCTGTGCAGGCTTCGAGAGTGAATTACAGCATACCAATCTATCTGAAGGAGACTCGGCACACCTCATACCAACCAAACCCAATCACTTCAACGCAAGAACAACACTGCCGTGCTTGGTCACGCTTACAAGATTTTCTCTCGCGACCTTGGACGGTCGGAGCACGCAGTTACTCACGGAGAGGCACTTCCTGCAACCATTTTGAGACGTCACAGTTGGGAGCACAAAAGACGAGATCTGGAGCGCGAAGTTCAGGTGGTACAAGAATCACCTACAGATCCTCCGTAAGCCTTGCAGGCGCCGCCCAGCGAGAGCCGAATCCTGGTCGCGCAAGGATCACATGTTTTACTGACATTTTGGCAGAAATCCGCCTTTAGCCCTCGCGCACGACAAGGCCTCGAGATCCGATTTGGCAGCCCACCAGAACTCGGTCAACGACGCGATTGCAACGCTACATCATCGAGGTACGTTCTGGGCCCTGGCTATTTCATCTATGTGCACGATTTCGTTTTTCGACAGGTCGCGCGATGGCGTTCCACATCCTTGTTTTCTCCCCACCACAGTTGGCGTTGTGTGTAAGCGAGGTGCCATCCACGATCATGGCCCTGCTGCATGACCGTCTTTGGCCCCTGCTGTGGGCTGCAACCCCATCATCTCCTTAATTAATGTGCCGAACGCCTGTGCTGCTTGGCGGTCCGACTTGGGTGGCGTCCCTTGCCCGATGTTTACCATCCACCCATGCCTGTATATTATAACTCCAAAGCCCAGCGACTCCAGCTGACCTACCTGGTCTTCCAGACAACGGTCTTCGTTGAGCCCTCACTCTTCAGCCTCGTTCGTCTTCTTGTTGCGTCATTCTGCACTTACTGCTGCTGCACATCGCACTGGACGTGCCAGACCTTTCTGTATGCAACTGCCCATTCCGCGCATGAGCTAGTCTGGCTCTGCTGCAAATTCTCTACCTATCATCAAACCCTGGCTTTTGGACACAAAGCTAACCCGAGATTCACAGGCGCGGCCACACCCAACGGGCTCACGGTCTTTGCGAGTCATTTTCTTGGGACTGAGAAGTTTTCCAGAAGTAAGTTCAGATATTCCATCATCTCGAATTTTGTGGTACAGAGCGCGACAGAGTTCCTGGGCCATGGCCCGACACGCGAAAGGTCTGGTCTAGTGGCCGGCTCACGGTGTCGAAAACGTGGGTTTCCCTTGGAGGCGCACGCGGCTGCCCCACCTCCAGTCCTCCCATGAACACCGATGTTCAACGTTGTGCGCCACAACCTTGCACCTTGTCCGCCCTACACCACCCCTCTCGATGAGCATCGAGGGTAGCTCTGGCGGACTTCGGATCGTCCCATTTCTGTGCCATCTGGCTCCCGTCGCTTACCCCACAATCTTCCATACTGTCCCCCCCCCAACACAACCTGCAATCCCATTTGATACCCGGATTCTCCGAAGCCAGTACCCGCCAGTGGCGGTGCCCACTTGGGAGGATTCAAGAGCCAGTAAGTTTTCTAAGAAAAGAAATCATGTTGTGTGTTCCGCTGCATCGATCGCATTACGATCCTCCTCCTCAGTTTTTGCCCCCGTGTTTCCGTTCCGTGATCTGCACGGGGACTGCTTTTAGTCTGAAATGCTCGTTCTATTTTAGTACCACGATGTGCTTTTCATGCGTTTCGACGATCGCATCGCGACGACCTTTCAAATTGCTGTGTCATGGGCAGGCGCTGACTTGTACTGAAGCAGATAGGTCGGATTTTAAAGTGCAGCACACTCGGCAGCCGTTTCATATTCCATCCGCTGCCCCACGCTTCAGGGCCATCGAATCACCGTTGTGAGAGCACCTGCGGCACTCAGGTACCTTAAACCGTTCCCGAAGTAAGTTGAGACGGACCAAGCACTCCCTGCACTCCGATTTGCAACGCACAGATGTTGCAGGCATGCATGGCAGCATGAACGCTCCTTGTTTGGTGGTCGAATGCCGGCCTCGCATTCCAACGGCGAACATGTGGCTTGATGGAACCCATGGCTAACCGATCAACAGACAAGGACAGCTCCCAACTACCGAGATGGCTCATCGACAGAGTGGCGGGTACAAAGAGGAGCCCGGCGTCGCTGTGGCCAACGATCACGTAAGCACACCGCTCTCTGCATTTTACGCTGTGGCCCATTGTTGGACTTTGCATTGCCGCACTCGTACTCGGAGCTGCTCCACAGGACATGATTCCTTTGCCTGACCGGTTACACGCGAGAGCTCGCAAATTGTTCCCATTGAGCTCTGGGCTGCAGGGATGACGGCAATTCGACGGCGAAGGGTGTGGCTTCGATGCTTTCCAGAAGATCACGAGCAAGCCGTGCGGACTCGACCGCGAATGTGCACAAGTCGTGGGCGCGTTTCAAAGCTGGCCAGGGTGCATGCATGGGGCAAGGCCCTCAAGTGCTGCCCAATCCCACGCGGGCGAGCAAGCCGGGGGACCGCACAGACATCTCGCATCCGTACTCGCTTGGCGGATAAGCTCTAAGCTCTGCAGAACCTGCTTCCAGTTGGCGTAAGGGCTTGCGAGCGCCTTTTGAGTGCCGCGAGAGTGCTGGGTCGCTGGGTGCGGCGCACAGCTGCTGCCGAGTACCAGACAGATGCCCTTCCACCGCTCGTTCGCGCCCCTTTGCTCGCAAGTTCTCGCGCAAGCGTGCGGCGATCGTCTCGTCTTCCGAGGAAAGGCGCCCAGCGGCGGCCGATCTTCTGCTGGTTTTACTGGTTTTGCTGCTTTGTTCTATTCTGTCCAGTTCTATTTTTGCAGCGCATGAAAACAACATCCAAGAGCCCTGGCCGGCAGGGGCTTTCCCCAAAGGCGTAAACGAGATCAAGGGGCCTGCACGGTGCAGCCATTTGCAGCTATATTTGTTCGGTGCTGCGACGCTAGGCCGTCCTGGGCACTGGCGCTGCTCTTCTGCTGCAGTCCCATTTCCCGCTGCTCGCCAAGATTAGCGCCGCAACAACGGACTGCTTTGGTGGCGGGCATGGCTGGCACACCACACCCTCGCCCTCCTGGCCCTCCTGGGCCCCCCAGCAATTTGACACAGCGCTAGTCACCGCGTCATCTTCCTGTTCTCCTGCTCCCACGGCGCCCCCTGTCCGGCTGCCTGCCCTCACCGCCGTAGCCTGACCACTGACGGCAGCGGAGGCCAGCATCCCCAGCAGCCCCCGGGAAATCCTTGTTCTGCTGCCCAGCGGCCGGCATGGCCATGTATTTCATTGGGCAACCATCCCGGCCGACCCCCAAGACCCCCCGTCCACCTCATCGCAATGCGATATCAACCTTGTCACGCGTCTTCCATGCGTTGGCCCCCTCCCCCCTCGACTCTCTTGCTTGACCTTCAACTGCCATATCACGTCGACCCCTACCTCTTTCATGCCCACCATACCCATACCCAGGCAGGCCCCATACCAGCGCCCAGTCCCAAAGACTCGACCCTCCTTCCGTTCTCACGCCCCTCCCCCCCCGGTCGCTCTTCATCTCATTCCTCAATTCAACCTGCCCTTCCCGCACACATTTATCCTCGCTCCGATCAATCTCTATCTGCCCTATTTGGCTCCTATTCTCCGGCTCCGCAACGCATCGTCCTTCCTCATCTCATAAGCTTCTTGTACCCTCGTCGCTCCACTCTGTTTAAAAAGTGAGCCCTGGGAGAATCACGCAAATCTCGGACATTGGCGCGTCGCTTGTCCCTCCCGGTCATTCGTCTCAAGATTTGGTAATAGACGCAAGGCATCTGTTATACTGAGGTACCACCTTCGTACTCTTCCCATGCCCAGTCCTACGCCCCAACAATTTCTTTGACTCCATTGTTGCTCGGCCGCTCCTGTCAAAAGGCAGAAGATCGGACTCAGGGACCCGAGTGCGGCAGCCACCCTCGTAGTCAAGGATCGACGTCTTTCTTACACCCGAAGTGTCATAATAAACATCACGACGCGTTTTGCTTCTGTTCTCAATGGTTGTTAGATTTTGCCACTGCATTTACCAAGACGGTTGAGGAATTTCACTGACAACTGGTCTCTATGCAGCATCACCCCCACCACGCGCAGCAGGGTCCTCCACCTCCGCATCATCTCCAACAACCGCGACCCTCGAGCATCGTACATCAACAGCACCAACAGCACCAAGCACCTCCTCCTCAACCACAACACTCCAACCCATACCCCCCATCCCACGGTCTGCCCCAGTACACCCAGAGTGCGCCAGGCGCTGGAGGACAGCACACCCAGGAGCTTCCAACCTACTACGCTTCCCACCCGAGTCCATACAGCACACCAAGCGCATCAGGCACATACTCATCTGCAGGTAAGTAACCGCCTGTTCTAGACGCGTTTTCTTGATGAAACAGACCATTAACTAATTTACAGCACCAGAAACTCCAGACATCATGGCGGCCGCGCAGATGACGCGCCCGTATCCCCCTATCTACCATACTCCACAGTCGAACTCTCCAGCCTCCGTTGCATCTCCTTCCGCACACGACCAGCACAGAATGTATGGCGCGCCGGCCTCCCAATTACAGCAGAACACTCAGATGTACTACCCTGGCCCCCAGCAACAATACCCCCCAATGCCACCCCAGGGTGCTCCGTCATATGCTCCCCACCCGCAACAGCAGCAACACCACCAATCTATGACTTCGCAACCGAACCTGCTCATGTCACATCCCTCTGGTCAACACCAGATGCAGCAACATCCGGGTCAGCAGCAAGGTATGACGGGTAGCCCCAGGACGAAGATGGAACCGCATGTTCCGCAAATCTCCAGACCATCAGCACCATTGGGACCTCCACAACATCCAGCCAATGGTCCGCAGATGAATCAAAACAACGTTCCAGGGGCTAACGGCGGGGTCAACCCAAATGCTGCTCCAGGTCCTATTCCAGCAACAACCCCATTGGTGGTTCGACAAGATAACAACGGTGTTCAATGGATCGCATTCGAATATTCACGCGACCGTGTCAAGATGGAATACACTATCAGATGCGATGTTGAATCAGTCAATGTTGATACTTTGAGTCCGGAATTCAAGACTGAGAACTGCGTCTACCCCAGAGCTTGCTGCAGCAAGGATCAATACCGTGGAAATCGATTGGTCTACGAGACTGAGTGCAACACTGTTGGTTGGGCTCTAGCGGAGCTGAATCCATGCCTGCGTGGAAAGAGAGGTCTGATTCAGAGAGCTGTTGATAGTTGGCGCAATAGCAACCAAGACCCAAGATTGCGGAGCCGACGTGTTCGAAGAATGGCCAAGATCAACAACCGCAAAGCTGTTCAAGCGGCGACACACACCCCTCACATGGCTGGCCCCAGTGGTCCAACAGGGATGCCACCATCTGGAAATATGGGCCCAGGCGGAGCGGGAAGCATGGGTAAACCTAGCTTGGGTGGGATGGGTGGTCCTCAACTCCATCACCATCACAACCACCCTGATGGAAGTACTCAAGGAGGGGATGATGTCGGTATGTTTCACCAGATGTGATGCCTGCCGTGATTGATATTGTCTGTTACTATTATCTGTGCTATGATACCTTTTGCTATATACCTGTTGAGAGGGAGGGCACAATTATTGGGAGCAAAGAACCATTTTGTTTTGGGTCGTCCTTAAAGGGCGCAATCTTTCTGTATAATACATCATTGGCACTTTTGGCTTCTTGCTTGGCTTGTGGCTGGGCACGGTACCAGATCTGCACCAAAACCCCAAACACAATCATGTCTACACACTGCTGTACTGTTGCACTTCCCATCCTCCTCAAACTCGTCTCGCATGGCATGGCATTACTTTGGCTTACTCTCTGCTTACTACACCTTTTTTCTTTTTTCACGCTTCGCTTGCCGGTTTAAACGTGAGGCTAACTGATCCTTCCCTTTTCTTAGGCGACGACGAGTACATCGACGAACAACATCACCACCACCACGCAGCTCCCGGCGCTCCATCACAGAACCCCGAAGATGATGTCAGACAGTCGCACGTCTTCCCCGGATACTCGGGCTCCTACCCACCCAATCCCTCCGTAGGCGGCGCGTCCATGGCCCCCAACATGCACCCTTCTCACAACGCTTCTCACTCCTCGCACCCCATCACCGCACGCTCACACTCCCACTCTCATAGCAGGGACACTAGCTCGCTCAACGATGAGGACCGTGCTAGCCTCTTTGGCGATATCCCCGATGCGAAGAAGCGCAAGTTCATCCTCGTCGACGATCCAGGCAAGGGTGGGCGCGTCAGAGTCCGGGTCACGCTTGATACGGTCGATATTAAAGAGATCCCGGATTCCTTTCGCAAGAGCAATTCCGTGTACCCGCGCTCCTGGTTCCCGTTGCAGATGCAGTCCCCTCCACCATCCGCTCATGGCTCGAGATTTTTCGAGGGCGATGATGAGGATGATACTGTTGAGGTCGATGCTGGAAGAGGACCGAGGGCCAGTGGCAAGATGATGGTTGCTGTTCCGCTTGCTGATGGAGGCGAGGCGGAGGTTGGCGTCCCGCGGATGAGGAAGAGTGTGAGGAGTAAGGAGGTTCGGTTGAATGATCTGGGTTACAGAATGACCTGGCATCAGAGTCGGGTTTTCGCGGACAAGACGGTGTTTCTGCAGAGGGCTTGTGAGTTGTCCCTAGCTGGTGAAGATTTCCGCTCCCAATCCCCTACCCTTGTTTTGGTATTGATGGTTTATAGTGGACGCATACCGCAACAAAGTCCGCAGTACCATGGACATGGTAGGCAAAGACCTCGAGGCCACGGCGCCGCACTTCGAGACCCGCGTCGGCAAGAGACGCTGGAATGAGCGGACCAAGAGGGAGAGGGGTGGAGAGTCATAGAGCACTCATCTCCCTGACCGCTTCCAGCTTCTTTTTCCCGCAACCGACTTCTGACCGACACAACAAACACTAAAATTTCAACACCGCTCTTCTTCACTTCTTTCAACGCAAGCGAGCGAGCGAGCATCGATTCAGCATACATGTTTTTCCTCATTCAATCAACTCGCATTAGCGCTCACGTTTCACGGTTTACTTTACGGGGCTATGGTTTATGTCGAATATGACAACATACTTACCTTTGTTTTTGCCTTGCCTCCTTTTCTTTTACTTTTACTTCCGTTTATAATGGCATTGGCGATTGCGATAGATTATAACGGAGGAAAACCTTGGTGGCTTTTTTTTTTTAGGGGGAGGTTTTTTTTTTTGGGAGCTTTGCTGGGTTGTACTGTACATTTTGCTTGGGATGGATGGATGGGGGAGTCGAAAATGGGGGGAGGGAAGACGTGGAAAATTGGGTGGCATGGTATATGACTTAGAATAGCGGGGGTGGGTAGATTAGACTATGCAAGATGCAAAAATGCAATCACTTGCTAATTATTAGTCCTTTTCTTTTCCTTTTCAACTTGGGAACTTGTCAACTTGTCAACTTGGGGCTTGTGGGTAGGGGGGGAGGGAGGGGGCTTGGGATATGTAGGTGCGAAGGTGCACTTCTACTTACTTACTGAGTAAGTGAGTAAGTAAGTAAGGAAGTGTTATACCTTGCCTCTTTCCCATATCTCGAGTGAGGAGGGCAGGTGAGTGAGTGAGTGAGTAGGGAACGTCGACTTGTCGTCTCCGGTCGAGCTCGGGGTTATGCTGCGGAGCCACCTTGAGCTTTTGATCTCTGCTTAAGAAGGAGGGGGAGGATGGGATTCTAGCTACTTTTCGTCGTAGGTGGGAAGTTGAGAAGAGTTGCTATAACGAGGTGTTTGTTGTCTACGCGGTGCTGGTTTGGCTTGGATTTAAGATAGAGAGAGGCTGGTTGGTGGTGTCTGTTGTGGATGGATGGATTGCTTTGAAATGGGGATCGTGTGGAAAGCTGGATTCCCTGGGTGCTGAATAATGAATGGTTGGCTATTACTGCTTGGCTTCCGAGATGGCATGGGTCGATGGGAGAATCGTCTGGTCCGGATTATTGGTGTGTGTGATACCCGTCGGCATTCCTCGCTTTGTTGGGGCCGACTTGCCTGCGCTGGCCCGAACCGGATACGGAAATGCCTGCGGGTAGTGTGGCCCTGCTGGTACAAGTATCCATTTCTCGGATTTCTTTGGACATTGAACAATGGTGGATCTTGATTGGCTGCCAAACCTTGCCTGGTTTTCCCCTTCGGCTGCTGCCTAGGAAACCAATTCTTTGGGGAGGGGGGCGGCAGCTAGCAAGCGATTGGGGAGTGTTGGGTTGGGCTCTGTGGGGGTTCGGAGGGGTTGCTCTGCAAGGGGATTATGTGGAAGCTGGATTCCCTAGGTGCAGAACTATGAATGGGTATTGCTGCTTGGCTTCCGACTTGGCATGGGTCAATGAAAAATCGTCTAGCCTGGATTATTGGTGTGTGTGTTAGTGTGGCCCTGAGACTTCCGAGATAAATTGTTGATTTTGGTGCGTGGTGAACAACTGTTGGCATTCATTGGCTCGCGAACCTGCTGGTGGATTGACGAGGCTCTCCGGGCATTGTGAACCTTGTTCCAGGCAGACTCAAGGTTGAATTTCCTGGGAGCCGAACAATGGTAGACACACATTGGCTCACAAATTGCGGCCCTGTCGAGACTTCGGTCATGCTGACTTTCCTGGGTGCTGAATAATTGTTGATACTCATTGGCTCTCAAAACTTGCAAGTGGGCTGACAAGGCTCTCCAGCCATTGTGGCCCTGCTTTGCCCAACGGACATATTCATGATTTCTTTTTTAGGGTGCTGTGCTGCATTATAGTAGTAAGAGGGGGGGGGGGTGGTGGGCAAACAAGAGGGTAAGATCGGGTTCTGATTATGTGTAGGTATAGAGGGGAACGACGGTGGGACAAAAACCGGTGCGATGCGGGTGTGAATGAGAATGATAAGGAATAGCAGGGGAGGTGAGGGGAGAGCGGTTTCCTGTATATTTGCAACAACGCGAGTGTGGCCCTGTCTATTCCAGTTTGAATGCGCTGGATTTCTTTGGACACTGAACAATGATGGATCTTGATTGGCTGCCAAACCTTGGCTGGGTTTTCCTCAGGCTGCTGCCTAGGAAACCAATTCATTGGGGAGGGAGGGAAGGCATATGGGGGAAGAAGTACTTGGTTGTGAGTGGTGAGCGTTCATGCGTTGCGGCCCAATTGTGGCTCTCAAGAAATCAAGCAGATTTATTTAACAGCCCAACTTGAGAACGGAGCTGTTTGTTTATCAGTTAGGATCGGAAGCAAGCGTTCCCTAGCTAAGCACACAAGCAAAGGGTTTAAAGGAAGTGGCAAAATGGTGATTGTCTTGGATTTGGAGATATGGAAGTGTGGAGGGGGGATATAATAATGTGAGGGCTGGGTGGGCAAACGGAGTTGTTAGCCCCAAGGCAGTGTGGCCCTGAAAATGCGGCTCCATGGCCAGGTCTCCTCTGACAGCTCAACCGGAGAAGCAGTCGATTGGCTGTTAGTTTGGGAAGGGTAGGGAAGGGTAGGGAAGGGTAGGGAAAGGATGGATAGAGGGCGTCCTCGCGTGGTACTTCGTACCCTGACCTCAAAGGTTAAGTCTCCACGGCTGGACCAAACTAAATCAGGTAATATGTCACCGAATCTGAAAGAACAATTGGTTGATTATCCCTTCTAGCGCAGAACCTGCCAAAATCAGATTAACCTTTGTTTCTACGAGAAAGTAGAGCACGATGGTGGCGCGGGGACGTGGGGCGGAAGGACGAACACTTGATTGTGAGTGGTGAGGGGGCTCAGTGAGTCAGTGGCGGTGGCCCTGTTCAGATACGTGAATTTCGTGGTTTCCTGTGGAAGTTCAACCGCGGAAGCATTTGATTGGTGCGTGGCAGTCAATCCTCATTCGGAGCCTACACCAGCCAACCCTATGCGTGGGGGGAAGGGGGATGTGGTAAAAGAGTGATCATGGCACATTTGGAGATGTTGTGGAAAGATGGAAAAGAGGGAAAGCTTGGTTGTGAGCAGTGAGGAGGAGATGCGTTCAGTCTCATTGTGGACGTGCATCTAGGAGGCTTTCAGCAATGTTTCCCTCGCAGCTCAATCGGAGAAGAAGTTGATTGGCTGCCAGACTCTCAAACCTCGTTAGAGGGGCTCATTGGCCTAACTACACCTGTGGAGGAGGAGGAGGAGGAGGAGGAGGAGGAGGAGGAAGTGGCACTACGGTGATTGTAGTGGATTTGGAGATGTAGGGAATGGATAGATCCGAAGGAGAAGCGGTGAACAGTGTAGGAGGGGAGGGTCGCGCAACCAATAGGGCGTGTGTGGCCCTGAAACGGCACATCACCTCCCCTCAGTTTTGCAGATTCATCTTGCTCCCTGAGCCACCGCAGGGGTTGATTGGCTGCGTCACTGTGTGACTATTTGTAAGGGAAACTGGATGATGAAGGCTGGATAATGAGAGACTCGAGTGAGTATTCTGGATCTGATATGGGGTAAGTAGGCATGTGGTTGCTAGGTTGGGGCGGGAGCGCTTTTTAGCCTGGAGGTATGAGGGACACAGAGGTCAACCGAGGAGCCAAAACTCGATATGAGAGTTGGAACTTCAAGGGAATAAACGGGAGGCTTTGGATGTCATCATGGTGGTAACTGTTTGGGGCATAAACTCCCAAGCATCTTGTCCAACCCGCTTCTTGTGCCGGCCTCATAAATCCATGCAGCAGTTGAGGGAAGACTTTTAGCTAGCTCTCATCGCCAATGAAGTCCATTCAATTATCCAGCGTTAATGAAGAAACCAATTTGGCAAAGCCTAGTTATTAGTGATCCTTGGCAAAATTGACACAATCAAATATCCAAATACCCAGAAATGTCACTGATGAACGTGCTCAGTTGCTCGTGGGTCCGACTGACGACATTTGTGACCCAATGCTGAGCTGAAGTGACGTGTCAGGGCATCAGCTCGAGTGAATACCCGCCCACATCCCCATCTGACCCCAGGGGCCAATTCTCCACTGCAAACAAAATTTCCTTCGTAGTGCGAATCTTCGTGTCTTCGACAGTCCTTTTCACTTGCGAATGCTTGACTGCATTTCCCGCAAGAGTGCGGCCGCTCTCCTGTGTGGACCCTCCTGGTGTGTTCCTTGAGGGTACTCCCTCTGGTGAATTTCTTGGAGCATTCTTCACACTTATGCACTCCCTTCGGAGGTTTAACCTTGGCTTGAGTCATTGGCTCTGGAAATAACTTTGCAGAAGCTTCTGGCAAGAAGTGATTCTTTTTTATATGTCTTTGCAGATCTGCATCTGAGGAGAAACCGGTCTGAATTCTGCTGCAACCGTCTATTTTGCAGCAAAAGGCTCGGTTGTGAAGTTGGATATGTTGATGTCTTAACCTTGAGTCCGCAAAACCTTCGTGAAAGTAGTAACACATATGTCGTGGGCATTTGAACAGCAGATCGCCGTAAAATTTTGAGAGTGCCAGTATGGAAGCCGAATCCTCGGTTTTGATTAGTCGTTCTTGGTTCTCTCTGACAGAGGTCAGAATGCTTCCCAGATTTCCCAATCCGTCTAAAGAATTCTTTTTCCCTCTTAAGTCTCGTGCATAAGCAATGAGCGCTACAAACGTCTCGAAGCTTGCTTGGTGGCCAGCTTTTTTGCAGCGTTCGCGCAAACTTTGGAGGGATACCCCAACGGACGTGTCAGCATCTGATGGGCCGTATTCCGATGAGAACTCTTCGCAAATTGGCGCCAGCTTATCAAGATCATCCAGATCGTCAGTTTGAAGATGCTCCAAGTAGGACTGCAAGTGGTCGACCCAGTGTAACATTGCATAGTTTTGAAAGACGTAGAATCCAGTCTTGAGAAGTTGGCAAATTTCCTCGTCATCTGCCATGAAACCAGGAAACATGAGATAATGTAAACATAAAGATGCAAGCTGCCCTTCGGCCCGCGATACTCTGACATGATTATCTTGCATAAGATATCTGGGAATCGAATTAGAGTGTTTCAATAATCAAAGTGGCTGGGAAATTTGAACTCACATTCTAGCTGAGGTATGGACGAGCTCTATGCGATCGCCAGGGAGTCTTTCGACTAACGATCCGCAAAGCGCTCCGATATCTACGACAAGCGATCGTTCTTTGAAATCCACAATCTGATCTTCGATATCGATAGATACGGCGCCCTGGATTTCCGGCCATGTCAAGGGACGTTTGGCAGTAACCACCCAGCCCAGCAACGTGAGTGCTTGATCTCTCTCAGCGACGTTTTCATTTCGTTCAATGCGTTCCACTATTCTTCCATAGCTAGACGGACATCTGAATCAGTATAATCCAGTGGAAGCCAAGTTAACAAGAAATGAAAGGTTTAAACAGACGCTTGGTTCAGTCCCAGAGGAAACCGTCGAGGCAGGAGTGATTCATAGAGTTGTGCACGCGAGACCTGAGAGTAGAGATTCTGAAGAACCAATTTCGCAAACAGAAACATGCCTAATAATGTCAGCTAAAATCTTATATGCCTTAATTAGCTATTCTCACCTCCCGCACTCCCACATACAAGTGTTCGGATCAAGTCGCGCTTCTCATCAGCGAGATCAAACTTGCTTTGAATTTCCAAACAACAGTGCCTTGTATATTCGGCAATGTCACTCATATTGTCCGTTTCTGACAGCCGTACTATCGTGGCCGTGCGAAGTAAACTGCGAATGCTGGGTTCTGGTTGACTGACGAACATGGCCCGAATTCTACCAGGCTGAGGATCCTTCCTCAAGATTTTCGCAATTTCTGAAATGATTACCTTTCGTTCCTTATTCTCGCACTCATCGAGCCCATCTATTATCAAATGTATGCCAACATTTGTTGGAATGCTTCCTACCGCTATGGCTAGAAGCTCCGTGCACAATGATTGCGACTCCAGGTATCGCTCTCCGCTCTCCACAGATCTTTCATAAAGTGCCTGTAAGAGATCTGAGTCTTTACTCTGTGCGAGCAATTGCGATATGATAGCTCGAAAGACCGCAACGAAAGTGTTTCGCTCTTGATCCTTATATTTGCAATAAAAATAAGCGACGATAGTGGATGATAGTGACTTCGATTTCTCAACAATCACAGACGCTAGTACCGTTTTGCCTACAACCACGATTAGTCCTGTCCTATTATGTTGAAGTTCGTGCTTTACCTGCTCCTGGAATGCCGTGAATCCAAACAAGGGATCCTGAGGTGTGCTGGCTGTCATGCCACGCAACAATAGCGGTTTTTTGGAGCACCCAAAGTCCGGTACTTGGGTATAATTTTCTCACTCCAGTATACACTTCATGATCTAGTTGAACATTCCTAGCTGATAACCATGTTCGTACTGCAATTCGCTGATTATCTTTCCTTGCTATATCAGCTTCTTTGAAGGCCTTCTCGGCCAGTTCTCGGGCTACTTGGGAGGCTTTGATCTGGAGTACGTTTCCGTGGCTTTCGATCAGGGTTTTGTGTCGTTGCAAATTCAACAGTAGATGCTGGAACCTCGTATCAAAGTCTTTCCAAACAGCGCGAAATATCTGCTGCCATGCTGTTCTTGATAAGAATGTGTATTGATTAAGTGTCTGCCGGGGTTACTCACTTGGTTTCCCAAACACACGAAGAGCTTGTTGATGGAATTCGAGAATATCTTTGTACATCATTCCCAGAACTCCACGCATGTCTGAGCTCTCGGTAAACACATTCTGGTATTGTAATAGGAGAGGGATCTGCTCCGCAATCTGTTGATAAGCGTCGAGGAGAGCATCGAAAGACACAGCCCAATTATTCGCAACCTTACAGAAGAAATGTTAGATTGTTTTTATCCAAATATGACGACGAATAAGGTAAGACAGAGAATTCGTACCAAAAGAAGGAATTTCAAAGGCCCCCAAACGAAAGCGAGGATTTCAGACGTGTTCAAGAAGACCTCAACAACTGCGCCAAATTGATTCATTGCTTCCAAGAACCCGAGAATCCGCGAGAGATTCCTCATCTCTCTCCTCTTATCTTGTTGTGCTTGTATATCTATGATTGCTTGTTGCACATCTTTCAATGAGCAGAATTTGAAATCGTCTAGCTCAGCCTTGGAGAGTCGCGATCTAAAATTGGAGACGACTGTCTGAAAGGTGGGGACCATAGATGATGGAGTAGCCATGGTTGGAGAGGGATATTCAGCGGCTTTGCCTAGTCTCTCGCCATGCAACGATATGCTTGAAACAAGAAGTCGCAACCCTATGTGTTTTGAGGAATGATGTTGAAAAGTTCGGAGAACTATCTTGCAGCAGTCGGGCATGGGCTGACGTGGCGCAGTGGTTGCGTTTTTGGGCCGTGGCTTGCTGCGGTTCCACAACAGCACCCGATGGCGGAGGCTCAGCTCTCTTGTCACCAAGGCAGCTATCCCAGCTTTCATGTCTCCCAAAAAATTTCCTGCCTCGGTCCAAGTTTCCGTCAAGAAATACGATAAACATGAGTACCTTCTAACGACTTTGCTTGCCATCATGCTTCCGCTGAAAAGAGGTTTCGTGGATATAAGCTCCACTGGCGAGAGAGATAATTTCACGAATGTTGCACCCAACTTGACCCATAGAGAGTCAGGCGCGCGTTTTACTCCACCCAACAGGATTGCTGATTCGGCTTTAATATGCCTTGGCATGGTCAGTGAACGTCTTGGTTCTCTTGGCAGCCCCAGATCTCCTCTTTATCATATGCTACCAGGCTCTCCCGTACCTCTTGACAAGCTCACAATTTTACAGCTACCCGCCGTTGAGATCAGGCTTCTCACCACCTCTCTCTCCCTTTCTGAAATCACCCATGCAACAACGAGGTCTTTTGATAACTCAAATTATCACTTTGTTCTTCAGCGAGAGGATGGAGCTGGATACCTCGCATGCAGTCCAGGCAACCTTGTTGCTTCGTTGAATACTCCTTTCAGCCAGGCCACCAACCAAATCTTACTGGAGATTCCATCAGTGGATTTTGACTTCTATGTCACACGCCAATCGTGGTCCAAGGTGTTTCGTTCACAGACAACTGCCGAAAAGAATCCCATTTTGAATGCTGGGGTTAATGTTTCTGCAAACGCGTCCACGCTGATAGACGTAGGCAGGCTACTATCGGCCAAGAGATTGTACCTCCAACGTCCAGCTTGTCAAATTCCCGGTCAAATATACCAGAATCCTCACTATGTCAAATTCCCTGGGATAGAGCCGCGAACACTTGAGGAACGCAAAGCCGAAGCTCGATCTGATATTGATAGCATTGCGGAGACAAACGCGCAGAAAGAGATTGACAAAGATGACCTGAAGAATGAGTTCGCAGTTGTTTTTGGTTCCTTGATCAGATCACATTGCTTAAGTGAATTTGCAGCCGACAGAAGGATCAGAACCAGTCTTACGCCGTACGTTCATTGCCCACTCCGTAACCCGTTGCCAGCTACTCGTCTGACTGGTCAGAAAGGTACCAAAAAGGAGGTCTGGATTTCATTTCTCAACGAGAGTTCGGTCCTGTACAACCACGGTTCTCACTTTGGAAAGATATGCCTGGCGAGTATGACGGGAAGACTTGGTGAGTAGGGATTGGTATCGATGATTCAATGCAGTCGCTGAGGAACATCCAGTTATTCCCATGTAATCTCAGAAACTAAAACTTACGACAAACCTGTTGAGACTTGGGGTGGCATTTTGGCAGACGACATGGGCTTAGGAAAGACTCTCACAATGTTGGCCAACATTGTTGCGACTTTGAAGGATGCAGCAACCTTTCAGGATTCGTCAACTTCGACGAGTGAGGCCCATTTGACAGACGAAGAGATACTTCATCGATCAAGAGCAACATTAGTTCTCGTTCCTTCTCAAAGTATGTTGGAAGCAACCGTAAAATCAAGGAGGTTCATTGACCCTCGCTGCTATCTTAGTGCTCATCAAGTCCTGGAATGAAGAAATAAACAAGTCTGTCCCCCTCGTCATCTTATATTACCTATATTTTGTACTCATTCTCCATAGGCATATTTATGGTGGTCTCAGAGTCTGCGAATATCATGGCCGAGGCCGAGAGACAAAGGTGGAGGCGATCGCGAACGCTGATGTTGTGCTGAGCACCTACCACACAGTCGCTGGTGAAAGCACGAAGACGACTAGTCCGCTGTTTCGGATCCACTGGTTCAGAATTGTTCTAGACGAAGGTATACACCATGTATGGGCAATTATGATACTCGCTTAACTAATTGTCATATTCAGCACATATCATTCGTACAGCCTCGACCCTCTTCTTTGAGTCGGTGAGACGACTCGAAGCCAAACTCAGGTGGTGCGTGACAGGTACCCCGGTACAAAACGGACTAGAAGATCTTGGCTCTTTGGTGGCATTTCTGCAAGTGCCCATGCTTGATACACGACTCGAGTTCAAGCAGCATATTATAGATCCGTTGGTGAGGAAACATGGAAGCGGTGCATCCAGTCTCAGGGTACTATTAGACTCTATTTGCCTCCGTCGACTTAACAAACTTCTCGATCTCCCTGATGTCAATGACATTTATGAGGAGATTGATTTGTCCGATGCAGAAAGACTGCAGTACGACAACGCTCATACGGAGATGTCCAATGAGATCAAGAGACAAGTAAACCTCGAGAAGTCCAAGCGCGGTTACTTTGGAATCCTGGAGCTTGAAATGCGGCTCCGTCGCATGTGCAATCATGGCACTTTTGAGAGATCACGACTGGAAGATAAAGTATCGGAAAATTACAACAGTTTTGACGCAGTAAGCTCGACGATGTGTGATTCTTGCAAAACGGACTTGTCAGATAAAATACTGGTGGACAGTTTATGCAACGGGCATTATACAACATGTGGTCATCTAATTTGTTCTGAATGTCTTCCACAGTTCGAACAAGCTCTTGCCACAGCCAAGGATGCCAAAGATAGAGTCTGCCCACTCTGTGGACAAGAGTTGCCAGGGGATTATCTTGTGCTAAGTAGAGCTGAGGCGATGCTTGGCCAGATTGGACGCCAGCTACAGGAGTGCCCTTTATCTTTCCGACCAGACGGGGTTTCTTCCAAGATAAAGGCTCTGCTCACAAATATCGAGAATACCAGCGCTCAAGATAAGAGGTTTGTCGCTCTTGGGCAGGGAGCGACGGAGTGATAAATAGGCTAACACTGTGTAGCATCATTTTCTCTGGTTGGACAAGAACCCTGGACCTGATCGAGCAGCATCTTAAGAAAGGCAACATTAATTTCAGAAGAATTGATGGAATGTCCTCTCTCCCTGCGCGAAACAAGACACTCGAAGAGTTCCGAAAAGATTCCAAGATTCGGGTATTGATAATGACTACCGGAACTGGTGCAGTTGGGTATGCTTCTGTCCAAAACTTCTAAAATCCCCGACAATCAATTACAATAGGTTCTTGCTAAAGGTGTAGCGGTTAGTCTCAATCTCGCGGTGGCCAGCTCAGTTCACATCTTTGAGCCTCAATGGAATCCTATGGTAGAGTCGCAAGCAGTAGCCCGAGTCGTGAGGCTTGGCCAAAAGAAGAAAGTCTCGATCATACGCTACATTGTTCGAGGCACTGTAGAACAGGCAAGTCACCTGCGTTGCGAGTAAAGCACCTAGCTAATTTGATGCTGAAGACTATGCGTTCCCAACAACAGCGGAAAATCGCCCTGGCAGACCTTGGATGGACTAAAAAACATGGCTAGTAGATATCAAATTGGAATCTACTTGAATGTCAACCTGGAGATGCAAGAATGTGTGTGGCCTTCCTGTGGCCTTCTAATTTTCACTTACATTCTGTATCACATGTTAGTTTTAATCGGAATAATACTGCTTTAGATTTCACGGGGCCACGGTCTACTAGAGAGATGAAGTTAAAATGCATTCCCTATATTGTCTATATTAGGGCTAACTCTCAAAAGCAAATAGCTTTCAAGAAGCAATCTTGCTTTGATTAATTATTTAGCTTTAAGCTTACCTCTATTAATTAATTCTCTTTTACTATTTACAAAACTGAGTTTACTAGTTAAGGAATATAAGAATATAAAACTCGCTTAATATATTAAATTCAGAATAAGAAAGAAAATAATAATAGAATAGTTTTAAGATACAAGTATAGAATTAAAGGAATTAGTAAGATTAGTAGGATATTTAATAATATAAAAGAGGTATAAAGAGATTATAATAAGTAATTTGCTTATTAAAGTAAGTATAAGTAATATAAAGTAAAGAAGTAAAAGTAAAATAAAACATTTTTTAATACAAATATTAAATATAAAGCTTAGAAAGTAAATAAGAAAAATAGTATTTTTGGCCTTAAAACCTTTAATTAAATTTTTTACAAATAGCTTTTGTAACGGCTAGTGTTATATAATTGGTTTTAGCTAAGGTTCTAAGCTATAGTTCAAATCAAGCTCGCTTTAAACCAAGCTCGGCGTTCAGTGGTCTTGGCCGCACTTACTTATCCACTGCCACACCTCACCCCTTTTCTCCTTAGCTTTAGATTCTGTAGGATATTGGAATTATAGATCTTTGAGCCTTGTTCCATTGCTTTGTTCCTGCTATTACCGAATTTAGGAAATATAAGGAGTTATATTAAGAGTAAATAATATTACTCTAATTAAGTTATTCTTACTACTATTCTTACTAAAAGACAAATAAATCGTGTTTAGTGTCTTTATAAGTAGCATATATATAAGGACAGAGTCGTTTATTTATCTAGTAAAGTAGGATCCGGAGGATCGACCCTTGTGAAATTCATACTCCACTAAGACTAATCAGGAATGTGAGAATTGAAAGCTTGAAGCACATCATGTGGATACGAATAGAATATGCTTCTCAAATTAATATCAAATTGCATGATCTGCTGAATCGTTGTGGTAAAAGTAGAGTCCGATAGTGGGCTGGGCATCCACGTTTGCTGGACATCCAACCAGGCAGATCATCTGTTGATGAAAGAGGACGAGTTCTCAGTTATGTTGTTTTACTATGTTTCCACTCTGGAGCTCCACCAAGTATCTCAATGATGAGATCCCTCGGGTAAAGCTCTACGTACCACCGGAAACTGACGAGGCATGTCATAGAGCGCGACCTGATAGAAAATACTCTTCTCTGCGCTGGCGCTACGGTTGCCTTCCCACGAGCCAAAGAGCAGGAAATGATTCGCGAAAAAGAAGAAGAAAAAAAGCATATCGGTTTGGGCTAGATCTTCTGACTGGTGCGCGCAGAGGGCTGCCCCTATGAACACGCTGAATCGAAGCGTTCACGTATTGGAGGGACCGACGAATAATCCCAAAACAAGAATAGTGTTGATTAGCGAGTGGATCAAGCGTTGGCTGGGTTTGACGCAAGATAACGGTTCGAGACTCACCTTCGAGCTTGGCGAGGAGGGCGAGGATGGCGGAGACTTTCTCATCACGTGTAAGACTCAGAATGACTTTGGCTCTGCCACTTATGAAGTCGAAGTTGTATGTAGAAAGTGCCAGGGTCGTCGGGATCGGTCATCGATGCGGCGTTATTGCGGGGGTAGACCGTGGCGCCCCACTACGCATCTTCGAGCAAGGCTCCTCGCTTGTGCCTGCGGAATATCTACAGTGGAAAATTCCAGGGTCACTTAGCTTCTGCACATTCCAGGTTCTTCCCAGTATTAAACCTAGCAAACTTCCAGTTCATCTGAGCTTTGTCTCCAGCACTGTGAGCCACCCTTGCGTAATATTTCCGTAAGATGGAAGCAGATTTGGTAGTTCGGTAAAAAATCCCTGGACGCAGGTACCGTTGCGGGGTGGAAGTACGTTTTTCCATCAATGATCGTTTTCATCACGCTTTCCCCTCTCGCAAAGTCAGACTGGGTTATTCCGAGTCATTTCCAGACTCCCAAGAGCCTTCCCAACCCTTCCTTGGGTGCGTTATGATGGCATATGACGAGGAGGGTCGGCGCGGCGGCCCGAATTTTACCCTTCCTGCAAGTAGTTGCATGCCCGAATGAAAAAAAAAACAAGGGAGGTACCAGGGAGGAGTTCATATGTGACGCGCAGTTCCTGACTTCAGAAATTTCTCAAATCCTCTTTAAGACTTGACAGAAAGGAACAGGTAAGGCATGTTATCTCGCCAATTCCATGATGGACAACAACAATTGCAGTTCCAAGCTCGGTATCTTCTGCACTCTCCTCCTCTGGGTCAATGGCATTACAGGGGCAGCTACTGCCCCTCAGCAGGGCACGCAAGACTATTCCTACAAATTCAGCTCTGTGGCAATAACTGGCGGAGGGTATATAACCGGCATCGTCGCCCACCCAACGGAAAAGCACCTGATGTACACTCGTACCGACATTGGATCTTCATACCGCTGGGATGAGGCCAGCCAACAATGGATCGCCCTGACCGATTTCATCGCCCCCGAGAATGTCAATTGGCTCGGTACCGAAAGCATTGCGCTCGACCCACACGATCCCAATCGGTTGTACCTCGCACAAGGCCAGTACGTCACGGACACCCTACCAGCGGCGTTCTTCGTGTCAGACGACCGAGGCACAACCTTCGATATCTACGAGGCGCCATTCCCGATGGGCAGTAATGATCTGGGGAGAAATAACGGAGAGAGATTGGCTGTTAATCCTTTTAACACGAACGAGTTGTGGATGGGGACGCGAACTGAGGGTTTGTGGAAGAGTACGGATCGGGCGAAGACCTGGACCAATATCACGAACTACCCTGATGCAGCTGGGAACGGAATTGGCATCGTGTTTGTGATTTTTGATCCGAAGAATAGCGGCACAGTCTACGTTGGAGCCAATGTTCCCAATGGACTGTATTACACGAAAGACCATGGCGCGACATGGCACTCGATTCCCGGACAACCTACGGCTTGGGATCCAGAATTGCTATATGCAGGCCATACACCAGCCAGTACGGCCCCAATGCCCATGCGAGCGATCTTAGCCTCTAATGGGATTTTGTACGTAACATTTGCGGATTTCCCAGGTCCTTATGCATCAATTATGGTGTGTTCTTGAAATTCAACACCAAGACTTCTGTTTGGAGGGATATCACGCCTGGAACGAATAACACTTACCCCGCGCCTTACAAGCCACAAGCTTGGCTCCCGGGAGGGTTCTGTGGCATAAGCGTCGATTCGAAAGATCCGAATACATTGGTGGTCGTCACGCTTGATCGCGATCCGGGCCCAGCACTAGACAGCATGTACTATTCACATGATGGAGGGGAGACCTACAAGGACGTGTCGCAACTCTCGACTCCACCTGTAAGTGGTGGGTATTGGGGACACCCGGTTGCTGAAGCTGCACTGAAGGATGGCACTCCTGTACCGTGGCTCAGTTTCAACTGGAACTCGGAATGGGGAGGTTATGGAGCTCCCTCTCCAATTGTTGGCTTAACCAAATTCGGCTGGTGGATGTCTTCTGTTCTCATCTATCCATGGGATTCACACCATGTCATGTATGGGACGGGAGCGACTATCTGGGCTACTGACGAACTTTATAAAGTAGACTCGAACAAGGCTCCGCAGTGGTATATCCAAGCACAAGGAATCGAAGAGACTGCTGTTCTAGCCCTGATGAGTCCTACCGACGGAGCACATCTCTTCAGTGGTTTAGGAGACATCATGGGAATGCGCCATGCTGATCTCGATCTCCCACAACCCATGTATGAGAAGCCAGTGTTCTCTAATCTCAACAGTCTCGATTACGCAGGCCAACATCCCAACGTCGTCGTTCGCGTGGGTGACAGTGGAGTTTCGTATCCTAACGGTTGTGGATCTGGTCTTTATTCGAAGGATAACGGAATATCATGGACCATGTTTCCCACATGCGTGCCAGGAGTTGGCAATCAAACCAATTTCGTGGGCCTCATCGCCCTTGATGCTTCGGCGCAGTCCTTCGTCTGGGCCTCCGAACTCACAGCAGCGCCATACAACGAGACTGGTCCTTATTCCACGCAAGATTATGGCGCGACTTGGGTCGCGCCGACTGGGCTGACTGTCATGACGGGAAATTTATCTGCAGATAGAGTTCAACCGAAGACCTTCTATGCTTTCAACGATGGGATCTTCTATATCAGTAAAGATGGCGGCCTATCATACAAATCTACTCCTGCATCCCAAACCGGTCTCCCAGCCGGCGCTGGCGCCGTTCCTGTCTGCAATTTTGACACTGCGGGCGAGCTCTGGCTGCCACTCGGTACGTCCGGCCTTTGGCACTCAACCAACTTCGGCGCTTCCTGGACACAGATCGGACCCAAAAGCCTCGTCGCCACATATTTCTCGATCGGAAAATCAGCTCCGGGAAGACTGCATCCTGCCCTGTTTCTCTGGGGTCAAGTTTCGGCGGGTGGAGCAGAGGCAATATTTCGGAGTGACGATGCTGGCGTGACGTGGGCGAGGATTAATGATGATGCTCATCAGTATGGGGGCGCGGCCATTATCCAAGGAGATCCAAGGGTCTACGGACGGGTTTATATGGGGATGTTTGGGAGGGGCATTATCTATGCTGATATTGCGGGCGGCGGTAGGGATCCAGTTTAAGGGATGATTTGCCTTACCGACAAATGCCAACGAGGCTTCGCACACCGTTCCCTGAATCGCTGAATAATTGGACCTTTCCGGTGTGATCGACAAAAGGCGCCCGCCCCAAATTCATTATAGAACCACGCGAATGAGGTGGCCAAGCTGTTGCTGTAGGAGCGCCTTCCTGTTCCCATGTAGATTGCCAATACAAAGTCATTTGTCTGATGATCCCCGTCTGCTTACTGGTTCTGCTGGTATATATAAACAAACAAAAACATAGGAGGGCTAGGCTCGCTTAGACTGCCTAGTTCAGGTAAGGCAAAGAAAGACCCCTATTTTTGCCAAGGGCTTGGAAGGTGGGGAACAGCCAACCCGCATCCTCCAGCAAGGCTTGGCTCCGGGGAAGGATATTTCGAACTGCTTCTTGGCAGATAAGCAACATCGAAGCTCGCAATTGTCGACCTGCGTCATCTGTGAAATGCTTGAACACAGCAAATCGCATCAACTAATTTGATGGCCACGTCTCTGGCCGAATCCCGGCTATTTATGGAACCGCACGAGTCAATCCCTGCTGAGGGGTAAGCGACGTCATACTGAAAACCCAGTATTACTGTATCTCATCCCCTCTGGCTGCAACATCTCACACAGCGCCAGGCCGACTACCTTCTCCAAATATTGCCAATCGCTTTCACGATCACGATGGTGTCCGAGAATGTTCTCCAGCTCTGTCAAGCAACAGAGACAGTCAGCTCTGTCCTTGCGAAGGATCCAACCAAGGCTCCCGGAGACGTCGTCAAGAAGCTCTACGGACACCACAAGAAGATCTTCAACCGTGAGCCCGAGAAGGATCGAGGAGCTACATCTGCTCGATTGCAGGAGCAGGCGCTCAAATGCGGTCGCTGGGGCCCGACGCAACCAAGCCCTCTCTTCTTGCAGGCCTATGCCGATGCACTGATCTGCTTGGACGCTGACCCCATGGCCGGGGTGGTCTCTCCTCCTTTGATGGGCTCTCATGGAACTGTGCCTCTTACCGTTATTGGCCCATTGGCAGATATCATTCGACACTGTTCGAACATGATTGTGCGCGCTGAGCGTGAGATCTTTTTCATCACGTGTTCTTGGTCGCCGTCAGTCGCACAGAGACTCATCAAGGATGCCTTGATCGAACTTTCAAGGAGAGCTGGAGAGAGGGGACAGAGAGTAGTGGTCAAGATGATGTACGATAAGGCCGCAGCTGCGAACATCATTGACGCGCATCAGCTTGTGAAGCCAGCGGCATACTCAGGCGAGAAGATCCAACTCCCAAAGCCGGAAGAAATACCAAATATCGATCTGGAGATTATCAGTCTTCACAAATTGGTGTTGGGAACGCTGCATGCCAAGTTCTGTGTCGTAGATCGCAAGGTGGCGGCGATCATGAGCAACAATATGGAGGACAACGACAATGTCGAGATGATGATCCATGTGGAGGGGCCGATTGTGGATAGTATCTACGACACGGCGCTCATCACCTGGAACAACCACCTCAACCCGCCTCTTCCTTCCCATGCCACACCGGCAACTGAAGGCGGTCTGCCCACTTCCGATCAAACGCCCATATACTTGGACCGCGGCCCGGCACGAGAACAACACGAAATCGCGGCTGAAGGACAAGCAGTGCGTCTTCCAGAGCACATGCCCGGGGACCCTCACTGGGACACCGATATCAACCAAGAGATCACACGCATGCAATCCGCCTACTCCATAAAACCTAACGAATCCCACCTCCAAGCCGCAAACCGCCAACTGAACCTCGCCTGCAAGCACCCCATCCCCCCATCCGGACCGGAGATTCCTCAGGGCGAGGAAATGACCCCCTACATCTCCTCCATGACAGCTACACCTGTGCCAATGGCTCTTGTCTCGCGGCCCCCCTACGGTCCCCCAAACATGCACAACGTCTACGTGCCCCAGAACGAAGCCTGGCTCTCCTGCATCCGCAACGCAACACGCACAGTCTTCATCCAAACACCTGACCTCAACGCCGCGCCACTCATCCCTGCGCTCGCTGCGGCGCTGAAGCGTGGGATACGGGTCACGTATTATATCTGCTTTGGGTATAACGACGCAGGGGAGATCATCCCGGGGCAAGGCGGGACCAACGATCAGGCTGCTCAGGCGCTCGTGAAGTCCATCACTGAGGAAGAACGCGAGCTTCTTCATATCTGCTATTACGTTGGCAAAGACCAAGATCATCCTATTCATCAGAGCTTCAAGCAAAGGAGTTGTCATATCAAATTGCTGATTGTGGACGAGCATGTCGGTATCCAGGGCAGTGGGAACCAGGATACGCAAAGTTGGTACCATAGTCAGGAACTCAATGTTATGCTTGACAGTGAGGAGATTTGTCGGAAGTGGAGGGAGGGCATTGAGCGGAATCAGAATACGGAGAGGTTTGGGGTTGCTGCGAAGGATGGGGTTTGGAGGGATGGGGATGGAAATCCCGGGGCTGGGTATATGGGAAACCCCGGGAAAGTGGAGGGGCTTTTTAAGGGGGTGGGCGGGATGCTGAAGAAGATGAGGGATAAGGGGGGCTTTTAGGATTGAGGGGTGGGCATGGGAGCTGATTGTTTACGAAGTAGTACACGGCGATGCAGGATGGTGCTGGATCTATTGAGGTTATTTTGGGAAAAGATATCCAGTGTTAGAATATTGGGAAACGAGCAATTGAATGAGAATACAGAAGTCACCTGTACTTAAGTCGTGAAAAGGAAAACATTGTTCCAGGCTCAGAATATGGGACACAAAATGATCACGTGATACTTTCATATCTTTCTGCACTTACATGCCTTTCTTATTAAGGATGGGAACGCATTGTATATCACAATTAGCCTTGATCCAACCGTTGGGCATAATAGGCCAAGTTTTCAGTATTCACTTGAGATGGAGATGGTGTGTCTGCTCTTGGCAGAGCACTAACCGAGCAGCTGCAGGTGCCCAGCCCCGCACACACATATCTCTACTTCTTCTTCAATGCTCTCTAAGAGCAAGGCTGCAACTATGAACAACTCCTCTAGGTAACGCATGTCACCAGCTTAATATGCTTTAAACGAGCGCTCAGGCCATCGACTTTCGAAGCCAGGCTGTCAGAGTCTCGTGGGCAGACCAGATGCCCGCTGCAGCTGGGTAGGCACCCTTGTGGCTCGCCCCTGAAGATGGTTGAAAACTTCGTCGGCAGCGACCAGCTCGTGTCACCTCCACAGAAGAAACCAAGTAAGCTTCGTTTGCCCCCAAAATCGGAGACTATGAAAGCTAATTCAGCCCACGAGGATCCCCCCCAAAGCCAGTCCGTAGATTAGAGAAGCCCTCCTCTTCTTACTCCAACATCTCACCCTGCATCTGCAGAGAACTGCACTACCAATGCAATCCCGTATCATGTCCTCAAGCTCGCTTCTGCCAGCCAGCGTATGATGCTTTGAGGAAGGAAGAACGGTTTCAGATCTATTTCGATATTTCTGTGGAGGAATTGGCAAGGACGACGGGAGAGGGATGTAGTGTGTGTGGTGTTTTTTATGAGGGGTTTCAAAAGCATGTTGAGAAGTTTGATGTGGAGGGGATATTGGGATTGAGAGAGGAAGAAGGAGAAGGAGGCTTAGAGGAGCGGGATGTATTTTTAAGGGTGCCGCTGGGGAGTAACTATCGCTTTTCTTTTGACGTTGGAAAAGAGAGGAGGGGGGAGATCAGACCGAGTATCGGGCCATTGGAGTTCTTTAAACCACAAGTTTCAGGTACGTTACGTCTTTCTTGTGATCTTTGAAAGCTTCATCTGATCAAGAGGAGCGTAGAATGGTCCGACTCATGCCGTGTCTTCGAACCCGCTGGATACGTTTCTCCGTCCACGAGCTCATATCACACCTTTGAAAACATTCATCACTGGATCGATACGTGCCGTAGGGAGCATCCCATGTGTCCCGGCTTAAAGCTAAAACCAAACGAACTACCTAGCCTGCTTGTTGACGTTGGACCACATAGCGATGGTGCCCATTGCAAACTTCGTGAGACGAGAGGGCAGAAAGGACATTACCTTACTCTCAGCCATTGCTGGGGCAAAACCAAGATGTTCCGTACCACCACTGCAACACTCGAAGCTAGGAAATTGGCGATCAGTTTAGAGGGGCTGTCCCAGACGTTTCGAGATGCTTGCTCATCACGCGCCGGTTGGGCTTCCGATATCTCTGGATTGACAGTTTGTGTATCATATAAGATGATCCGAGGGACTGGGAAGCCGAATCGGCAAAGATGTGCTCAATATACGAGCTTTCATTCCTGATGATATCAGCTGCTCACGGATCAGATGGAGAAGCTGGCTGTTTTGTAGAAATGGCCGAGGACCAACAGTCCTACGAGATCCCTGGAGTTTCTGGCGGTGGCAAGTCAGGTATCTCCATTCGACGGCAAAAAGGACATCGGGACTTCGACGGTGAAGGGATGTACGATCATGCTTTATTCAAGAGGGCGTGGACGTTCCAGGAACGTTTACTGGCACCAAGAATCATCCACTTCATGAAGAACGAGTGTGTGTGGGAATGCTCAAGTGCGATTTGGTGTGAGTGCGGGTCTATGTCCGTTGTTCGACCGAATATCAAACTATCGACTGCGGTGGCGTTACTCGAGAGCAAAGAGGTCACTGCGCAGAGGCTGGGCACGGAATGGCATTGGCTGGTTGAGAATTACTGTTCGGCGGATATCACGAGAGAGAGAGTGACAAGCTCCCCGCTCTGTCCGGTCTTGCGCAGGCATTTTCTCGCGCAAATGTACTAGGCAAGTATATAGCGGGTCTTTGGACGAATGATCTTCCCGATGGCTTGCTTTGGATGGCTGACGAAGATGCGATGAGGTCTGAACAGTATCGCGCGCCGAATTGGTCGTGGGCTTCCCTGGTTTCAGGTGGGATTACTTATCCTAGCTACAAAGACGAAGGGTGGGAAGAGCGAAGAAATTTTCGCTCTATTATCAAGGAATCTAGCGTGAGGATACTGGAAGCGAAGTGTGATCTTCCGGTTGGAGGGACTGATGTCACTGGTGCAGTCGCAGGCGGGCATATCGTGCTCTTGGGACTGCTCGTTGAAGTGACGCTGGAAATCGTTGACGACGGCGAGGGGGTTGATTTGGCAGGTGGTGACGTCGAGTTTAGCGTGAGCAGGGAGGGCATGACTGAGTATGTCAGGCTCGATGATCCGTTTGGAGATGAGCTGCTGGAGACGCAGAGTGTGCATTGTCTCCTAGTTGGAAGGAGCTGGACTGATGAGCTGTGTGTGTTGGTGTTGAGGAGAGAGGATGAAGATGTTTATAAGAGGGTTGGACATAGTATCTGCAATTGGCAGCTTGGCGATGGAGGAGGGTTTGGAAAGGAGTTCTTTGAGGATAAGCAGCCCTGTGTGATACGGATTATTTGATGGAAAGTGATTGGCGTAAAGCTTGAATTTAAGACGACTCGGGAAATAGTAGAGTTTTGGTGACAGGTGAGGAAGTGCGCGGGGGAAATATGATCGTGACTTCTCTCTTCATTTCTGATTCGGAGCAAGAGCATCGCTTCCTACTGAAAGTACCTCGTGTGGACGGGGCCATGTGGAGATTGAGAGGGATTGGAGGGATTGGAGGGATTGGAGGGATTGGAGGGATTGGAGGGATTGGAGGGATTTCTGAGAATAGCACGATAGATTATGAGAGGGGGAGTTGGAGTTTAGATGGTATCTGCATATCAATCCATTGTATACGCTGTAATGCGACATGATAGGGAGTGTTGATGGTGAACGTGTTGTGGAGGGCGTGAGTGCAAGATGGAACTTGGCGACTCATGGGGTGTGGAAGTGCCACGTGTGTAGAGGATGAGGGGTTGCACTCGGCTATTATCAGGAGAGGGTGAATGCATGAGAGTGGTATCGCGGGAGGAAGCCAAAATACTAGCTATCCACCTCGATTGAAGGAAAAGGATTTAATTCAGTCCTTTGGATCTTGAGTGGACCAGTGGCAATTGACCAAATTGTGCGTTCGTGACGATCGTTGTGTAACTTGTGGTGGGGCTGCCTCTGCGCTGTGGCTGAATAAGACATTAATGACGGCAGTGTCATGTGAGGAGGTCAAAATACGAAGTAATTCATATTGACACCTATTTCTCCAATCGTAGATGTTGCAATCGTGAGGGCTTGCAGTCGACAAGTTACCGTTTGCGAAATCGCACATGCATGAATAACAGTTGCTGTAGGGCTGTCTCTTCGCTCGCTAAATTCAAGGGGGATTGGTGGGGTCATACGAGGGAGACCAAAATAGCACCTGCCGACCTCGAGTCAGAAACAGAATGTAAGTTATTTATTGCAGCCGAGAGAATCTGAAGTCGAGAAGTCACGTTCAGTCAAATTGCACGTGCGAAAAAGGATGGCTTGGTGGGGTTGATACACCGGCGGCGGCTAGCTTAAGGGGGAGGGGTAGCAATGAGTGGCAGTGGTGTTTGAGGTAGGCGGGGTCGCTGAGCGCACCAATAATAGGCTACCTAGAAATAAATGCTTGCTGCATTTACCGATGGTTTCATCGAAGCGCTAGCTCGTGGTTGGCCAGGTGGAGGAGATTCGTGTGCATCTGGGCTGAGGTGAGCATAGCCTGAACTGGGCCAGGGATGGAGGGAGGGGCAATACAAGGAGCAGTTAAGTCATGAAGGATGAGGGAGTGACACAATGTGTCCGACTGTGCCGGAGGGCTGGCTGAAAAAGCCAGATCGCCGGGATGTCCGGTAAGCTGCCTGGTGGAAAAGGAAGTGTTGGTCGGACATTGGGGAAGGGCTAATCAGCGTCTGTGCAGTTGCTTCTTCGTTATCTAAAGTATTTAGGAGTTCGGACCTGCCCCCGAACTATCTATGCTTTTGACACCTTTGTTTCGGCCGTCACACCACACTGTAGGATCTTTATTGGGATTTATTTGCGATTATTCTTCACGATTAGGACCCCTGGAGGGATTATTTGGAGTTCAAGCTACATTCAAAGATCTTCACGATGACTTTGGGGAAAGGGAAGGAGACGGATGGTTCCGGAGCTGCCGTGCAGGGTGCGGATAAAAAGGAACGGCCCTCTGATGCCAAGTTTGCCTCAGAGGAGATCAAGGATAAGAAGAAGGGAGTTGAATTTGAGGCCGATGGGGAACTACATCTTCGGGGAGGGGCTGGACGGGCTAGTACTCGATATACAAGTACAACAATACGAAAGGGTCCAAGGACTAGGGCCAGTACAGGGTCATCCCAGAGTCGCCAAAGTTATGTGAGCTATGGCGGTAGAAGCAAGTCTGACAGTTATGCAAGTTATGGGAGTGGGCAGGAGAAAAAATACCGGAAGTCCTATACTGCAAAGCCAAGGTATCAGATGATGTGTTGTGCTTTTATGTGATTGAGGAATCACGACTGGTGGGAGAGAAGAGGAGGTTGTATGATTTGGAGTCTTTAAGGGCATACACTTTGTGAATTATTTGGGGCTTGGCGTTGTATGGGGAGGATTCGAAGTGTGTCACATCATTCGTACGACGGTATGTCAAATTTGGTGATTGTTTTACTACTACACTGGCGACTTGGAGTTCACATTTAACTTGTTCGTCCTTCCTACTCTTGGGGCTCTTTCGTGAACTCAAGCTTGCACCAGCACCCGAAAGCTTTCCAACGGCAGGACGCAACTTGAAGCAACCGAAAGTTTTACTCTTCAGTCCTTACAGCACAATATGCCTCGAGATGGATATCCCATGCAATTTATTTAGGGGTCTGGTCCCGGACATCACGGGCACCAGCGAAGAAGTCGAGAAAATCGTGGAAACGATTGGCATTGGGGAAATGGTCGTGATCAAGGACAACGCAGACCAGACCGAGGGCATAGGACCGATGAGATCGGAGGTGGGGGGTTTGGACAACCTAGACCAGGTCGAACGCACAGGAGTGTTCGATTCAGAAGTGGAGGGTATGGGAGTGATAGCGACAGCTCGTGCAGTCGGGAAAAGGGATGTTGTGCCATGATGTGATGGGAGATGATGCTTGGTAGTTCTCCAGAGATATATACCTGAATCAAATAAATATGATTTATCGACTCTCAAAGTGAGTTTCGTTCAGTGCTGTGCGAACCGGCGGAAGAATGAATGGTTAGAGTTCGAATTCACGAATCACATAATCTAGTGCCGCTCCCCTATCTCCATAATTTTTTCATTTCCCTCTTCGTCGTCCTTTAACACTCAGCTTCTCTTCGAGCTATCAAGTTTATCCCAAATCTCCCTGGACCCCGAGGAATCCACAAACCATTTATCAAGTATCCCTAAAATGACGGTTGAGATGAGAAGAAAAGCTTCCGGAGAGACTGAGTCAAGTTCTAGTCAGTGTGTGGCTGCCCCAAGAAGTCCATCGTTTGAAGATGAAGTACCCAAAGATAGGCCCCCACAATCTAATGCATGAGCCTCAGATTACATTTACTCATAGTCCATCGAAGCTTACTTAAAAGCACGATGGTAACCTCACCGTAGCGGCTACACAAATTACACTAGGAAGGAAAAAGACAAGGCAATTATTCGAGGCTTTGAGGCTTTGAAGAAGGAAGCGGGCAGGGTATAAGTGCTCATATCGACCTTGCCATGGAATACGCAGGCTGGGATGGAGGTCTGAGCGGACAAGCTCAGAATTGATGTGAGTTCGGGCAGGAATTATTGGCAGCATGAGTCACTTTGGGAACAATGTTCTTGAGCGTAGTATATTGGAGGGAAATGCAACTTACTAATGGTCTATAGTTTACTACTGGGACATTTAACAAGAACCAAGGGGGGGGGTTGAATATATCTCTGGCTATCTGCTAACTAGAAACTCATCGTATTTCCTTCACCTCCGATATGCCCATCCGGTATCACAAATATACCCCTTGCCTACATGAGCGCGCATTTCTTGTCACTCTTTTTCTCCTTCCTCTCATGCTGAGCTTGCTTCGCTGCTTTGTCTCCCTCCTTCTTAGCAGCCTTCTTCCTCTTCTCCATTTTCTCTCCAACTTCGGGATCCAAGGGAGGAAGTCCCTGGGCGTTCTTATATCTTGGAGTATTCGCCATTTCTTGGCTCATTCTGAGACCACCCTTCTTCGGATCTCTCTCGCCTTTACGACGCACCTGGCCGTGTATACCAGCTTGTTCTCCCGATTAGTTATAGAATGTACATAAAGCCCACTACGCATTTTAAAGAGAGTGGGAGAGGAAACTACTTACTGTTATCTCGTCGCCACTTCGCAGGGCCAGGTCCATCTTTGGCACTCCAGATTCCTGGTAATGGACCCCGCTTTCCGTTTTTCTTCTTCTTCTCTGCTGGAAATGGATCTACAAGCGAGGTGGACGACATGTTTGTTTGTCCAGTTGACGGGGGTTTTGGTCCTGACGATGTAAGTTTCTTAGGAGTGAAACAACGTTTTCGAGGGGGTTTTCGGATTTAGACTGAATTTGTTATATAAAGCTGAGACACATTGTGGTTGATTGTATTTGAGGAAATATGTCATACGGATACAAAGTGGTAGAGTCATTACTGTCGAACTGGAAAGCGAGGGTGTTGTGAATGGGCTTTGTACTTTGGTTCGAGATATCAGATGCTCTGTAATATTATTATGTGCTTGCATCGCACCTCTATCTTCAGAGAATGAAAGCTCGAGATAATGCATTAATGCTTTGTTTAAGTGAGGAAGTTGTCCTTTTATCTTTTTATAAAAAAATTCAATTTTATATAGCAAACCATGAGACTTGGCAATGTCACTTATGAGATTCAAGGAACTGTCAAATGCCCAACGCAAACAGATAAACAAATGTAGTCACAGAGTTGTAAAATTTAAATCACACTGAATTCGGGCTCTTGTGGTAGTATAATAGGTAAAGCCGGAGCAATAGAAAACCATGTAATATCCAAATCAAACAGTCTTACCAATGTTTGTAGCATATGCTGGCGAGCGCCTCGGCGAGATATTGCGAGTCTAGCTTGGTGTTCCCGAGTTTCGCTTCCGATGATTGTCTCTATCTCTTTCTTCATCCCGCCCTTCCCAAGGTCTCTTCTCTGGGTTATCTTCACCAAGGCAGCACTTCATCGCGACCGAGATCCACAAATTCCTGGCTGGGCACCCTCAATTCGCCTAATTTTTCTTTTGGCTTGGGGTTGAACAGTTTTTTGGCTGAGGCTGAAAACTTGGAGATAGCCCCTCGGATTGGATCTCCAGTGAGACTGGTGCTCCTCCTCCGGTCTACAACTCTCAGATTTCCACTTGATGTTCTCCTCACAACACGTGAGTCGTGATGATTATCATACTCGTCATTGTCATTGGGGTTGGCGCGAATAGAGCGCCGAAGAGCGAGAGTTCGGGCGGCCCTCCGTGTTTGTTCCTGGATTGGTCGAATGGCGAACGCTTTCAGCTTCCGAATGAAACTTCGTTTCGGCGGTGTTTCAATCATTGAGTACCGACTGAATTCGCTGTCATCATCGATATCTTCAACATCTACGAGATCATCCCAGAAATCCGCAGGTCTCCAGAGTGGATGCAATTGACTTTCATCAGCTGGGCGATCAAGAACGGATGGAAGGATTGTTGACAGATTATCGGTATCTTTCAAGGTCTGCTGTTGTCCTGGAATCTCCGCCGAGGGCTTTTTGAACCCTGAATCTAACTTGGAAGCTCTGGAGACAGCAGGCTTACTCGAGGTTGCCGAGCCATCACCCACGATCTGGTCTAAGCTCAAGACTGGTCCGAGATCACCAAAAGTTGATACGATCCTTTTGCTAGCCGTTGATCCTGTTTCGGATGTGACACTGAGTTTGTAATCTTCGGTGGTAGCGAATTTAAATTTGTTCCCGAAGCGTTCGTTAATGTCTTGTTGCGTGTGATACGCAGGGACAATATAAGCAAAGCCAGTCCCAATATTCCCTGCCACAATGTGTCCGTATACATTCCCGTTGGATGGGTCGACAACTAAAGAGCCACAATCCCCCTGTTCTATTGAAAAAATATTAGAGTCCCGATTCCATAGGCACGGGAAGACTGTCAGGGGGAGGTTGTACCTATATTGCCATCAAGTTGGACAGTCCAGATTTCACACATCTTTGAGGATCCTGGCAGTCTCACTGAAACAGCCGTGCCGAATATAGTTCCTGTGAGAGAGTCTCGTTCTAGGAGCGCCAATACAGGAGACCTAGAAGTTGGAAGTGTCTCAACAAGCCCGCTAATTTGAACTTGTCTATTCTCATGCTGGGCGAAGTCGCCCATTGAGAATGTGTTGACTGATAGAAATCCATCGTGTCGGATCTCGATCAAAGCCCAGTCCAAACCCAATGAGTCGTTCACTATGGATGTAAAAGCTGTCGTTCCAAGGAGGGGGGCAAATATGTCAAGATCTTGCCGTGGCACAGTTGCCACACCTTTCCCCTTCTCATTCCGTGTTTGTGGCTTTCCAGGTTCTTCTTGACTCGTAGCAGGAGATGATGATAGGCTAGTAACATTCCTGCCCATCTGTGAAGGCCCATTCCCCAATACGAGCGGTTTACCAATCGGCCCCCCGATTGCCTAATCGGGTAGGCCCATTTACTAATAGGGGGTTGGATACGATTCGGGACCCACAGTGGGTCCCGATTTAATAATCGCATAATATTAGGGTCTCGGCCTTAAGGGAGGCTGAAACTAATAAATCTACTAGTATACCCTAAATATATCTTTACCCCTATATGCCCCCTTTTACTTTGGAATTACTATTTATGCCATAGTATGGCCTTATTAAAAGTATATCCTCAATTCTCATTTCTTTATATTATTATATCTTACTTATTTATACTATATCCTATAGTATTATAGGCTTTATTTTAGGAGTTCTAAGCATTAATGGAAGCTAAAGTATATGCTAGAAAAGAAGTAGAAGTATATATTAGGGGCTATTTGCTCTATAATTTATATACTTTACTAACCCTTTTACTAACTTATTATACTTCTTCTTAATTTACTTATTATATCTCTTAATCTACTTTATTAATATGTCTCTCTTAACCCTTTATTCCTCTCTATCTTTACGTATACTACGCCAGTGTGTTTATGGCCGTATAGAATAATATTTTAATATTACTATTCCAGGAGCACGTGCTTTAGGTACCTAATTCTTGCCTTCCCCTATTGCTATTAAGCCTACTAATAATTAGTCCGCTAAAGATGAGATTGTATGGGATAAGAGACTTACTAAGGGGGATAGTAAGAAGATTCTTACTGCTCTTAAATAATACGAGATCAGGTAGTGGCTAAAGAACCCCGATATAGTTTCTTTTAGTAAAACCAAGGCAGAGAGAAAACACTAGTCTAATATAAAGCTTGAGTCTAAGAAGTACGAGCTTTAAGATAGCCAGGTATATTACAAGAAGTACTATAATACTCGCCTTGGGGAGATTATACCGGCAACTTATATTATTTGCTATAATAATGCCTTTGAGATCCTTACTACTATATACGAGAAGTTAATGTATACAGGTAAACTACCTATTCCCTCTCCCCTCCCCTCCCAATCTTAGGCTAATTTTACTATAGGCTTTAATACTATATTTAATTACTAATATAAGCTTTATTATGGCCCCTCCAGGGATAATAATACCTAGATATCTTTATATTATATATACTATAATAAATAATAGATTTAAAGGAGCAATATTATAATAAAGCCGATTTACTCTTATTATCCTGGATAGCGTATGGTACTAGATTTAATAGATTTTCATATAAGTGTATTTTTAGTTATATAATTACCTCCAAGTCATATGCTTTACCCCTATTTTTTTAGCCTTTCTTGCATTTCTTATATTTCTTGCATTTTTGAGCTTTTCCTATAATTTTTACGATTTTTGCGATTTTCGCGATTTTATTAATTTTCCATCCATACCATTTACTAATATATTATTATAGTATAATCCAGACAGAGAATATATATGGATTTAGTAATTGAAATGCCACTTTTCCAAGTTTGTCTGGATCCGGGGGCTCAAGGCTAAGTCTGCGGACGAAGCTACTAACGAGCTTATTAAATAGCTAAATAATAATGGGTATATTACTATTCTAGCCTGTAATAATGGGGGTGAGTTTAAGGGAAAAGTAATTGAGGTTTATAAGAAGAGAGGAATAAAGATTATACGGGGATGGGCTTACTATCCCCAATTGCAAGGCTCTATTGAGATTGCTAATCGTATCTTTAAGAGACGATTACGAGCTATACGTGCAGATACTGGTATATAATCCTGGATGTAATTACTTCCTTTAATTATATGGATAATTAATACCACGTTAAGCTCTGCTTTACCTAGGGGTAGTATATTATACGAGGTATGGTTTGGAAGGCAACTACCGGCTGATTTCCAGGAGTATAAGACACGTGCTATTTTAGGGGGAAATTCTGAGGGATCAGGAGAGAGATTAGGAAAGGGATTAGGAGAGGAAGATATAGAGGAAGGCTTATTTATTAATGAGGATATTGAAGTTAAACAGGAGCAGGAGGAGATGATTTTATCTGAACTAACTAAGAGGGTTGCGGAGCATGTGAGGAAACAGAAGGAGAATATGGTAAAGAGAGCTAGTACGAAGGCTCTGGAGTATGAAGCTTAAGAAATCGCTACCTTATAGATCCCAAAGCAATATCGCTTTGGTACTAAATCTGTAAGGATTCTAGTCAGAGTCTTGGAAAAAATAGCAAAGGTACGTAATTTACTTGAAGATATATTATTACTTGAGCTAACTATATTTAGGGGTATTACTTAGTAACTAAGCATGGCGAACTTACTACTCTCTGGCTAGCTAGTACCCTTAATAAGATTGCTTCTCAAGTAACTTATAAACTTCCAATAGAAGGGGCAGCTCTCAAAAAAGCTAGAATTACCCTACCCAAAGCAATTACACTGGAAAATAATCGTGGTTCGATTGCATTAGTTTAAAAGGCAGGGAGGGCATCTGAGAGAGTAAAGAAGAGAGTAGCGATTAAAGAGCCACGTGAGGATGGGGCTAGTATAGAGGAATTAGCTGATTACCAAGTCAAAAGGGGGGCAAAAAGAGCTAGGGGAGCTAAAGTAGCCCCTAAACGCAATGTAAGAGCAAGAAAGTAAGGAGGGTAAAAGAGGGGGAAAGGGGGGGGAATATGGAATATACTAATATATCTTCAATTTTCATAAAAGCCGAAACCGAAATATTTCCCGATTAGGCAATTGGCCTCCCGATTAACCAATGGGAGTAAACGATTGGGCAATCGGCCTCCCCATCTCGTATTCCCCTCCCATTAACTAATCGTAGTGCGCGATTGGTTAATGGGGACGCCCAGGCTCGGCAACGATTACTGAGTAATTAATTAGCAATCGATTATGTACACTATTAATTAGCTATCGATTATAATCGATTGGTAATCGATTACTAAACGATTATTCCACCGCTTTTACCCCGCATCCCCCCATTTTTTTCTTCTCTCTCTCTCTCTTCTTCTCTCTATTTTCCCTACCTCGCATACTAATTTTTTCCAAAGATATTATTAAAATATCTTCTTTACTTAAACCAGATTCGTTATTTGTGCGATTAGTTTTAGTAGATTCCACTCCAAGTACTCTAGATATATCAAAGTTAAGAGCACCTTATTGGGAATTTTGTCATATTCCTACTCTAGATAATCTTAAGCAAGACATTCTTTATTATACCCTTTATAAAACTAAACCATATAGTATACGAATATCAAGAAATATAGGGGATTATTTGAGCCGCCACTACCAAATTATAATATTAAAGGCTAAAAGTAAGAGCCAAATTACTATAAACCAGTAACTCAAATAACTCTGGTATAAAGCTCAAGCTAAGGAGGGAAATAGGATTAAGGAGTTTAATAATAAGGTCCTTAGAGCTTGCCTTAATATAGTAGTTATTACTAAAGCTCTAATCTCCCTAATTATTATACGGAATCTGTCTTTTACTCTTATTAAATGGCCGGAATTTCATACCTTTTACCAAGTCCTAAATCGAGCTTATAAAGGCAAGATTATAATCTCTTACTCTAGAGTTTATAATAAAATTAAAAAAGCTTGGGAAAAGCATAAGATTATTATATAAAAAACCCTTTAATTAGTAGTCTTACTTATCTATATTTCACTTGATATTTGGACCTCCCCAAATCAATTACTTTTTCTAGTAGTTTATATATACTTTACTATATATGATTATAAAAGGCAAAAAGCTCTTCTTACTTTCTAGAGAATACCTGGCCATAGTAGAGAGAACTAGTTCTCTATTCTTTGCCCTATTCTTAAGAATTACGGCATTATACGAAAGCTTGGGGCTATTATTACTAATAATACTTCCTTAAATAATATTCTTTATTAATATATTCAAGCCTTCTTAGTAAAGTTATATAATAGAGAGTAAAATATAGAGAAATAGCAAGTTTGCTATATTAGTCATATTATTAATCTTATTATTTAAGCCTTCCTATTTATGGATATAATTAGAGCAGAAGAGCTTGAATTATATAATAGCCAGGAGAAGACTAGAGAGCTTGCGGATAAGGAAGTAATTAGGGCCAAGTTTAGGCTCTTGGAACTACTTGGCCAAATATATAATATTATTATTTATATTCGTAGATTACCAGGCCATACGGCAGCCTTTAAAGCTCTTGCAAAAAGGCTAATTCCAATAAATAATTAAATAAAGTAAAATAGCTAGTATAATATACTTTTTATATTTCTCAATTTGAGGCCTATAGTAGAAAAGTATTACCAGAACTACGAGGAAGAGCTAGAACTAGATCTTTTAAGCCACCAAGACTAGAAAAAGCTTTATATAATTAAGGAATTCCTTAGTTCCTTCTTATAAGCTACTTTTACTATAGAGGAAGATTCCATATCTATTAATACTATACTCTTTATAATAAATATTTTAACTAAATACTTATAAGAAATAACTATAAGCTTATCCCTTTTCCTTTCTCTCTCTTCTTTCTTCCTTATCTTTACTTAATTAACTTTTATAGGCTAAGTATAAAAAGAAAAAGAATAAAAAGAGCCAAGATTTCCTTTAATACCTAAATATCGTATATATAGTACTTAATAAGTACTATATAAAGACAGATATGTCTCCTATTTATACTATCGCTTTAATTCTGAACCCTATATACCGTATGAGATATATTAAAACGTACTGGCCAAAGAAGTAGATAAAGCCAGTTCTACTAAGGGTAAAAAAGCTCTGGGAAAGATATCGGGACAAGGGGCCACAAGCTCTAATTATTCCAACTACTAGCTCTTCTCAGGAGCCAGAAGCACTCGATACTTATAATCAGCTTGCCTTAGCCCTTTAATCAGCTACTAGGCCAGTAAGTGGGGACGAATATATGGACTTTAATATAGAGGAATTATATAATCCTGGTAAAAAGAAGGCCCTTATATAGTAGTACCAAGATACACAAAGGTAATACTGGCCTAAGCTCTCTCGTATGGCTATTAATATCCTCTTAATAGTACTAATAAGCAATAAACCAGAGAGAGTCTTTTCAGGGGCTCGTCATATAGTAAGCTGGGATAGGGGGCAGCTAGAAGCCGAGATAATTAAGATACGGGAGTGCCTTAAGCACTGGAAAAGGACTAGAATTCTAAATACTTTCTTTAAATAGGTAAATAATAGAGAGCCTTTCCTTTATTATATATAGTATAGTACTTTACTAAACTTCTAAACCTTCTGGAATTAGAAAAGGGGTAAAATCGTACATATATAGGGATTAGCTCGCTAAATAATCGATTGCACTATCGATACAATCGATACCTTACGATTATGGCATCGATTGTTATCGATAGTGCAAAACGCTAATCGTTGCCGAGCCTGGGGACGCCCGATTGGTAAACCGCAGTTATTGGGGAATGGGCCTTCACACATCAGTTCGTCCTCATCCGAGGAGTCTTGGCTCGTTGATTATTGTCAGCCTCCTTGAAATGTATACATAGAGGCATTACATTCGTGACGACCGGGAAACACTCACAATGCTCGAAACTGCTAGCGCTATCCCCATCGTACTCAACGGACCGGACCATGTTTCTCTGAGCCTCTGAGCGTTGAAAGCCCTCCAGCAGTCCGTGAGCAGCAGTCAAACCGTAGATTTTCCCATTTAGCAGAATGGCACCACCAACTGTCGCAGTAATATCTCTCTCATACTGTATAACATCATCCACATAGACTTTAACCGCACATAAGTTCTGTTTTCCAGGTTTGTAGAAGACCTGCCGGCCAGAACCACTTCCTTCTTCTACTATCCTATGTTCTGTAATTCGAGGAAGAGACGGTAGATCTAACAGAATGTTGCTTTGGCGAAGCGAGACTTTCGTTTTGTCTATACGTCTCAAACTCATAATTCCCCCCAGGTTCTTCAATGGACTAGGAATGGCATCCAGAGTATCAGGTGAAATCTTCGGTGGACTAGGGATGGCATCCAGAATATCAGGTGAAATACTAAGTCCAGCACTGCCTAAGCGTGGATGCGATAACCTGCCCGTCACGAAACGAGGTGGAGCGTTGAGCTCAGGTGGAAAGGAAGTATGTCCCAACCGAATAGCTGGGTAACTTCTCGTCACTGAATTGGCCTTGATAACGTCGCGTGCCTTGACTCTCAACGGTGCATCCTCACAGCAGAAAAATATAACTGGATTGGATCGCTTTTTCTTGCGGCCCACCATATATATACTGTGGCAGAAGAATGGCCGGTACCTAGCATCTTGGCCTAAGTGGTCTTCGTTGTCGTCCAGGATTTCATCGATAGCACTTCTGAGGGAGTTATTATAGACGCTTCGGACTCCACTCGTAGCTTCCCAGCAATTGTCTTTGTTGTCGAATACACAGAGTAAGACTCCACAACAGCTCTCTGCGTCAGGCCACCTAGGGACCAGCCGGAGCGTTCGGTAGCTGGCGCTCTGCGTTTCCGTGATTGTTGCCATGGCTTGCATGACTACAATCGACGAGTGATCGGCACTCAAGAAGAGGTTTCGCGACAGCCTCGAGCTATGACATTGTGGACGTCTTCATTGTTGAGGAGAAAGCAGAAGTTTCGAAGTTGCAGCTGGAAAGCCTCAGGTGAAGCCTTGGCGCATCTAAAACTCAGCCACGGTTCAGGGCGCGTCGACAGGAGGCAGGCAGCCCAGCTGGGCTGTTTTCTACCCCTGCAACAGGCCAGGTAGGGACGCCAAGCAGGCCAGCTCAACTACGTACCAGAGTGTTCCGCGTCGACAACCAATAGAACCCTAAATACTCTGAGACATTAGCGCCCAGACTTCCCCAACAAGAAGCAATTTACTCTGTCATCGACTCCTTCCAAATTCAGATCGAAATGAAAGCTGCTCGAAACTCATGAACGCAGGTTCTTGGCCTTGGATGTTTTTGACCGGACTCACATGATGGCTGTCGATCCTCTGAATACCCAAATGAACATGCCCCTTTCAAATGAGGGCAAGGCTGTGGTCATATCCTCTTTGTGGAATGTCACGATCCTACCAGGAGAGTTTGCGCGAACCCCCTCGAAACAGGCAACATATTTTAGATACTACGAAGAGCAATGTCGAAAATTTCTGTATAACTGCACGAAATCCGAGCAGAAAGTGCCCACGAAAACTCACCGGCATATTGTCCTTCTTGCATAACTGCTACAAGGCGCAGCACCAGGACCGACGTTGAGAAAAATCGATATTTTGGAAGCATTCCGAGACACAATACCGGTGTCGGTGCCACCAGCGACGGATAAACTCCTATACACTACAATAGATTTTGTGACTCGACTTCTACTGATGCTAGACATTGGACCAGGGCTTCCAGGTGACAGGACAATCAACCAAGTACCTGTTCCCTGGGAAGATGATAGCACTCTGCCGGATTTCGTTGCAAACCAGTTTGATGGCACAAAAGAGCTGGTTGTGCCAGTAAGGCTGGAGCGCATTTTCATTGCACCAAATTTAGAACTCATCGGAGGCATCCAAATCGTGTGGACGGACAACTTGGCAGATCACCTGAGGATGTCAGAAGATGATACAAAGGTGGCTATATATAGTCATTATCAGTTTCTAAAGATGAACCGCGACAAGTAGGGAGTCCCACCCGTGGTCCAAGAAACCGAAAGTTGACTTGAGCCTAGCCCTCTCTTCCCTCCCGAGTTCGTGGATGAAACTCTTCGGACGCTAGCTCTGCTCCTACCCCGGCGAGATAGAAGGGTCTCCAAATGGTTCCGGAAACAGCAAGGATTGGAGGAACTTCGGAATCGTGTTGATAGCGAAGCAGCAAGTGAACGTCGATTGAAGGCTGCAGAGAGACAGATCAGCAAATTCGTTTTCTGGCACGATCGTCTTGTCATACTGAAGCAAGCGTTTGATGAGTCTCAACCGAAGAACTTGAGACAGTGGTGGAATGACAAAAGGAATCCAGTACAGTGGTACAACTTTTGGTTTGCTGTGGCTTTGATTGTTGGGTTGACTGTTTTCTTTGGGATTGCGTCCACTGTTGAGGGAGCAATACAGGTGTATAAAGCTTATCATCCTTCGCCTTCACCTTGAAGGATACATTCGATAAACTGATTGCCTCACTAGAGATCCATTAGTCCAGGTCTCATAGACTTGAATAATTAGAAATGCATGTCCAAGTAGAAAGCATTGAGTCCATTCAACAATGGTGTGGTGTGTTTTAGCTAAAAAAATACTCCTAAATTAGAGTAAATTCACAGGTCTTCAAGGCTATTTTCGAACGGCGAGAGCTCAAATTCAAAGGTAGGGCCCTATCTTTCGGTCACGTTCGATAGCATCCACTACATGTAAACAGATCGCCGTGGTGGGGATAAAAAGGGGCGGGGTATCTCGCTTAACAACGCACCACGCCGGCTATTTTCGGAAACTCCAACTTTGCCTCAATTTCGTCTCGTCTTCTCATGGCTACCTCAAGCATTCAAACACAATCTCAAGAGAGAAACATCCCAAGAATTGATCGCCAGAGTTGGTACGCCAATTTTGAAGATGTTTTAGGAAGAAAGTCAGCCAAGGAGCCGCCAAATGAAACGCACTACTCCCGACGGACTGCGAATTTGCAGGCACCAAAACATACTCATCTCCATCATGTTCTACTGTCCGATGTCACACTCTCTAGCAGTGCCAATCAAAAATCCCAGCTTGAGCTAAGTGGTTAGAAAGCTTTGGAAGTACAACTGCTCAGGTCCGCATTCGCGGCACGTCTCATTGCTCTCTCCAAGGATGAGCGTTGCATTGCATGCGGACCGCAAGGGTCGGCCGCACCCGCAGGGAAATGCGATATGCAACAGAATTCAGAGAAACACGGCCATTCATAAAGAAGCAAGCTGGGATTTCGCGAAGCTCACCCTAGTTTTGTGATCCTCGAGGGTTCCCAAATGACCGTGCTTGCAAATCTTGACAGTCTTTTGTCTCACAGGTGGTCCTTGCTCCCCATCCAGAATGTGACTTTGAAAAAATACCAAAAAGCCATCATAGGCTCGGTATTATGCCTTCCCCATTTAGTGGATATAGAGCTCTGCTAGCGTGGTCGTGGTGGGAGAGTACCGTCCGCCTATCTCCATCAATTTCGTCATTCTCCCTCTTTATTACCCTCCAATAACCCTTCCTCGTCACAGAATCCCAATCCTAAACTTATCACTACCCACAAACCGCAAACATTCCCAACAAATCTCGGGCGACTCGAACCCCATTACCAGCTGCCCCTTTGCTCCATCCCACCCCCTACCAAGCGGTCTTTGGGTTTGGTACATATTCCTCCTTATGAAGGCAACCGCAATAAGCCCTCACCAGGCCTTCGAACCCCTTCTCATTCCCCAGATACAGGTCCCTCTAGCGCTTCATGCCATCAAAATAACCCCCCCTCCCCGGGCAATAACGTGTCAAATGACAGATTTCCTTGAAAATCTGCGTGATGGAAGCGATAACTCCGTATTCTGGCTTCGGAGAATAATTTCCCCCACCCCGTTGCCAAGGCACCTTTGCGATTGTGCCTGTGCGGCAAGGTGCAGATGGTCGTCTCTGCATTTTGGGCCCATGGCTTTCTTTAACCTCCCAAATGTCTTGGGCCGTAACTTCCCGTTCCCACTACATATCAGAATGACGTCCTTCTCCATGTTCACATTGATGAAGCCATGTCCTCCTTCGGGTAGAAAGAGTCTCCGAAAGATAGCAGGGACGGCTTCCCAAGCCTCCCGACTGACAGATGCGCAAAGAGGATGAGGGTGAGAGATTGTGAAGTATGCTGGGGTGCATTTCTTGCCCGTGGTTTCGTGGATTGGAGTAATGCGTTCGGGAAGGGAGAGGATGGCTTGGGACTAAAGCTCGAGTCTTATCTCGGTGGGGAAATTGGGGATGAGGCCGAAGGTTCCTGATTCGGATTCTGAGTTTCAGCCTAGTAAGGCTCTCGTAGTCGGCAACGGGCTCCTCCTCAGCTTCAGCAAATACACGTTCTCAAATGAGACCCTGAGAGCTTAAGTGAATGTAAACTCACCGAAGGGGTCAAATTATTGGAGCTAAACAAAGGTGAAGTCGTTCCAAAGCCTGATACTTGACTAGAGGCGCGATTTCTCTGGTATGAGATTGAGTCACCAGCTCCGCCGCACCACTGTACTGTAATGTAACCCTACAACACAATCAAAATGCTGTTCAAAATGCCAAATCCACTACTCAATTCGTACACGTCCTAAAGTGATTAGAGTCGCCCAAACAATGAGCTTTGCTCACCATAACTGCAATGTAGCATATCCCCGCAAATCATAAGGAGGGGCGCGGCAAAGTTATGCCATCATGATATGATAATAAATGCAATTAAAATTCGGACCAAGTAATCATGCGAAAGTGAATAACGAAAGACCTTGGTTATGACTAACTGAAGCACTTCAATTTACTACAAGGAAAGGCAATTTCGATATATGCTATTAATATCTTCTGTCCAGCTCACTGGACTCATCTCAGGAAGTAATTGGAAGTAAATAAGGCATCGACCTACTTTTAATTTCGCTCTACGTTAAAGAACGAGGTAACAGAAAATAAAATTATACAAGGTTCAATGGGTATTAGCTAATACTGCCGTAAAACTTTATTGAAACATGTTGCGAGACATCAGTTGCATTTCAGGCCGGCGTACTCCCTCCCGGAGTATATCTTCAGCGTGCGAAGGCTCCCCTACCTCCCCACAGCCATCAAAACCCACAGCATCGCACCAAACAGCACCACAGCAACGGAAAAAGCCCCTTTCCTGATCCAATACCCCTTATCTCCCTCCGTATCCCACCTACCATTGTCAAAATACTCCCCAATTAACTCAATCACGACCATCATCCCCATTGCCAGTCCTCCCACAGTAATCCTAGTCTTCGCTACCCGGGGTACTTCATATCGGTGAATGAGCCACCGAGCCCAGTGAAGTGTGCATAGGACCATGAAAGGCATTTCGATGAGCTCGGCTCGGGATCGAGCCAGGTGAAATGTTGGAATGATAAAGCCTTGTCGGATGGCGCCGAGAAGAAAGCCACTGAGGAAGACGAGGGTGAAATAGATTGATGAGAGGTGGAGAGTGCTGGCGAGAGGTATAACTTTACTTCGGGAGGTGTATTGTGACTTTTTGTGGTTCTTTTGCGCAGACATTTTGAAGTATTGTTCTGATAGAGGATTGCCTTGACGATTATTGACGAGAGAATGGTGGTATTGAGGCTGGACAGTTTTGATCAATAGAATATGTCGATACGCAAAGCTTGCAAAGAGTATGAGAAGGCGTTTGTGAAAAGTTTTGATTGTGGGGATATATCATATGATGCGGTGGCGTGACTTGCTTGTACGTCACGTGGTGTGGTCAAAAGAAGCAACATCCCGTGCAAGAAACCTTTTCTGAAATTGGTCTGGTCAAGTTTTAGATGCCCCGACGGAGCTCGTTCGCAGCCGCCGCTCTTCGGACAAGGCAGACAAGGCAGACAAGAATCATATCAGAAATCTCTTCCACTGAGAACAGAATTTTCCCGGGCCTGAAGAGTACAGGTGAATTCCCTCACTCAAGGTCTTCCCCACTCAACTTATCTTTCACCGCCAACATGGCCGGCAGAAAGAAGGATATTGAGGTCCTCCTTGCTTACACCCCTCTTTAACCTCAGCGGCCACTCCTCCACAATTATATTTTTGTCTCTGACTTGCAATCCAATTGCCTTGCCACTGCTATCGAAGCCTTTCTCCTCAGCATGCTCATTGAAAGGGGCATTAAAATCTCTGACGAGTGTGCGAGCCTCAGCAACCTTGACCATTTACAATTATTGACGGGATTGGAATTACTGAGAACTGAGGGGCCGACAGAAGGAAAGTAATCAAGTACTCGCCTAAATTCGGCTGCTGTGGTAGCTATTGAGGGGTCTTTAATTTTACACTCTGTGTTGAGATGTAAGGTTAAGATGGCTGTGTATGGGTTCAGGGATTTTTGCTTGAGGATGGGGGCGAAAACAAGAAGGGTCTTTTCTGCGCCGAGATAGCCTTGATCGACGATGTTGGAGACCTAAAGAAAGTTCAGTAAGTACTCAAAATCCAAGGGAAAGCTGGCCACACTCACCTCTATTCTGTCGAAGAAGAGTTGGTCTATGCCACTGTCGGATAGCCACTTGGGTAACTCCCCAGCATCCACTTGCAAGAGTTGGAATCTGGTCGGACGGCCGGTGATACTGTCGCAGAACCGTCCGGAGTGTCGATTTGACGAGATAGTGCAATCCGCCGTAAAAATCATTCTTGGTAACAGGGACCATGGCCATGATCTCCTTGATTGGCCAGCTTCCGACTGGACTTGCTGAATCCATCATGAGCCAGAAGTCATTTGATTGAAAGAATGTGCTGCATACGTCAGTCTCAACTCTAAAATGAAAGAGGGTTGTTCTCACGGGTGCGGTATATTGAAGAGTGCCGTGGGAGCTCCAAAAGGTAGCAGAGGTCCCACATTCCGGAACTTCAACATGCCGGGACGCCAGCCAGAGAGCTTAGCATACAATGCACGCTCAATATAATCCTTCCGCTTTGGTGCAAGAGTGGTTGCGACGATGATTTCTTGAGCCTTGGTCTTTGATAAACCGGTTGGCACCTCAAGATATGCTTGAAGTTCATCCCGCGCGGATTTCTGCAAGATAAGAGACAATGCTCGACCATCGGCGGTCCAAGATTTTGATTGCAGCGATGTTGCTTCCTTGTGTCGAATCTTCTCGTAGACATCATTGACAGGTGGTTTGATTCTCTCTTGAATATCTTTTGTCCGAAAACTGAGTGCCGGATGTGTAATATCACTTCCGAAGCTTTGTTTTGTGGACACAAAATGGCGACGAGGAGAAGCATAGCATTTCATGCAACGATATCGAAGCCTTTGTCATTGATGACTGCCTCGCGCTGACCACTGCACCATTCTGGAAGGTGAGCCAAGGTCTTGACAACATTCCTCAAGTCCCCGGATGCTTTGAGCAGTCAGTCGTGAGCCCGAACGAAGAGATGCGGCTTACCAGCGAATAGCAAATACAATATTGATGAAATGTTTGCCCTTTCATTTTGTGCAACATTGAGAATATCGACAGCTGGTACGTTTCCCCAGAGATATTTTCTTTGGCCGTGAGGAGAAAGCTGCTCAACTCCCTCGCCCACGAACGCTGGTTGACGAAGTTCGGCCTCCCAGGGTGGTTTCCATGCTTCTTGCAGAAGAGGGGAGTTGCAGTCGATCTTGTGCCTCGGCCAATGACACGGTTGACATTCCCTTCTACAATACTACCAAAATTAACCCTGTCAGCAGGGTGGGCTTCGTTTGCGTCAGAAAAAGACTAGAACTATTTGAACCTCACCTGAACCAACCAGCATCAACTGCAGGCTTTGGTGGCTGGGTTTGAAGAGCAAGTCCCCTCGGTGTTGGCACCCATACCACCAGTGCTTGGGGCAGACATCTTGAACTTCTCAATAGGCTGAAGAGGAGGTAGAGAAGAGGAAGAGAGGACAGGATAGCAGGCATTGTGGGATAATTTATGACTTATATTTGCTTCCAGAATCTTTAAAGAAGTCGACACAAGCTTCTATATCCTTCCAGACACAGACAAACGGGTTTCCTTCATCGGCTCAACCATGAAACAGCGGGGCCTACACTTCCTGCGCATGTCCGCAACATTCATCAGGCATCAAAAAAGTTGATATATGAGCAGGCACCATAAATGGAGCCACACTGCATGACACAAAACATTGATCAGTGGGGTGCAAGGCTGCATAAACAAACGAAAAGGTATTGGTTGAGGGGTTCGCTTGAGGAAAAGGGGTGGTCGCTTCACCTTGTTCCCAGAAGAATTATCAAGCCTCTGATATGAGATGCACTTCTCCAAGATTGCCAAAGAAAAGAATATTTGAAAGCCCTTTCGGCTTTCTCAATGAAGCGGTGGGCTCAGGAAATGCACTTCACTTCTCCACCAAGGTTTGGATCACACCGAAATCATGAGCAGATACAAGGAACTTTCCTGCAAGTCAATTGCCCATAGACCGTGCTGACTGAAGTAGATTCCAAACAAAGGCGACACTTGGTCCTTTTGGCCATCGAAGCGGCTACAGGTTTCGGCTCTTAATCCTCCATCCTGCCGCCTGCGTTGGGAGATTCGGCCACTTGAAGTGGCTTACTCTCAGACTGGGATTAGCAGAAGTATCAATTTTGAAGGTGCTGACCTTACAGGAATGGTGAACCTTGAAGAAGAAGCTGGAACAGAGACAATCCATGTGAAGTTCATCCCTACCTCCCGGGATGACCCAGGAAAATATGACAGCCTATCAAGTCACGTGCAAGCCCCGCATCCACTGAAATCTCATCGCCGGGAAGGGGTATCTTCAGCAATGACAACTTCAACTCAGCCCAGTGCCAACACTTCGAACTTCACGCATTCAATTGGTACGGGCAGACTGCGCCTATATATACCTTCGGAGCGAAGCTCGAATACCCCGACCCGTTGCACTGTCGAGTGCCGTCTCAACTTTCGACTTCGAAATCCCTTGTTGTTCGGACGATTCGACGGCCAGATCGCGGTTCCCACCAGGAACATGCCTGGCAGGCCGACGAATTATACACATACTTCCTTCCGCATCGGACAGTTTGGTATCTCGTTACCTTGGGGGATACGCCTCAGGTCTGACCGAGGATGGCCGCTGCGAATTTGATCAATGCGACGAGACGAGTGGAGTACAGAACCGCCGGACTCTCAGGAATAAACAATGGTAGATTCAGGAGGACAAGTGGACTCTAGGACAAAACGGTGGCGGTCGGCAACGAGTTGCCGAACGGAGCTTTTAGAGCTCGATCTTGACACAGATCCAGATGAGGTGCATTGTTAAGATGCACCTCGGTCACCGCATCATGCCCGATGCTTGCTGCGAATCACATCATGTAGCCCCTGTCGGCCTGCGAATTCCCGACTAGCAGGCTGCGGCTCAATCTTTTTCTTGAATATGGCTACTGGAAACGGAATTTCCTTTCAGCACGGCAGATTAAACCTGTAAGAGAAGTCGCGCTATTAGGGCCAAGGCCAGTCAGCGAGCGCATGGTTGGATATTGGCCCACGACACAACTATCATGAGCAGAGGCAACACGATCCAGACACCAGCCAGAGCGGTTGATTCTGAAAGGGCAATTTACTTTCTCGGAATCACTAGACATAGAAAGTCCCTCTGTGACAGCATCGACCAGACTCCTCATTCTAAACGCAGTCATGTTCCTAACGTCATTCCTCTTGATCATTATGAGGTCTGATCTTTCGCCAAGGGGGGAATGGCATCAGTCATCCTAGAGAAGGTGGAGGCATCAAATCCACAACAGCTCATGAGAAATGACGGGGTTTTCTTTCTTTTCCAACTTGGCACCATGCTGATTACTTCTACTTCGAAACCGACACGGTGAAAAATTACCGGTACGCAACTCTCGCAAGCTTCACCACAAAAGGTATCCCGACTCGGAGAATTTCAATTGATGTTTTGGACATCGGCCCATTCCGAGATCAGCCACACAGATCAACTGTAAAGCAGGCAGTGTTGCTGCAGATGGAGCCCGCATAGCCTGCAGATGCACAGATCATGGGCCGCCATCAGCTGAGACCCGGATCCCGGACGGACTATGAGAAGGATCAGGCCCAAATCAAAACATGGCGAGAACTGATTTTGCCCAATTCAGACAGCTGCGCCTTTTCGCTCCACTAATTTGTGTCGGAGCCACGTGGCCGAGACAGAGCTAAACAATATCGATGTGAACTTCCGCACTCCTCACAAATTGGGGCTGAGGCACGGTGGCACACTGGCACCCCTCAAAACCCCACCACGCAACACATTTGAGGACAGGTTGATGCGGGGGGTCAGTTCAACGCCAAAAAGCAGGGATTTGCAACGTCGAAAAAACAATAACGCAACGGCAAGCGCTGATGCCTGATTCCTTCCATGTCCAATCCAACAATCACATCTCGTCCTGAAAGGCTCGGGCCCTTGATCCTCACTCTCATTTGGTACTTTCTTGTGGCCAGAGATAGCATTTCCAAAGGCGAAATGAATCAAGCTTCTCCGCCTTCAAGAACGCGTACATTCCTCACTTGATTTAACAACAGATGGAGTGATGGTTACGTGGGACACCAGATTAACTGCCCCATGTAGATCGGAGAACTGGCCTGTAAAAGCCTGCGATCGACCCGGCGGCGATCCTAGGCCTTCCCGGCGTGGCCCTCGATGCTCCAAATAAAACGTAGCGCGGCCAGGGGACGGTAAATTTACCACCCACACAGTAAATTACATCAGAGCGGCCGTGCCAGCCTTGTCACGGCGCGGTTTATTTAGAGGGGGAGAGCACAGTACTGTACAACCACAGTAAAATCTCGATATCGTAAGCTTAGGGCTTAAAAACAGTGGGACCTTACGGCCGAATTGCAATGTCAAGGATATCGTTAAATCGAAGATCGTTATATCGAGGTTTTACTGTATTACCCTAGAAAAGTTGTATTCTCGGCCCGGTATTTTTTATGCGTTTCACGCCGTTTGAATTTTGAATCCTGGAAAGCTCTCTAGAATTCGCTATAGAACATGATTAATTGATCTGTGCCAGCCTAGCAAAGTATTCAAGCAGCATCCATCTCACCGACACAGGATTACCTTCAAGGTTTAATTTTACTAGGGTAATACTCACTACTCTAGCTGTATTCTTTGCCAGGCATTGCCCCTGTTCCTTGGTTCGCCAAGCGGTCCGTTCCTTACAAGGGTGTCCTTCCCAGAGAGATCGCCTGAAGCGGCTGTCAAAATGCAAGCTGTATCTTTTTCCTTCTCAGTCCAGTCTCGCATATCAACGCTCGGAGTCAAATGTCCCAAATTCCCTCAAGTATCCGAGCCATTGCCTCTCACGATTGAAGGACGTGCGTTTGACAATCGCAGCTTCGTTTGGTCAGGAACAGAGCCATGATTGGCTGGTGAGAGTTTTCCAAAATGGTCGCTAGGGCATCTATTGGCTTTCATGGTCGAGCCCCTCGAGTGCCATGTGCGAAGTGGTTCTACCCTGGAACCAGCTTTACCCTTGATAGGTTTGGACAAGATTCCTTCAGCTCAAACCCCAGTTACATTTTCTACCTGTACTCTTCCTGTCATGTCACTTTGTTCCCCGCTGCCAGCGTTTCGTGATAACGTCAACAGTAAAGATGGACATATTCCTTCAGTTCTGAGCAGGCAAATCTCCAGTGCCACCTCAATCGGGGATCTGAGATGGTTCTGCTTTTCTTTCCTTTCGTTGCATCCTTTTTGGGGGCAGTCATCTTGCAAGGGACCTGTGCCACAGCACAATCACAGCCTCCGCTCTGCTCCGTAAGTACTTCAGCGCAACTCCATATTCAGATATCAACTGACACACTGCTAAGGTGAACTGCACTGTCACAGTCTTGAGCAATGCCGGTTGTCAGCTGGCTGACATTAAAAAATGTCTCTGTACGAACGATATTTTACAATATGAGCTTGTTGTATGTGTCGTCAGCTCCTGCAACCGGGCGGATCAGATGAGTATGTGCTCATTGCGTTTCCGCTGAACCGCCAAAGGCTGACATTATCTCGCTGTAGCTGCCACACAAATCTTTCAGGACGAAATCTGTCTGGGAGCTCCCTTTCCATCTCGCCAAGTGGAGATCATTCGAGCCGAGATCATCCTTGCCGCCTTCACATTCCCGATTGTTATATTACGTTTGATATCCCGGGTGTGGATTGCACATAAAATTTGGTGGGATGACTGGATGGTGATACTTGCAACAGTGAGTGTCTTGATCCCTTATAATTGTGTGTAGTTCGCAGCTGAGTGGACTGCAGGTGCTCATGGTTCCCAATACAGCCATTCCAATATACAGTAAGTGTGTTGCAACAATGCTTGGGGTCACGCGACTAACTCATCGCAGCAGCCTATCACGGTTTTGGCGTTCATGTATGGAACGTTCGAGTACAAGATCAAATAATTCCCCTACAGGTACAAAATCACATCTTCAACGTCCCAGAATAAAATTATTGACATTCCAGCTCTACTACGTCGCGCAGATCTTCTACGCCCTCATCCAAAACATCGCCAAATTCTCCATCCTCTTTCTCTACCTCCGCATCTTTCCCACCCCACAGTTCCGGCTCGCGGTCAAGCTCTCGATGGTCGTGATTGTTTGCCATACCATCGCATTTACCATCGGTGTTGGCATGCAATGTCTCCCGCTCGACTCCCTCTGGGATCTAACGATCCATGCTAAATGCATCGACATCCATGTTTTCGCAATATCGGGCGCTGTGTTGTCGATTTTTTATGATATCGTTATTATGCTGCTTCCGATCAGTGAGTTGAAAGGGTTGAATCTCACACTGAAGAAACGGATTGCGCTTTGCTTTATGTTTGCGTTGGGCTCTTTGTATGCCTCCTACCACTCTCCGCCCCCCATTCCAGAGAGCAATATTAACGTATTCAGTGCATGCGTCACAAGCATGGTCCGTCTCAAGTACCTAAAGGACTTCTACCCCACCATCGACGCAAGCTGTAAGTTTTTCCCTTCCCCTCCTTTCCCACCACGAGCCCGGTATTAGCTGACCATTGTCAAATGATAGGGGACAGCACCGACGTAGTCCTTTGGTCCGACATCGAGACCTGCACAGCGATCATATGCTCTTGCCTAATGTGCATCCGGCCTCTCCTCGCAAAATGCTTTCCCGCTCTCTTCGCCTCCTCAAACGTCAGCTCCACCGTCAAATTAAGTTCGAAATCCATTAGCTCGGGTTTGAGAAGTCCGTGGAAGATCAGGGGTAACAGGTTCAGTAGCAGAACGAGGAGTTTGGGGACTGCGAATTTAAGTAGTATGGGAGGAGAGGGCGATGAGCAGATGTTCGTTATTCAGGGGCCGAATGTTGCGGAGAGTCGAGGGAAAGGCCCATCTAGGGCACAAGACGGGCTGGAACTGGAGGAGAGAGGGATGACGCCTACGACGCTGAGTACTGTCGAGGGGGAGAGGAATATTGAGAGTAGCGCGGAGGATTTGGGGGTTTATCATGGTGGTGGAGAGAGATAGATGAGTTTCTCTTGCCTTGGGGCGGCACTTTTGCACAGGACTGATGCACAGCACGCTTCCTGTTTGTGATTGTGGAGTTTGCATCTGGGATCGAGATAGGGACGGGGGGGTTAGCACTGGTCCTTTTATGACTTTGGGTTTGGAAGAGGCACACAGCACTGTCCCTTCTATGGCTGGTAAGATTCAATGTTATGATTACAAACGATCGGGTTCTATTCCCTTATTTATTTCGAGCTGGCCAAGTCCAAATTCACATGATTCCCTTGCCCTTGAACGCAGTGGACTCGAAGGCTTGAGGCATGTCCGCGATGCAGCGAGATACAAAGTATGTTTGGAAGTCCGAGAGAGTCTCAGAAGGTCTCAACCCTCAGGTCAAGCCCTATGGTGGGGTGCCAATGGAAAATTACTGAGTCGCGGTGACAGCGCCGAGTCCCTAGCCCGTTCGATTGGAGTTTCGGGATGCCAAAGCTCGCGTCTGGCGGCCTGGATGGGCTGTGGGCAGGCCCCGGACAAGCGAATGTTTTGGGAATTTAAGGTTATTTTTCAGGGTTGCGGTGGCATTTCAGTGATACCTTATTAGGTGGGGCTGGAATAAGGTGTTTGAGGGCAAGTGTCTTGCAAGGAGGCTTGTTGCATTTGAGGAGAGGATGGGTAGTGGGGTAGGTCGTCACGTGAGTTCTCAACATAGCCTTTTATTTCGGGAAAATACTGTTTCTCCTCAGCCGCTTGTCTCCTAAGAATGACGAACCTATCCCAAGTCCTCTCATTGCTTTGAGTTTACCATCACATTCCCCTCTATGCACCAATATCTCAGGAACTAATCAGCTGAGAGGGAAAGAAGCAGCGAAGTTTCCATCCCATAAATTCAGGTCCTCAATCACATTCATCACATCTACACTTTCACGACGAAGAAACATCTCCCTTTGGTGAATTCACCTGACCTTTTTATTTGCCCCATACCTGCGCTTCTTGTTCTTAATAATCAAGCGAGAGTGGGGTGAGCGGATAGGGGTTCAGGGGCGAAATTGCGCTAAACTTTAGCGTGTTCGCTTAATATTTGGCCATTTTGAGAATTTTTGAGACATCGATTCTCTCTTTTGCAACCAAGCAGGAGACTTCGAATAGTCATGTACAAGAGGGGAATTGCAGCAGTGAATTGAAGTATCGCACGCAAAGGCCTTGCAACGGAATCCGCCTTGGCATATTCACGGTATCGACCGTCGTCTTAACCCCACCCCCACGTCAGGTGGTAATGGACTCCACTATTGTGCGTTACTCCAACCAGTCCTAGAATTGTGCTAAACAAGAACAGAAGAGCCAAGGGCATGATACACATGCGATACCGCCTCAAGCTGTATGCAATGCGTACAAAAAATATCAGAAAATGGAGGACGAGGCCGTCGACCAAGATCTCGATGTTCTCGATTTCGCCCGTGGACTGGCGGAAGCGCAAACGAAGAAGCTAGTCGCTATTGATACAGTCTCATCTGAGCTAGTTGATTCGGCGTGGAAGGCATTCAAAAGTGATGGGGAAAGGATTGTTGTCGCCGATGAAGAAGAGTCGGCCAGCCTTCCAGAACATTGCACAATCTACGAGCACAAGGACTTTCCTGGTACGACCCTTCACCGATCCATCATGTGACTTCTAACTTCCCCCCTTGTTGCAGGCCTAAGACTCCTTCCCTCCCTTCTCCCACCAGAAGTCCAAGTCCTCCTCGTCTCTTCCCTGCTGCACCGCGACCTCGCCAACCCCCAACACAAAACTAACATCCACCACGACTACACGATTCCCTACGCGCCTCCAATAACCTCCTCATCTCCCCAGCGAGAATCATTCTTCATCCTCCCACCGCATGCCAAGGATCAGATGCTCACGCCGCTCAACCCTTTATCAAACCACAAGCCATTAAACATGACGCAATTCCTCGTCAAGAAGCTCCGTTGGTTGACGCTCGGCTCACAATATGACTGGACCACCCGATCGTATGACAAGGACAAAGCGATGCCTTTTCCGGCGAATATTGCGAGGCTGGTAAAAGGGTTGTTTAAGAGTGCGTTTGAGCCCGAGAGTGGGGTTGTGCTGATTTATGGGAGCAAGGATTACATGCCTGTGCATCGGGATGTAAGTGAGGAGTGTGAGCGTGGGCTGGCGAGTTTTAGTTTGGGGTGTGACGGGCTGTTCATTCTTTCGAGGGAGAAGGATCGACAAAATGGAGAGGAACGGAACGGTGTCGAGAAAGAATTGGACGAGGATCGAGAGATGGAGCTGCTGGTTCTGAGAGTGAGGAGCGGAGATTGTGTCTGGATGGGAGGAGAGGCGAGGTGGTGCTGGCATGCGATGCCAAAAGTTATGGCAGGAACTTGCCCCGAGTGGTTAGAAGAATGGCCCGTCGAGAAGAATGGAGACGGGAAGGGCAGGAAGGAGTATGAGAGATGGAAGGGGTTTATGAAGGGGAAAAGGGTCAACATCAGTTGTCGTCAGGTTTGGGGATAGTCACCATTTTGACTCCAAGGTATTCGAAAGAATGAGATGTGGTCGCAGCACTAGACCATTGTCTATTTCTATCTGGCTCTAATATGCCAGATGCTTTAGTCCCTCTACCAACGACCCTCCGCGGGATCAGGAGGATCGGATAGAGTGGAAAACTAAAATGGTTAGCAAATTGAAGGAAAGATTTCGGAGCAATTATGCGAGATTCACGTATGTTCCAAAGCCGATAGCTGGCATCCGGAAGCCTGATGAAAGTTTGAAAGTCGTTTTGTTGTTGACAGCCATCTTTTGCAAGCGTCAGGATTGAATTAACGAAAACAAAAGATGAGAAGAATGGGAGAGTGAGCGAAACTTAAAACTTTGCTGAAAACGACCAAAAGCGCTAGGATACGTCGTTCATGCATTGATTGCTGGAGAACGTTGCGAGCTGCCTGAATAGGAGATTTATTAAACTGCATCCCTCGGACATGTAGAGACTCTCCACGTGCCGAAATCTGACTCTATCCCGAGTATTCAACCACCCTTAAGAAGTTCTGTCTCGACAAGATGTATGGCGTTATTGAATTCATAATACCTCGAAACCATCGGTTCTTGTCCCTGATGTGTGACAAACAAGAGAAACTGTGCCAAATTTGATCGAGGGAGAAATTGGAGCTTTCCGGCTTTCGGCTTCCTTCGCGTGAGAGACAATGAAGGACCCCTTTGTAAATAAGCGTATTAAGAAGTGTAGAGTGCAATGGCTTACATCATATGGGAACCCCGAAGACCTTCAGGGGTTATCGTGGAGCCAGTCGTTCTACTTTCTGTGCCTGCCATTCACTTACGGCTACTCCTGAGTGAATTTCCCTCGACCGCGCGAATTGGCGTGTCACCAACCCCAGTCCCCGCAAACGCTATCGCACCACTCTACCATTTGTCTTGCTCCGAAGTCGTCGACGCTCCCTGCTCCGAACAGCGCAAGAACTCAATCAAACTTGTGAAGCTTTACATGCAACGAATTCGGTCCATTCGAAGACCTGGCCTTTGAAGCTCATGGAGATAACAACTTCCAGCCGAGGAGATACCATCTTCGGATGAGCATAACCAGACATTTGCTCTGCACACAGCCAATCATTGTTGCAAGATCGCGAGAGCCCGATCCTTCATCTTCGACTCGACAACCGTCCGAGGAGGCCTCCATTCATCCGGTGTCAACCTGATGAGAGATGACTGACCCTGCCGCAGAGTTGCATTCCAGTTTCAAGGATTCTGAAGGTCACAGAGTCATGTTCTTTGGCATTTTGAGGAGGACCATGATCGCATTCTGATTCCTTGTTGAACGGGCCGAAGATGAAGGTTTGACGAAATTTGCTTCCAAGATTCTGCCCCTCTCATCCTCCTGAGATATGTAAGAGAAAACTCTCTTGGAGGCAATTTAAAACACGCTCTCCAGCTTGGTATGAATTTTCGATAATCTCGATGATGTGCAACAGTGAGGTGGCGTTGGCGTTCAGTGGCTGGCTGATCAATGTCTCACTCAAAGCTTGGCATTGCGACCGTGAAGAAACGTCATCCTTTTGCGAACGACATCTCTTCTTCACATCCTCCGTACCTTTTAAATCTTCTCTCACAGATCTTGTTTCTCAATTGAATACCGAAACTATTCATTCTCAGGGCTAATAAAGTTGTGCCGCGCCAGACGTTCCGCCAATCGCACTCTGTTGGGATTTTGATTGGGCGGTGGCTTGTCGTGCGGGGAACATATGAGATGCACCTTCCTGAAGGAGATTTTGCTCGCCATGATTATCAAGTGTCAAGTTGACACGAGATTATGACAGCCAAGTTTGACTTTCGGTCTCTTGGCAAAGATAGTGATGGAAATGCGCCTCGAGAAAGAATAAGGTTGCGAGCCGCCTGGTGCTTGCCTTGGCAAGGGCGAGCTCACCGCGATGATTGACAGGGAACATAAAGTGTCGTTGGGTGTAGTCTATTCTTCCTCGGAAAGTTTGTCAATGGGTGCATCTCTCTGGGATTTTTTTGGTTCAATTACGAGATGGGATCGAAGAAGCAATGATTCTTCTTAGTCTTCTATGTTCAAGGATCCACCATCCATGAACCCATCCCAGCCCTGTTTTGGTTCCAGTTCCGTGTTCTGTGTCCGATCAGCCCATGCCCCTATGTGCTGACGATGGCAAGCTGATCCCTACAATCGGTTCGATAACCACGTCGCACAAGACACATGGAATCCCTATTTAACTGCAAAGCTTCGGCGGCGGGGGAAGTGTTTCCCCAGGCAGTGCAAGGGGGGGAAGGCGGCACCAACTTCTCAACTTCCCAATTTCCAAGAGAAAGATACCTCGAGGTTCCTGCTTCTTCCCCTTCCGGCCTCCATGAACAGCACTCGAGGCAGGACCGGCAAGGCAGGGCATGGAGCTTATCAAAAAGCATTATCACGATAAGAGAACTAATAGACTGCGCTGTGCGCAAGAATCTCAAATAAGCCAAAAGATAAAGATTTAATGAGAAGCTGGGCGCAGAGTCATGGGACGGAGGCCCAGGGAGCATTTAGCCTTTCCGTTTTCCCCATCTTCAACGCTGCTCGCCAATCGGCGAGCCCCTGGCCCCTCGCCAACTGCCGCCCCCCTGAATCTCCTTCCTCTTCAGGGGATGTGGACCGACCTGTCAACGAAAAAGTGTATCTGTGGAATAAACGGCGTCATACAGCCTCTTTTCTTTCTAGCCAGAACGCATCACCCCGGCCCAATAACACTCCAACTTTATCGCAAATCAGGAAGTAATTGAGGCTGCAGCGCGTCGGTGACGGCAGCGTGCGTCCTTGTGGGACAACTGTCATGGGTGGAGTTTGAAACTGGGTTGCGGAAGGCTGGGAGCTGGGAGCTTTTCGTATTTAGTCTGCTGCTGCCGCGGGGATCAATTGCTCAGGTTCTGGTTCAGCAATTGCCTCGAAATTTCTGGCAAGATGTCGTCGAAACTCATGCGAATCGTGGCAGCGTTCCTTGCCGTCTTTGCTCTCGTATCTACGGTCTCTGCAGGGAGACTGATGGATGTGGGACAAAACAAAGGCTACAGCCCGAAGTTAGTGGAAAGATTGAGGAAAAGAGGCACCGGGCATGCGAAGGCCAAACCTCAACCAGTTATGGAGAGAGCTGCAGTCACCGCCGGAGCTCCAACAGCAACTTCTCCGTGCGTAAAGCTTCCTCTGAATCTCTGTTTGCCACCTACTGACCAAACAGGCCAAGCTGCGGAGGCAACAAGTGCGCCAATGCTTTCAATAAGCAATTTACTGCAAGCCTTGACAACCTCGAGTCATTCTGCAGCTCATGGACTGCTGCACCCACTGCGGCCTTCTCTCCAACCGGGACGGCAACTTGGGCAGCCAATTGCGTTGGGACCTCAACAGCTGCCTCAGTACAATCCGCTGTTGCATCCAAAGTGTCCTCGGCCTGCAGCTGCTTTGTGCCAGAGCCCACAAGCATTCCCAGAGGATTCAGATTCTTGAATAAGAATACCGAGCGTGAGTCAATGGCACTCCTTGTCTTTGCCCTGCTGACCCAGAACAGCGTACCAGGTCAAGTCCCTTCCCCTCGTGAACTTCGACATTGGCGAGATGTACTCTGGTCTCATTCCAATCGATATGGACGATCCTTCACGGGCACTCTTCTTCGTCTTTCAGCCCACCGATGGGCCACCAGTTGATGAAGTGACAATTTGGCTCAATGGCGGACCAGGTTGCAGTTCGCTCGAAGGATTCTTCCAAGAAAATGGCAGATTTATTTGGAGCTGGGCCCAGTACGAACCCATGTTCAACCCATACGCTTGGGTCAACTTGACAAACGTCTTGTGGGTGGAACAGCCAGTCGGCACTGGCTTCTCAATTGGGAATGTTACAGCAACGAGCGAGGAGGAGATTGCACAGGACTTTGCCGATTTCTTCTTGAACTTCCAGGCAATCTTCGGGATTTCCAAGTTCAAGATTTACGTTACTGGAGAAAGCTACGCAGGGCGATACGTACCGTATATCTCTGCTGCAATGCTTGACAAGAAGGACACTGAGCACTTCGATCTTTCTGGTGAGTCAATATCAGGATAGGCATCAGTGTTACAGAGCTAATTCTAGACAGGAGCGCTCATGTACGACCCCTGCATTGGATCCTGGGATTACGTCGCTGAAGAGGTCACCGCATACCCTTTCATCGAGGCCAACAACAACATGATCGGACTCAACGCAAGCTACTTAGCCACACTGAAAGAACTAGACAAAACATGTGGCTTTGCGGATTTCAGAGACAAATACTACAAATTTCCACCAGCAGGTGTCCAGCCTGTGGCGCCCGACATTCCTTTCGAATCAACATGCGACATCAATACTTTGGCAACCTATGCGGCGTTCAAGATAAATCCTTGCTTCAACTCCTATGAACTCGTCACCCAATGTCCAATCCCAGCAGGTAAGCAGTCCTAGAAATCTTCTCGAATTTTAGTGAAGTACCAACGCTGCACGCAGATCCACTTGGATTCCCCACTGATCTCGCGTACTCCTATCCCGGCCTCGTCCCCCTATACTTCGACCGCCCAGACGTCAAGGCAGCCATGCACGCACCAACCCAAGTCTCCTGGTCAGAATGTACTGGCCCCGTCTTCATCAACAACGAAGACAGCTCCTTAGACCCCATCCAACACGTCCTACCCCAAGTAATAGAAGCTACGAACCGGGTGCTAGTCTCCAACGCCGACCTCGACTTCGTGATCATCACAGCCGGCACCCTCCTCTCCATTCAAAACATGACCTGGAATGGAAAACTTGGTTTTGAGAAAGAGCCAAGTACGCCGACGGTCATTACGTTGCCGGATTTGCAGTACCAGCAGACGTTTGTGGATAATGGGTATTCGTTCGACCTTGAGGATCCGCAGGGCACGATGGGGATTAACCATTATGAGCGGGGGTTGATGTGGGCACAGACGTATTTGAGTGGGCATATGCAGCCACAGTTTCAACCCAGGTCGGCGTATAGACATCTGCAATGGGTGTTAGGACATATCGAGGAACTGTAGGCGATTTTTTTTGGGTTTAATAATAATGAATGAGGGAATGGGATATTATAGTGCTGAATAAATAATTTCTTTCTCGTCCTCCGATCATCCCTCTTCTGCCTAGCACGTTAACGGTGCAGACTGATAGCAACTTAATTAACTGACTCGGAATTCGAGTTGTTTATTCACGAATGAAGACCAGATAGCTCTTAGTTGCTCACATCGATCTCAAAAACATCTTGCAGCCCATGCCGGCTAGAGACCTCCGTTCCGACCTTCCTCAGTCCTTCACTCTCCACCACCCGCCTAGAGATCCAGTACTCAGGTACCACTGATGCTCTCAACACATTAACGCCGGGAATCAACCTTGCCACATCAACCATGATTCTCATCGCCGCCTTCGCATGGCCACTCCTCCGTTGTTGCGAGTCAATCTCATAACCTACTTCCACCATCCCACGCTCATCTGGCTTACCATGGAAGCCTATTCTTCCAACAATAACTGCTTTCGATCTCTTAATATGAGAAGTTTCCACCTCTAGATCCCTCTCAGGCTCGTAGACGACCAATCTTGATAGCCATGGCAAGTGCTCGGCGTCTCCCACGACCAGAGCAAGTCTCCGACCCCAAAGTCCGCGATTCGCTTCGCTGACAAGAAATGGTGTAAGTGGTGGAAGAGAAGACGGTGCAATGGAGGAAGCACGCTCAAGGTCCCCTGCCTCGAATGCCTCGAACAAGGGAAGCGGTATGGGATGGACGCTGTGTCGTGGAGCCCTGGCCGATTTCCAGGGACCATCAGGTGGGACAGGGAGAGACATTTTGACAGACAGAGCTGTTAAGAAAGACTGAGTAGGGACGAATGGGATGGATGCAAATTGGTGAGGATGAGGTAAGTCGATCATGGGGGGACAAAATGTGACTCATCATATTCAGCGAATCACACTTCAAGTCAGTATGCTCTGCTTCATAAACGCTTTGCTTCTTTTCTGTTTCTCGTCTACTCGAACTTGATTGCTGAAATAGATGGACTCTCCCAGTGTCCCACTACGAGTAAAATCCCGCTCTTACTTGTTTCTCTCCTCTTGTCCAGAAGGAGTTTGGAAAAGCTAAAAGCGGAAACTCCTTCATTACATGAAGGGATTTTTAACAAATTTCTTTGCTTCCTTTGTGTCATAACAAGTAAATATCAATTTAAATATCTACCAACATAGTGTTTGGTTGAAAATGTGTGTTGATTGAGGCTCATGCGCACTTTCGATGACCTCTGGAGAAGATTTGAAATCGAGTGCAGTGCCACACTCAACGGAAACTGCTAGTTACCGTAGTACCCTGATTTATATGCGCTGCACTACTAAAGTCAAGGTCCCTCTATCACTATCTGTTATTATACTTGTATACATATATATAACTCACAAAGAAGTAGTTAAAATAAGGCTATTTGTAATTAATATAAGTACTATTATTTATTTTCACTTTTATTATAAAACTTTTACTAAAATTTTATTTTTATTTTTATTTTCAAATATTATTAATTCTCTTTTAACTTATATAATTTATAAGGCAAGTCTTATAAATTATAAAATATACCTCTCTAATTATTTATATTTTCTTTATTATATATATATTTTTCGAATAATTTATATTTCTTTTATATATATTTTTTAAAAAAATTATTATTTCTTTTTTTTTTACTTTCTAATTTTATATTTATTTTTATATTTGCTTTTTATATTTTATAAGTAATTAAAGCTTTAATATAAAGAGTTTTATAAATATAAAGTAAATTTTTTTAAGCTTTATAGAATTAGTATTAAATTAATAAAAAATACTATTATTATATTTATATTTATAATTTATATAAGTATTATTAAATTCGTTTTTTATAATAATATAGTATATAAAAAAGCTCTTTAGTTTCCTTATATTATTATAATATAAGCTTACTTTTAACTTTACTTTATATTTTTCTAATTTTTTAGCTTTTAATTTTTATATAAGTTAATTTCTTTAAATTTAGTTTTATTATTAAATTATATTTTTATATTAGTAATACTATTAAGTTATATAAGGAAATTAAGCTATTATTATAAATAAGAAATAAGAATATATATATAAAGTAAGAATTAAGAAATAAAGAAATATATTAATTATATATATTATTAAAAGATATTTTATTAAAATCTTTTAATTTTATTTTACTTAACTGGGTCTTTATTATAATTATTATTTAAAGTTATATTTAATATATTTTTAATAAAAGAAAACTTTAAATAATTTTGCTTTTAATAATTTAATTATTATTTTCTAAATTTTTTAAATTATTAGAAATTAGTTTTATACTTCCTAATTTCATAAAATATTATTAAATTATTACTTTTCCTTTTAATAATAGCTATTATTATATTTTTAATATAACTCTTATTATAAAAATAATATTTAAGGCTTAGAAAGTAAAATTTAAAGTTAAAAAAGAAAAGACTAAAATATAAAAAGTTATAAGAATATAAATATATATCTTATAATATACTAGCCTATATAAGACTTAGTATTTTAAATTTTCCTATATATTTCATATATATTTCCTTAATAATATAGTTATATTACGTGAATTTATTAAATAATTAGAAGTAATAAAAGTAATAAGAAGTAATATATATAAGTAATATATATATATATACTAGTTAAGTAATTAGATTAAAACCGAAATTATAATAGCTACTTTAATTTAATTTAAAAGTATTTATTAATAAAGTTTATATTTTTTAATAACTTAATATATTAATTTCTTTTTATTTTAATTAAAATAATAAATATATATTATTTAAAGCCTTATTATTTTAAGAAGCTTATTAGAATTACTTTTAAATTTAATTTAGTAATTTTCTTTATAAATATTTTAATAAATAATAAAAGCTTTAGAAAATTATTTATTTAATAATAAATAATTAAAGCTTATTAATAAGCTAACCGAAATTAAAAAAAGAATTCGAAACTATATATTAATATATTAGTAAGCTTTAATAAAAAATTATTATTTTATTATATAAAAATTTAATATTTTATAAAATAAATATAAGTTTATATTATAATTAATATAAGTTATTAATTAGTAACTAAATAGCTTTATATATTATTTTTTTAGGATATTTAATTATTATAATACTTAAGATTATAGTATTTCATTTATTTAAATTTTAATAATAGAAATTGAAGCTTTTAAATAAGTTATAAATATTTATATAAGCTTTTTTAGATATATATATTAAAAGAGCTAATTATTATAAAAGAAATCTTAAACTAAATTCTTTAATATAATAAAAAAAGTTTTTATTAATGTCTTTTATAAAAGCTTTATATATTAGTAAATATTATAAAAAATAATAAGTTTATAATTAGAACTATTATTAGTTTTATTATATTTTTATTTTTTAATATATATCTTTAATAGTTCTTTAATAAGCTTTTTAATAAAAATAATAAGTATTAATTAAGGGTTTTTAGAGCTTAGTAATAATAATAAAAATAAAAATAAAAGAAGTAAATGGCTTTAATTTAGAAAAAATAAATATATACTTTAATTTAATTAGCTAATTAATTAAGAATATTTAGTATTTTTATATCTAGTTCTTTTTAAAATAAAATAAACTAATATAATAAGTTCTTATAAAAGTTCTAATTTAATTAAGCTATTTTTAATAATATTAGCTTTATTATATATATGTTTTATTTTTTCTTAAATAAAATTAATTAAATATTATAAGATAATAAAGCTTTTATAATTCTATTTAATATAAGTATTATTATATTAAAGTTAAATTTATAAACTTTATAATAAGATATAATAATATATAATTAGTTTAATTAAATATTATAATATTAAAGTTTTTAAAGTTATTTTAAAATAAAATCTATAAATTATTATTACTTTTTTTGTATAAAATATATTAATATATCTTAATACTTTAATTTTTTTTAAAAAATCTTTTTTTACTATAATAACTAAATTAATTTCATTCTCTTATTTCTTAATTAGCTTTTTCTTTTATTAATATTTATACTAAATCAAGTTTAGTTTTTCCTTATTATATATATAATTTATAGTAAAAGTAATATAAAAATGAAATAATTTATAATAGATTTATAGAAAGAAATTAATAATAAAAATATTAAAATTTAAAATAAATATCTTATTTTTAAATATTTTATTTATAATAAGAAATTTAAGAAATAAAATATTATAATTTTAAAAAGATTTAAACCTCGAGAAATTTTATTTAATAATAAAATTGAAGTTATAATTAAAAAGCTTTAAGTATATATATAAGATATATATATTTTAGAAAAAAGATTTTACAAATTAGGGTATTATATATATAAAAAGAATAAAAGCTAATTATCTTTTTTATAAATTATTAAATATCTTTATAAAATTAATAAATAAATAATTTCTTTTCAATATAAAATAAATTAGCTTTATTTTAAATTATTAAATACTTTTAAAACTAATATATATAAAATACTTAATATATATAAAATACTTAATATATATAAAATACTTAATATATATAAAATACTTAATATATATAAAATACTTAATATATATAAAATACTTAATATATATAAAATACTTAATATATATAAAATACTTAATATATATAAAATACTTAATATATATAAAATACTTAATATATATAAATACTTAATATATATAAAATACTTAAATATATATAAAATACTTAATATATATAAAATACTTAATATATATAAATACTTAATATATATAAAAATACTTAATATATATAAAATACTTAATATATATAAAATACTTAATATATATAAAATACTTAATATATATAAAATACTTAATATATATAAAATATTTAATATTATTAGTATAGCTATTTCTTTGGAAATCATATATATAATTACGAGATATAGGATATAGGATATAAGTAATGGGATATAGATAATAGGATATGGGATACGGGATATAGTTATATAACCTTATATCCTATAAGTAACTTGACTAGTAGACTAGACCCCTTTAGGCTTAACAGATTTAGAGATTATATATTAATACTATAATACTATAATCCCTACTTCTGAATAATAACTTTACTAACTAATATAACTAGTATTTCTGTACCTATATAATAGTACTATATATTACTAGTGAACCGATATTAATTAGTTCGATTATATAGATCAGAATAAGACCTGTTTAGTACTTACAGATTAGAGGAAGACCCAGCTAGTCGGAAAAACATTCGGTAGCCTAAGACAAGCAGTTTACTCCTAGTTAAAGGAGGGAACTACTATTAACTCCAGAAAAGCATTTGATAGCCTAAAGAGAAAATACTAGCTCTTGCTAATTAATAAACGGTTAGCTATTTGACTATTTATCTATCTATTTAACTTCTACTATCCTTTAAAACCAACTTCTTTTAGTCCTAAGACTACTTTCTTAGAAATCATCTCTTCTACCTATATAATACCTGTATTTATAAAATCCTCCCTCCGGAATATATATCCTATATATATCCTTAAAGCTCTTTAACTGCAATTATAATTTCGATTTTTCTATTAAATCGAGTTCTTTAAGCTTTAGACCTACCCGGAATTATAATATTTCACTTTCTAAATTTCTTATTATAAATAAAATATTTAAGGACAAAATATTTACTTTAATACCCTAATACCTCTAGATATCTAGGGTATCTGGTATCTCTACCAGGCATCTGGCATCTAGATATCTGGAATATCTGGTATCTTAATCAGGTATCTAATATCTAAACCAGATATCTAAACCAAATATCTAGACATCTAAATACCTTTACTACCGAACCCTTTCTATAAACCTACTATAAACTACCTTACCTTTAAATACCTCTTATTATAAACCATATATATATACTGGAAAGAGACTGAACTTGGTTTAGTATAAATAACGAAAAAGGAAAGAAGTTAATTAAGAAATAAGAGAATAGAATTAATACTAATAATACTATAAAGGTAGATCTTTGGAAATATCTAAATACCAAGTTATATTAGTATATCTTATATAGAATTTCTAATAAGAACCTATAAAATCTATTTAAGAATAATTTTAAAGACCTTAATAATATAATCTTCGGTTAATATAATTATACTAAACTATAAATCATTTAAAAATATCTTTAGTATAATAGTATCTATATTAAATAGAACTATATATGCCTTATTATAATATAGTTCCTATTTAATATTATTTAGGAGAAAATAATACATATTTAATATAAAGCTAATATTATTAAAGATAGCCTAATTAGAATAAATCTTCTAAAGAGATATATTATATTAGTTTATCTTATTCTAAAAGAAACTAGATAAAAAGAAACCAAGTATTCTTAGTTAACTAGCTAGTTAAATTAAGATATTTATCTATTTTCTTTAAATTAAGATTATTTACTACTTCTATCTTTACTACTATTACTAGATCTACTATACCTAAAGAACTCTTAGTTAATTCCTATTATTATTACTAGAAAGCTTATTAGGGAAATAGTAAAGATATATACTAAAATATAAAAGTATAATAGAACTAATAGTAGTTTTAACTAAAAACTTGCTATTTTCCTAAATATCTACTAATATATAAAGCTCCCAGAAGAGGTATTAGTAAGAGCTTTTTCTACTATATTAAAGGAACTAGTATAAGACTACTTCTATAATAACTAGTTCTCTTAATATATATATAAAGAAGCCTATATAAATATTTATAATTTCTTTAAAGGCCCCGGTTACTATTATCGAAATTTAGATAAATGAAATACTATTACCTTAGTAATTATAATAATAAAAGACCCTAAAAAAACAATATTTGAGCTTATCTAACTACTAATTAATAACCTATATAAATTATAATATAGCCTTATTTCTATTTTATAAACTATTAAATTCCTATATAATAAGATTATTATCTCTTATTAAGGCTTACTAGTATACTAATATATAGTCTCGGATTCTTCTAATAATCTCGGCTAGCTTATTAATAAGCTCTAATTATCTATTATTACTTATAAGAAAAAATAATAGATTAATACCCAGATTCTTTTTACTAATTAAAAATACTATTCTTAAAACTCTCTAAATTATTATTTATCCGAAAATTATTAATATAGATCTAGCTATAATTTCGGAATCCGTAATAACTATTTCAAGCCTTATAATTATAATAATTATACTCTAAAGTTATATTTTATATATAAAAAACCCGAATACTACTTATAAAAGTATATATTAGAAGAATAAAAGACTAAAAAAGCTTAATTTAAAAATAAAAACATTTACTAATTTAGATCCCGAAATATCTATAACTTTAATAAATACTTTAATAATACTTATATATAATATATTACTGAATTTAAAAAAAAGAAAATAATAAAAATAATAAGAATAAACTAATAAGTAATACTTTTAAAGCCTTACTAGTAAAAATAAATAAAAGAAAGAAATATTATTCTAATTCCTATTTTATTTTTATTAAAAGCTTTCTAATTACTTCTATAGCCCCTATTCTTACTATTTTTATAACTAATATTCTTATAGATAACCTTATATCTCTTTTCCTTATATACTAGATAATAAACGAAAACTATACCTTAAAGCCTACTAAATAAATAAAGAATACCTAAATATTTATAATTAATAATATATTAAAATATAATATTTACTACTTTTATAAAGTTATAATTAATACTAGAACCTTCAGATTCTTAACTACTAGTTCTAACTAATTCCAAGCTTTATAATAGACTAATAATAGTATCTAACTTAATAAAACTACTAAAAATTAAGTTAATATCTAGTTTAGTATTAGATTTATGTTTTTTATTAAATTTATAATAATAAAAATACTAATTAGGTAAGTATAAATCTATATTATACTTATAAAAACTTTATTTCTACTTAGCTTAGCTAATATAGATAAGCTAAAAAATCTATTTTAATAATCTTACTAATTATTTTATTATTTCTAATAAATGCTTTATATTTATAATATAATGTTTTAAATACTCTTTCCTACTTTAGAATATTATTCTATAAAGCTTTATTTCCGAATTCTTTATTTATAACTCCTATTTTTTTTTATAGAAATTAAATTATAATATCTATATTACTATTTTAGTTATTTATTTATTAGTAAGCTCCGAAATATACTAGAATAAATAGGCTATAATATTAATATAAAAGCCCTTAAATACCTTATAAAGTATTATAAATAATACCAGAAATATAGCTAATTACTCGGATAATTCAAGTTTAACCTAAGAAATAATATTAGCTTTAATTACTTTATTATTATTAATATTTTCTATATTTCTAATAAGCCTATATTTTATATTATTAATAAAGGCACTTAATATTAAGCTAGCTAATAGTTCTAGAATATTAGTATAATATATATCTGAGATATATTTAAATAATACTAGATTAATAACTATTTAGGCTCTTCTAATTAGATTATAGTAGATACCGGAAAGCAGTTTACTAATAAGAAGTTTGCTTAGCTTATAAATATTATAGGAACTAAGATTAAGATTATTTTTATAAAAGCTTATAACTTTATTAGAATTATAGAATATTATTATAGCCTAATTCAATATACTTATTTTATTATTATAGCTAAAGTTAATAGAATTAATAAGAATAGTATACTCTAAATAGCTTTTAAGACTATTAATAACTTTACGGAACCTAATAATATTATCCTAATTCTTTTAGTTTATAATATTTTATCTTAAATAACTAAATATAATACTTTATTACCTATTATATTATAGTAATTAGTAGTATTTAAGAAAGTAATAATAGAAATTCAGAAGCTTTAAGCTAAATATTAAATTTTTAAATACCCGAAATAGTTCTAGTATTACTAATATTTATAAACTATTTCTAAATTCGAATATTTTTATTTAATATAAAGGAAATACTAGTTAATCTAATAATTAGAATAAACTATATAAGCTAGTAACTATTAATAGAAAAGACTATATACTAGCTTTATTATATAATAATACTACTTTTATTTAATTTCTATAAAACTCTTTTATATAGAAGATATTAAGGTTATTACTAATAGCCTTAAACCTAAATCTATTCCCGAATCTAATAATAAGGCTAAAGGTAATACAAATATAATTTCTCTTATTATTTCTGTTATTTTACTAAAATATAATAGAGAATACTTTTATAAGATCTCGGATATTATAATATTTTTATAAAATAATAAATTATACGAGAATTCCTATTAAGTTAAAGTTACTAGCCTTCTAGAGAAGAATATATTTAAGATTACTTTTAGATTTCAGATACTAAAGAAAGTATATATTTTTAATTCCCGGTTTATTAATGAGATTAAGAATAAGAATATAGAGAGAGAGTTTAAAAAATCGAGACTAGTTATTTAAGCTTATAATAATAATAAGAAATATATAGTATTAATATAATTACCTATTATTTAATATATTAGTTAGAGAATTATTCTTAGTATTACTATTATAATAATAGATATTATAGAATTATATTTATATAATATTTTATAAGCTTATATTTAATTAATAACCTAATTTAATTATAATTTCTATATTAACTTATTTTATAAGCTTACTAGAGAGCTAAATCTAAAAGATAATTCTATTTTAAAAATTATAAAACTATTATATAATATACTAGAAACTAGGAATTACTAGTTTAAGACTTATTATTTTTATTATATTAATAAACTTTCTATAAAATAATTAATTTATAATTCTTGCCTTCTCTATAATAAGTAATTTTTCGGAATTATTAGCCTTTAAACTAATAATACTCTATTTATTAGAACTAATAATTTTATAAAAATAAAGTAACTAAAGCTCTAAGAGGCTAAATTCTTAGCTAAAAAGTATAAATGCCTTACTATTAACTATAATCTCAAGTTTAATAAAAATATTATTTATATAAATATTACTAGAATTACTCTTATATAGAAATACTAGTATAAAAACCTCCGAATTATTTCTATAAAGAATATTACTACTATAAGTAATAAGAGTACTATTTATTAAGATCTCTTTATTAAAGACTAATATATTACCTAATATACTAGTAGAATATATATTATATTAGTCTATTAACCAGAAGCTTTATATAACCTATTAATTATTACTTAAGCTATTAAACCCTCGGAAACTAATATAAAGGCATTTAATAAGTACATTTAATAGCAAATTGAGAATATTACTAGAGAACTAAGATTTATAAAGCTAGTAAAGGAATTCTTATATTTAATTATTTTTATAAATACTTTATTTATAAATAATAAAGATCTCTTTTCCTAAATTAAATATATCCTAGTTCTAGTAAATAGAACTAGAAATACTAATATTATTTACTAGTTCTCTACTAAATATAAGAGAATTACTAGAAGTATTCTAGTTTCGGAACTTTATAATATAACTTATAGTTTTAATATAGGTGCTTTAATTAAATCTATAATTAATAGAATACTAGAAATAGAACTACTACTAGTTATTTATATAGATTTAAAGTTATTATATAAATGCCTTATTAAATTAGGTATTACTCGAGAGAAATACCTAATAATTAATATAATATACCTTTATTAGGTATATAAATAATAAGAGATTATAGAAGTCAAGTAAATTAAGAGAGAATTAAATCCTACTAACTTTATAACGAAATTAAAGCTAATAAATACCCTCAAATACCTTATTAATACAAATATAATATAATTAGATATAAAGAAATAAATATATGAGATAAGAGGATATATATAAAGATTCCTTTAGTATCTGGTATCTGGGTATTTAGTATCTGGGTATCTAGTATCTAAGTATCTGGTACTAGGCCGGATTAGGGAATATGGGTATATAGGATAAAAGGATATTATAGGAAGGAAAGTTATATATAAAAGGCTATAGCCTTTAGTATATAACTAAAACCTTAAAAATAATATAAATATATAAAGTATTTGAGAGATCTAATACTAGGCCGGATTAGGGAATTTATATATAATTAGAGAAAAGTACTATTTTTCTGTTTTTCGCGTTTTTAGAGAGGTTCTAGTATTAGTATAGCTATAGTTATTAATAGTTATATACTATAGTTATATAATATAGAGGTAACCAGAGGTAATAAGATATAAGTAATAATTATATAACCTCGTATTATATTAGTAACTCGACTAGTAGCTAGTTCCTATTAGGCTTAACAGATTTAGGGACCGCATATTAATATTATAATACTATAATTTTTACTTCTGAATAATAACTTTACTAACTTACGCAAATAGTATTCCATAATTATATAATAGTACTATATATTCCTGGTAAACTAATAATTATTTTAAAAAAGTAAAATAATTTTAATTTTAATATTTGTCTTAAAATTAAACTTTTTAATAAATGTAATATCTTGTTTAAAATTATTAATAATTACTAGAGCCTTAGTCTTTTTAAATAGCTTTAGTAATAGCTTTCTTAATTATTTAAATAAAATAATAACTTTTTTTAATTAGCTTTAATAGTTTTATATATAATATTAAGGGAAATAATTATAAATATTATAAGTAATAAAAGTACTTTTTAATATAATATATATTTTAAAGCTATTTTCCTTATTTATTAAAATCTTAATCTTTTTACTAATATTATATATTATTATTATATAAAATTTATTAATAATTACTTTATATTAAATATTATAAATAGTATAAAGTCGAAATATATATTCTTTACTATAGAATTTATAAGACTAAATTTATAATAATATTTCTTTATTTTAACTTATTTAAAATAAACTTTTTTTTCTTTTATATATTTAAAGCTTTAAATCTTTTAAATTATTATTATAACTTTAATTAAAGAAAATTAATAATATTTTATTTTAAAGAATTATTATATTACTTTAATATAAATTATTTTATTATTTTTAGTAATATCTTTATTAAAAATTAATAATATTTTATTTTAAGGAATTATTATATTACTTTAATATAAATTATTTTATTATTTTTAGTAATATTTTTATTAAAAATTAATTAGATAATATAATATAAAATAATAACTTTATTTTTATTATATTAAATAAACTTCTTTTTAAGCTTCTCGAAATTCTTCTCAAGCTTTAACTTTACTATTTCCTTTATTACTTTATTAATCTTATTTCTATTTTCTTTTATATTAAATATTATAATATTTACTCGAGTTCTTTTATAAAGCTTTATAATAAAAATCGTGTTTTTCTTTATATTAATTATATAATACCTTTATATTATATAAATAAAATATTTAATATATAGTTTCTTTAAATATTTAAGTAACTTAAAGGTTTACAATTTATTAAAATATATTCCTTAATTTAATATAATCTAATAAGGAAATAATATAATAAGAAGAAAAATAAGAGAAAAAACTTAATTATATTAATTAAGAAAAGAAAAAGAAAAAGAGAAATCCCAGACTCTTATAAAGCTATAATCTCGCTAGTTTATATAATACTATATAACTTGTCATTTTAATATTTAGCTTAATTTAATTTCTTTATTACTATTATAATACTTATCTTATTATAATAATAAAAAATTACTTATAATTATTAAAGCTTTTAAATATTAATATTATTATTACTTTAAAAGTTTTAAGTTTATAATTAAAGTTATTATTAATTATAATAACCTCTAATACTTTATAAAAATAATATATTTTTAATAATTACTAAATATATTATATAATTTTAATTAGTAATATTATTATAATTTTTATATCAAGAAGTGCTTTTATATATAAAAAAGAAAGAAATATTAATACTTCAGGTTTTATTTGCTTAATATTAAAGCTTTTAATATACTTGTATAGTACTTATAAGCTATTACAAGGTTTCGGCTCAGTGCCAAACCTTAGAATTGAGGCCAATATATAAGACCGTGAGCTCACTGCTCATTGAAACGCGATTAAGAGAACGCCGATTGAATTGCATTATACGACTATAGAGATAATCAAATGGGCCTTTCAAATGGTGGTGTATGGGAAGATTGTATGGGCCTGAGCTCAGGTGGAGAGGACGGGCCCTAATTCCAGTAACTGTCTTATTCAACGAGGTCTCGTGTGTGGTTTGTAGCAACTGAGCTTGAAGCTCATTTCTCCAACTGTTCAATGCCCTATCGTCGGTGACTGAATCGAGACCTGCCAGGGACACAAGGGTGCTAGGGGTTGGTCGGGGGATGAGAGAGATTGATGGAGTGGTGCCATCTCCCATTGCTCGGAGGAGTTATCCGTCGACAGCGTGACAGTTCTGACAGGATGATAGCCTTGACAAGCCAAATTGCCGGAAGGTCACTGTCGGGGTAGGTCCTCAACTTTGCAACCCAACCCAACCCAACCGTTTGCAGTAGAGATGATGCGGCGTCGACTTGGAGACGGCAGCCTATGAGAATATTCGCCATGAGCGACGAATGCGAAACCTTACGCTGCAGTTGTACTTTGTCGTGCAACCATCACGCCTTCCTTCCTATACTCTTATCGAATGTGAGTGGAGCTGGCGCTGCTGGGGTTGCCAAGCGGCTTAGCAATTCTATGTAACGAGCCTGCCAAGATAAGTCTGTGCGCTTCAGGCTGTCAGGCACGCTTCATGTCTCTAGTGCATCGTAAACTATAATTTAATTAGGAGTTAATTACTCATGGCAATCCATAAGTATATAAACCCAGTGCTCCTGCTTTAAAACCAGCTCATTAATCCAATCTTGTGGTATTGCAGCCCATTCTTCTAGCATAGCCGCTTCGATTTCAGCCTCGTTCGCGCTTTCGCCTATATAATGCCTGCTTGATTCGCCGCCAACACTTCTCAATTGGGTTTATATGAGGGCTTGTAGACGGGTGTGGCATTCATATAATACCGTGCTTCGTGCTTGAAATCGAGTGGTAGAGTAGTGGGAGCCATAATTGATGAAATTAGTGAGTGTGGGCGGGGTGAAGTGTGCCCGACAGCCTGAAGCGCACAGACTTATCTTGACAGGCTCGTAAGGCACTTTTGACGCAGCCTAGTCTCCCATCGAAGAATCTCACGTATGACAACATGGCTGAGGGTCGAACTCTGAGCCTTTTTTCCACATCAAAAGTTCCTCCATGAGACATTCCTCCCACTCAGCACCTCAACCTATTACTGATCAGACTGATCAGTGGAATTACGAAAGGCGGGTGGCATTAAAATTCGTCCATCCGCCAAAACGAGAGGAACACCAAAATCGCTACGTTTAGAGAAATCGCACCAAATCTCGATACACTGTTTAAAACTCTTTAAAAAATAGCTTTGTGGGATAGAAAAGAAGCAGATCTAACTTTTTTAGGATTTTCTCGACGATTAAATATAATATGGAATTACGAGAATTTCTGTATAATAAGAGTCAAGATTGAGCCCGCCCTCGCTTAGCAAATTGGACGAATTTTAGGGCCCGTCCTGCCACCACCATACACCGTTCACATACACCATATGCCAGTCTTAAGCTTTGACCATTACTATTCCCACGGCCACGGCAGGCCCCACATATAAAGGCTCCATTTGAAATAATATGGGACTACCATATAAATCGCCTTTTTTGTATGATTTTAGAAGCTGGTCTGGACAGTATAGTTAATAGTCTAGACTGCAGTCTCAGACTATAGTCTATAAATTTTTTCTCAAACTATAGTCTGAATTGGATAGACTAAACTAAGGTTATTCAGGACTAGACTAGACTATACTAAAATCAACCAGACCGTAGTATAAACCGCAGTTAATCTAGTTCATACATAATCTACCCCCATTTTCTTTATTTCCTCCCTAAATACCTCCTTCAAATATCCTCCAAATACTTGAATTTGCCCTTCTTAGCCCTTTATCTTATATTACGACTTCAAATACTTAAATGCCTCAATTATATTCATGCCTAGCCTATTTCGAAGTTCCGTAATTTGTAGCTTAGTACTTGAGAAGAGTTATTTAAAGTTAGCTAATATTGCAGGAATAGAGAGTATATCTAATGCTAGCTTGCTTAAATTAGGACTTGAGAGGCATTATTATATTCGAATTCGATTGTAATATGGAGAAAAGAGAAGAGTTTTTCAAGAAGTAAGTGTGGGCGTAGCGATTTCGCTTGCTCTTTTCCGTGAAGTACTAGTGAATTATTACCAGAACTTTATTACCTAATATTTTATAGTAAAATTATAACCACCCAATATAAAATTAAATAGAGTAATTCACTTTAAAGCCCTAAGTCTAGGCTATCTTTTGAATTAAAAATTATTTTATTTGGTTAATAATTGAGTGTTTTAATAAATATAACACTAAGGGTAATTCTCTTACAAATTAAGCGAGCCTGCCCCCTTAAGACTGAGATCAAACTACGGTCCGGACCACAGTCCGGGCTCCAAACCACAGTCCGAATCAAGTAAAATAGACTGGACTATAATCCCCTAAGACTGTACTAGTCCAGTCAAACTGCGGTCCGACTAGACTAAGGTTGGACTATTGCCTATACTGGGTCCGGATTAGCTTTTGACCAGGGTATAGGCCCATATGCCCTCCTATATGCCTGGCACGCCCAGCATGTAGCTCATATGCCCTATAACTCTAGGGCATTGAAGGCCTAGAAATAACTATATGAATATCGATTTCTTTCTTACTAATTAATTGCTCTATAGTCTCTTATAAGCTAACTCTTAAACAAAATTCAAAGAATTAATAAATGCGCAATACTTTTAAGCCTAATATAGTTTTTAAAGCCCGAAGGCCCTGAAAACAACTTGAAATGGAAACTGGGCAGAAGACTCTGCGTAGTAAAAAAAAGCGGCCGCATGCCCCACAAATCTCTGATAAAAACACCTGAATGGTGTATGGCGGTGGCAGGACGGGCCCTTAATGCCGCTTGTCTTCGTACGCTGCTTGCCAGGACTTTTGTAGGTGTGGCATCCATCTCAGCTTACTCATGCAGCCTCTCCCCCGCGCCCCTTCTTTTTTTTTTTTTTTGGCGTTGCAGCATGGAACTTTCGTCGCTGCCCAATCGCTAAAGGGCCGCCATTATCCTGAGGCCGTCCGACCTGAACATCATAAGATCCCGGACTGGACCCCGATAAAGACGCTCTTGCTCGTGAACCAGCACGCTCAACACAACATCGACTCCAGCGCAATGGAAGGTAGCTTTTCAGGACTCGTTTGGGGCACAGCCTCGTTCGCAACCGCCGTTGCTCCACAAGATGAAAAGGGCTTGACAATTCTCCCAGAGCCGACAAGGCTGCCCGAGATGAATCAAAGACGAGAGAGATACCCAAAAGAGCAGTGGCTTGCGCTCAAGTCTATTATCGAACAGCTTTACGTCAAGGAGGGTCAAACTCTCACCAAAGTCGTAGAATATTTGGCTGAACATCACGACTTCTATCCAACGTAAGACATGCCTTGTTAGTCTTGACAAACAAAGCTAATATGTGATGCAGGACGAAGCCATTCAAGCGGTGGATCTCAGAGTGGGGATTCGAGAAGAACGTCAAACGGGATGAAAGACGAGCGATTCTAGAGAGGCTCGGTACTACGGCACGTGCGGTTGACTTTCAGGCAACGATGCTTCGCGGTCGAAGGCTGGATAAGGCTAAGATTGAGCGATGGAGGAAGAGGGACGGAATTGGTGGTGGCAGTTCCCGGAAGGGACCTGAATACTCCGGTACAGCAACACTCCAAGCATACGGCTAAGTTCGACCTGCTAACAGGAAGCGTTAGGGATGTCGGATGGGACGCCGAAGCTCAGTGCCGGCTCACTGCCCTCGGAGATGGAGCTTTGCAACCAGGACAATACTCCGAAGGATCTACCCCGCCCTGGAGAGCCGTTAGGATCAATGCCCACTGACCAAATATCGACTTTTAATCCTTGGCTTGCGGTCGACATTGTCGGGTCTCCTAGCCTAACCGGACTAATAGGAGCCTACACGCTAGACCTGTGTGAAGATATTCCAGCCCTCGATTTATTACAAACGTACTCAGAAGCAAGCGAAGACGACTACGACTTGATGGATCCATACCATGCTTGCAGTGCCATTGTATGCGGCAAAGTTCAGAACCAACAGCCACCATCCACACTGGGTTCTAATTCAGTCTCTTTCGGCATCGCTACCCTGTCTACCTATTTCTCCAACCAGAGCCAACTTCGGATGCCAGGACCACTAGATGAAGTCTCTCCCTTTCCCCAAGGGGCACCTAAAAGGAGACTTTTCAAACCTCCAGATACTAGTCACCTAGTCTCTAACTATTCTCTGAAAACGAAGGAACTCGAATGTAAGAGAAAGTTCAAAGCGTCGAAAAGTATGGAGCGATTAGAGATTATTGATCTAGTTGAAGATATGGAAATCTTAGCTTGGAGGCACTACGAGCTGAATCAGCATCGTCTAGCGGAAACCTGGTGGCGCCGGGTAATTACTTCCAGTTCGGAGATACCAGGATACCACCCCTTCAAAATATTATATGCGTGCTTGCAAGTGGTCGCCAGCCTTCGGCGGCAACACAGACTCCAAAAATCTCTAAGTCTCCATCAGGGTGTGCATAACAAGATAATGGAACTCGTTAGTCCAGACCATGAACTCGCCTTAAAATCGAGAGCTGCATTAGCAAAACTGCGACAATTGGCGGAGACCATGTGGCGGAACTCTCGATCTACCGGGAACTTCTTCAGATTTGTCTCCTTCAGTTTGGGCCAAGGAATAGAGATACCCTGTATTTCTTGCTAGGCCTAGGAATAGCACTGACATCATGCGGTCAAGATCGCGAGGCCGAGACGATTCTCTATATTCGGGTACAACTAGATAGCGAACTCTCCGGCTATCTAGATCGAACCACAATAGACGTTCAAAATTCTCTGGTGTCAATGACCGTATTAGCAAGCACTCTGACCCTACAGCGGAGATACGAAGACAGCAAAAGTGTACTGAACGCTGGAGAAAGATGTTTCAAGGATCTGCTACGAGTCGAAAATCCTTTAAGCTGGGAGTTCTTTTATGAGAAGGCTATGGTGTTAAGATATCAGGGGCGGCTCGTCGAAAGCGAACAAACCCTTCGAGCCATTGTACGCCATGCACCTGATTATCCAGATGTTCACATACACAACGCGATGGAGGAGCTTGCAGACCTCTTAGTGAAAAATGGTCAAGAACAGGAAGAGGTAAATTTGCGGAGAAGTCCCAGGTTATGGCAGTGAAACTGTGGGGGATTGAACACATATGGTCAAAGCATGACTGCGAGGATCTCGGGTTTTGCTATGCAGGACAGGGACGCTACGACGACGCAATTCTTCATTTTCAGGAAACAATTGAGAAGTTGACTCTGACCAACGGAGGAGATCTTGTTTCCCGTAACGAATACATCGGTCAGATTCAAGGTTGGATCTCAGAGGTTGAAGAGATGAAAGAGAAGGCGAAGACATTGCAGAGCCAATCGAGCCTTCAAGGTAGAGCCCCAAACCTACCAGTTATACTCCATCTCCATGAGCCATAAATCTTACAATAACTGACGTGCCTAACTAGGGCTTGAACTACAATGACAGGTTTGTGCCAGGCTACATCAGATCCTTCTACGCGAGGTGACAGTATGAGGCACGGACCAAATTCTCGGTCGCGTTTGGGTGCAACTTGGGTGACTTGCTTAATCTCATAGTCTTGATTTTGTCCTTGCCACCAAATGAAGAATATAAGCTCGATTGTGCTGTATCTTAATAACGAGCCTACGGACCAAAGTCCGTGTTTTTAGCGAGCGCGCCATTATTAGTTTAACGCCTCCCACTACCCTACCACTCAAATTTAATCACCTTCTAGGGCAGGAAATTGAGACCAGATACAAGGAGGCCATACGCCAGCTCTATGGCTTTGCTAAGGTACTAGTTAAGTTCTTATAACGCGATATGGGCTCGTGCGGTCGACAACTAAGAAGATATTGCAATGTAACGCTCCCGAACGTGCACGCATTACCCGTACCGGGAGACCCTCTCTTCTCACTAATCAATAAGTCAACGAGATTATCAAATCCTTAATTATACCCTGCTTTACGACGAACTTGGGCTTAAATGCTCTGCAAAAAAATCCTTGAGAAAAGGCTCAAATAGGGGGGGTATTTCCGGTATGTAGCTTGCCAGAAGCCTTACCTTATAGCGAACTAGGTTCTCGTACGATTCCTCTAGGCGATTGCACATATATTCTAGACAATAGAGTAACTAAAAGTCCTCTAGTCTAATAAAGTTATATTCTTAGTCGAGGATAAGATAATTAAGGAGAGGGAAATAAGAAATAAGAACGAATGTATGCACCCGATGTGACAGCAGGAACAAAGCAATGGAACGATGCTCAAAGATCTATGATTCCAATATCCTACAGAATCTAAAGCTAAGGAGAGAAGGAGTAAGGTGTGGCAGTGGATAAGTAGGTATGGCCAAGACTACTAAAACGCCGAGCTTTGGAAGCAAGCTTGGTTTGAACTATAGCTTGGAACCTTAGCTGAAACCAACCCCTTTGGCTAAAACCACGTTCGTATTAACCATGTGATACCAGCCGTCACATTACCCCCCCCCTCCAAAAAGCTCGACCCGAGCGCCAGTATAGTAAAACAAAGGGAAAGCTAAAGCGAGTATAATAAAAATGATAGAACAAAGGAAAAGGACCCTATTTAAGCCGCAAAATCAGCCCTCCACACACGGTTAAAAGCCGTATCCAAGGTTGGCCCTCCTCCAAATTCGCCAGAATTGCTAGAATCACTACCAGAATTATTATAATGGTCAATTGCGGTAGTCGTAACCCATTTGCAACCAGAACTAGTAGAAGCAGGACTTGCAGGAGCCAAGCTATAGTTCTTGATAAAGTAATCCTGGGATCCGCATCTGATACACCTGCCGGTTTAATAATAATGCTGGCGGAGCTCCTTTAAGGTAGAACAAGCTGGTATAGCTAGTGAGATTGGCTCAGAGGATTCCAGAGTACCAATTGCCGGTGTAACGACATCAATTATCAATTCGCTGATATCCATAGGGTCGCTAGCAATTCTGGGAGCAGTAACATACGGCGGAGCAGCTGTTTTTGACGAGAGCTACTGGGCCGTTCGCAGGAAATTACTATACGTTCGCGGGAGGGTAAGTTGCTGTGCCAAACGAGAGCAGATCGCAGAATTGAGGCCATTGCAAAAGCTGGAAATTTTATTAATATCTGGCTAGCTTTGGCCATTCGCTTCGTACAGGGTGCGTTCAAACTTGGCAATATAGGCCGGCAAAGAGTTATTGCCTTGGCGAAGCACATGGAGCTTGTCCTCAGCTTCCGATTGCTTATTTGGATTATCGTACACACGTAAAAGCTGATCCAGGATCGTTTGGTAGTTCCACGATTGAGTATGCTTCCTATAAGAGAGCTATGGCAAAACCATGGATTAGACAGACGAATCAAGGTTCAGGTAGACGTAGTAGAATTGAGCCGTAGCATCTCTAATTGCCGTACCATTAATAGCTAGCTTTGCTTTAATTAACGGAAGCCAGGTATCGAATTTGTAGGTGCTTCTAGCGAACTTCTCAGGGTCAGGGAGCTTCGACTTTTGACTGGATTTTGCCATGGATTGGGCGTTAACTGAGCTTGGGTACTAGCGAGGGCAGCTCGCAAGATAGTAATTTTAGCCCGTAAGCCATCGAACTCGCATTAAACTTGCGTTTGGAAGGTAGGGTCCATTCTCAAGGGAGTATTGGTAAAGTTGGTAAAGAGATAAAAAAAATTAATGAGGTAGTAAGCCAGGGGCTCCAATAAATAATAAGGGGTTGAGCTGGCCAAAATCAAGCTTTTTGACGCCTCGCGGGTAGAACTGTGGATAGTACCACGTAATAATAATAATAATAATAATAATAATAATAAGGGGGCTCCGTATAAAAGCGGGCTAGTAAACAGGAGTCCCAATAATAATGACTACTGTCCGAAAGGTAGGAGCTTTAGATTATATAATAGCAGGAACAAAGCAATGGAATAATGCTTAAAGATCTATGATTCCAATATCCTACAGAATCTAAAGTTAAGGAGAGAAGGAGTGAGGTGTGGCAGTGGATAAGTAGGTATGGCCAAGACTACTAAAACGCCGAGCTTTAGAAGCAAGCTTGGTTTGAACCATAGCTTGGAACCTTAGCTGAAACCAACCCCTTTGGCTGAAACCACGTTCGTATTAACCATGTAATACTAGCCGTCATACCCGATATATATTTAATACTAGTTTTATTACAAGTATATTATACTAGTTAATATATAGTAGTATATTAAATTATTAGCTATTAACCTAATTTATTTACAAAAAAAACTCATTAATTAGATTAATTCGTATATAACTCTTATATATAATAGTACTAGCTTAATATAATAATATTTCTATTTATTATAGCTCTAGTATTACTTTAATTAAAAATAAAAATACTTAATAAGCAAGCTAAACCTAAATAATAAAAGAAGAAATATAAAAATTCCGAGGAAAATAACTAGTTTATTATTATTAAAAGTTAGTATATAGCTATTATTATATAAGCCTTAGCTTAATATAATTAAGATTACTTAATAAATACTTTAGTTATTTAATAATTATTAAATAATTATTAAATTTTTATAATTAATTAATTAATATATTAATATATAAAATATAATTAAATATAATTAGAAAAGTTCTTTATTTTTTTATTTATAATTTTAATAAAAAAGAAGCCTTTTATTAAAAGAATTTTTTAGCTTTAATATATAAAAGAACTATTTATATTACTTATATTATTTATAAGTAATATAAGTAATTATTATATAATAATTATAAATTAAGGTTTATTTAATAATAGTTTAATAATAAAGATATTTATTAAATAATTCTAATAAAAGTAAATTAAGGCTTATATAATACTAGCTATATACTAGTTTTTTATATTAATAAACTAGTTACTTTTTTTAGAATTTTAAGTTTCCTTTATTTATTAAGTAATATTATTATTTAATTAAATATAGAAATAGAGCTAAAGTAATATTAAATGAAAGGCTTATCTAATTAGGCTAGCCTATTACATATATCTATTATATAAATATCTACTTATATTATTTATATTACTTATAAATAGCTTAAGTAAATATAAGTAATACTTTATTTATTTAGTATATTATTTAGTTCAAGTATTAATATTATATATTAAAAGTATTATAAAAGCTTTTATAATTATTATTTGCTTTTTTTTACTTCTTTATTAAGCCTTTATTTATAAAAAATAATAATTTAGTTTATAAATATAAATATATTTATAATTATTATATTTACTAATATATATAATATAATTTTATATTAACTTTTTATTTAATTATAAGTATTAATATAAATTTAATTAAGAAATACTAAAAAATAACTAAATAAATATTATAAAAATAATACTATTAGTTTATTATAAAAGCTAAAATAAAAATAATAGTCTTAAAAATAAAAGTATATATATAATAAATTATATTTTAAAAATAAACTCGAGTATTATAAAAAGAAAACTATAATAAAATATATTAGAATTATAAAAAAGCTAGCTTTTTTATATTATTTTTATAAGTTATATATAAAAAACTTTAGTTTTTATTATATAATTAAAACCTTAAAACTATTAAAATAATACGATTTTTATAAAATACGACTTACTATATTATAATATTTAAAAAACTTTAATTATATATTATTATAATAACTTAGCTTTTATATTTATATTTATAAAGGAAATTATTTTAAAAAAAGTTAATTTTTTTATATATAAAACGAATCTTATTTATTAAATAAATAAATACAATTTTATAATATCAAAATAAATTTCTTATTTAGTTTTTAATTCTCGAAATTATAATATAATTATATTAGTTATTAATAATAATAAATTTATTTTAAAAAAAAGTAAAGTTATTTCATTAATTATTATAATAATTTATATATAATAGTTTATATATAATAGTCTATATATAATAGTTTTTATATAATAGTTCATATATAATAGTTTTTATATAATCGTTTTTATTTAATTTTAATTTATTAAAGAATTATATTTTCTTTTAAATTATTTTAACTTTATTTCTTTTATAAAATATATTAAAATAACTTTTCTTTTTATATAAATAAATATTATATTACTTATTATTATAAATTTTTTTAGATATAATACTAAATCTCTCTTTATTTATTATAATTTAATTAAATATAAAGCGTTTTTATAGCTAATTTTTATATTTTAAGTCTTTATAACTTATATATTTTCTTTCTTTAATTTCTTTATTAGCTTATATAATTTTATATTTATTTAAAACAAATATTAAATTCTTTTTTTATAATTAATAATAAGCTTATAAACTATTTTATAAAGTTTTACTAATTCTTAAAACTAATTTATTTAAGCTTTAATATATTATAATATAAAGTAAATAAATAATAATTAATTAAAATTATATAAACTAGTATTTTAAGTAAGTAAATAATTAAACTCATTAATTACTTTCATATAATAATTATATTTCTTTATAATAGCTAATATATTAAGTTCCTTAATAATATTTTTTTAAAAAATACTTATATAATTTTTATTTTAAAAGAAATTCCTTTAAGTCTTTATTTTTAGTTATATAACTTATTAATTATTTAGTTAAATAAAACTTATTATAAGAATAAAAGATTAATCTTTTTATATTATATAAAAAACTTTATAATTAAATATAAATATAAAATATATTTTTCTTATTTAATTATATTATTTTTAGTTATATTTTTAAGATTTAAAAGCTTTTATATTATTTCCTTAGTATTTTTATAAATACTAGTAATTTTAATAGCTTAAAAAATATATATATTTAATAAATTAAATAAAAATAAAGAAATTATTAAAGTAAATATAATAATTTAGGGCTTAAAAAAATTAAGAAAAGTATTTAATTAAATACAAAATTATTAATTATTTCTTATTACAAGCTTATTTATATTTTAGTAACTATATATCTTATTTAATATAATATATATTCTATAAATATATATTATAAAATAAATATAAAGCTTGCTTTAATAAATAAAGTCTTATTAATTTATTTGTTTTCTTTATTATTATATCTATTATTTTAGAAATATAATTTAAATAAAAAAAAGTAATTAGATTATTAAAAAAAATTAATAAATTAATTTCTTAGCTAAAATCGAGTAATTTTATTAAAATAAAAGTATTTTATTTTATTAATAAAGGCTTAAAAAGAGAATAAAAGAAGTTTTAATAATATTATTAAAAGTATTATCTTTTAATATTATAATTATAATATAATTAAATACTAAATTAAGTATTAAATATTTTTTAAAATAATATTTATTTTATTATTAATATAACTATTTCTTTAAAAGTTATATATATAATTATAGAACTCAAAATATAAAATATAAGTAATAAGATATAAATAATAAAATATAAAATATAAAATATAGTTATATAATTTAACTAGTAACTAGTCTCTATTAGGCTTAGCAGATTTAGAAATTATATATTAATACTATAATATTATAATTCTTATTTCTAAATCTTAAATATTTTATTAATTTTATATATTAAGTATTCTATATATATTATATATTATATTATATATTTCTAGTAAACTAATACTTATTTTAATTTAATATAAGTATTATAATAGTTAAATAAATAAAAGTTTAATAATTTCCTTTAATATTTTTATATAAGCCAGGAAATTTTATTAATTTTAATAAACTTTAATATATAAAAGAAAACTTATATTATTAATTTATATATTATTTCTAGTTATAATAAAAGCTAAAATAAAAATAGCTTTAGTTTTAATAATAAAATTTATTTTTAAATTTAGAGAAAATATTTAAATTAAGAAAATATTCTTGATTTCAAATAAAATAATAAATAGAAATCAGAAAAAATTAAAAAGAAATTAGAAATAAGAAATTATATAAATAATTTAAGGAAGTTTTTTTTTATAAAAGAAAAAGAGAAATAATTAAATAAAAATAAAAAAGAGAATTTAAAAAATCTAAAGAAATTAATAAAAATATTATTATTATTATTATTATTATTATTATTATTATTATTATTATTATTATTATTATTATTATTATTATTATTATTATTATTATTATTATTATTATTATTATTATTATTATATTATTATTATTATTATTATTATTATTATTATTATTATTATTATTATTATTATTATTATTATTATTATTATTATTATTATTATTATTATTATTATTATTATTATTATTATTAAATTATTTTTCTTTTTAATTAAAATTAAAATTATTTTAAATATTATTATAAAATAAATATAACTAATATAAGATTCTTATTATATAATAAATTCAATTTTTTTTTAAAAAATATATAAATTATTTAAAACTTCTAATTTTAAAAAGTAATAATAATAATAATAATTTATTAAAAGAATATTAAAAAAATGAAATATTTCTTTAATAATAATTTTGGGTTTTTAATTTCGTAATATTCTAAAATTTTTATAAATCTTAAAAAATAAAAAATATATAAGATTACTTTTTTAATATAAAGTTCTTAAATAAATAAGGCTTTAATTATTTTATTACGTTTATAAAGCTCGAGTATTATATAAAAACCGAGTTAAATTAATAATTTTATATTATAGTAATTTTCTTTTATATAATTATTTTAGTAATTATATTTTTATATAATAATTATAAATATTATTATAATTAAGTTTTAGTTTAAGAATATAAAAGCTATTAATTTCTAGCTTATATTATAAAAAAGTACTAAATTATAATAAACCTGGCCTAGAAAAGCCAAGCTATATAAAAATAATTTCTTATTATTATAATCTAAAGTATTAAAAAAGCGAAATATATATAAATAAAAAGTAATATAATTTGAAATTAAATCTTGCTAATCTTATAATTTTAGGAAAATAATAATAACTTTTCTTATTTCGTATTAATAAGTAATATATAAAAAGTTCTTAAATTTATATTTAGATTTTAAAGGTTTTTTTCTTTTATATTATTTAAATTTGGGCTTATTATATTATCTAATATATTATTATATAATAAAGGCTAATATTAGCTATATTCCGTTTTAAATTACTTATTATACTTTAAATTACTATATATAATATTAAAGGTTCGAATATTATTATTATTTATAAAAGCTATAACTAATAAATATTAATAAAAACTTTAACTAAAAGATATATAAAAATATTTATAAAAAGTTTTATAAAACCATTTATAAGAAAAAATAATAGCTTATAATATTATAAAAAACTAGTATAAATCGGCTAATTTAGTACTATTTATATTAATTTCTTTTTATATATTTTACTTTTCTTATATTTTTCATTTTCTAAATAATTATATTTCTATATATAAATCTGGTTTTATAAAATAAAAGTATATATTTTAATTAGTTTATAATAATAATTTATATTAATTAAATAAATAATTCTTATATTATTAATAAATTTTAATTTAAATTATTAGCTTACTAGTAATATATAATATTATAATATTAATATATAATTCTCAAATTTACTAATTCTAATAAAGTCTAGTTTATTAATCGAGTTATTTATAAAATATAAGATTATATAATTATATATTATATTTTATATCTCGTTTTTCGAGTCTTATAATTATATATATAATTATATTAATATAAATATTTTTTAAATATTTTAATACTTATAAATATATAATTCTTAAAATTACTTAAAATTTATTTAAAATACTACTTTTTAAATTATTTTTATTATTTTTTATTAAAAACTTTTTCTTATTTAATAAAAGATTATATATATTTCATTTAATAAAATAAAGTTTTTATAAAAAAGTAATAAAAAAATCTTAAAAAATTTAATTTTAGGAAATTATTATAATATAATAATTATTCGATTTATATTTTCTTATTAGAAATATAATATAAAATCGAGGCTTTAGATATTAAAAAGTTATTATAATATATATAAAAATATATTAGATTTAAAAAATTCAAAGAAATATAAAAGTAATATAAGTTTTAAAATAATAAATTTTATTAAAAATATAAAAGAAATTTAAAGCGAACTTTATTTTAAAAACATAAAAATATATAAATAATATAATAATAGAAATGGAAATAAAATATATATTAAATATATTTATTACATTTTATATTTATATATATTTATTATTTTTATTTATTAAATATTTATTATAATATTATAATTTAATCTATTTTAATAAGAATAAAAAAATTATAAAGCTATTTATAATTAAAATTTATACTTGTTTTAATTAAATTAATATTAACTTTTATAATAATAAAATAAAAGATAAAATTAAGAAAAGAAAAGTTAAGAAAAAAAAATAAGATTATTAAATTATAAATATAAGAAAGAAATAATATCTTATATATATATTTCGGTTTTTTTATTTATATTTATAAAACTAATTAAAAAATATTAAATATTAGAATCTTATATTACTTAAGTAATAAATATAAATATTTCTTTTTATATAATATATAAATATAATATCTAATTAGGTTTAATTATATTATAAATATTTGTATTTATAAGAAATTTTCTTAATTTAGCTAATTTATTTCTAATAGCTTTTAAGGCAAATGAATTCTGAGGCTTTAATCTTATTATTAGACTTGAATTCTATTAAATTAATAAAATAATATTAGCTATAACCCGGTTTATTAAATACTTGAGAATAGAAAATATATTATTAATTCTTAAATTTATTATAAATAAAGATAATTATTAATATAATCTCGGGTTTTAAAAGAAATATAAATATAGTAATAGTATTATTATTAAGAAAAGAGAATAAAGAGAATTTAAAGAACTAAAAATAAAAGAAATATTTGAGAATATTAATATAAAAAATGACTTTAGTCTCGAAATTATTATAAAGAATATTATATTCGAGATTACGGAATATAATATAATTATTAATATCTTTATAATATATAAGATAAAGATTTAGAATATATAATAATTATAAGATAATATATTATATTTTTAGAAAAGAAAAGAAAAAGTATTATTTTAAATAAAAGCTTCTTAATATAATATAATAATATAACTAATTATCTGAAATTGAATTAAAGTTAATATATTAGAAATTAATAACTAATGCCTTAGAATTTAGTAAAAATGCTTTAGTATTAAAAAGTAAATAAAATTATTTATTAGCTAATTACTTAAATCTTTATTTACTTATTTCAAAAAAATTAATTTTTAATTTTAATTTTATTATAATTATAAATCCTTTAATATATTAATATAATATAGTATTTTCGATATTCTAATAATTATATATTTATTTTAATATTATAATATGGCTAGAATTACTTATTAATATTAAAATTTGATTTTTTTAATATATATTTAGCTTATTAAAACTTTTTAATTTAATTCTTTAGATTTTTAATATTTTTAATATTTTAGATTTTTTTATATATTTGGCTTCTAATTTAGTTTTAAATTATTTAATTTCTATTTATAAAAGTTTTATTTCTTATTTATTTCCTTTTTTAATATTATTTGCCTTTTTATTTAATTTATATTTTCTTAGTTTTTTTATTAATTTAAATATTAAATATTTATTATAATAGCTTAAATTATATTATTTTAAATATTAGTATATTATAATTAATTATAAATATAATAACTTATTAGAAGTAATATTAAAGAAAGAATTATTTAATATATAAATAATATAAGCTTAAAAAATATTAATTTAAGTTTTATTTCTAATTTCGAATTTAAAAAACACATATATTTCTTCGATTTCTTAGATATAATTAAAGAGATTAATATAAATTCAGATTTTAAGGCTAGTAAGCTTATATTAATAATAATACTTCTTTTTTTCTAATTACTAATAGCAGATTACTTATAATAATAATTATTAAGCTTTTTAAATTTATTATAATATATTATATTTAATAAAATAATAAGTTTAAATAAAAAAAAAGCATATATATATATTAAATATAATTATAAAAAATAAATATATAAGAAAGAAAGAAACCTAAAGAGAATTTAAAATATAAACTTAATTAAAAAAGTAATATTTATTTTAATCTAATATAATTATATTTTAAAATATAAATTCTAAATTCTAAATAAAATAATTAGCTAAAAATATAAGATATATAATAAATATTAACTTAAAATAATTCCGTAATATAATATTTATTACTATTATAATTTATTTTTAAGGCAATAAAATCAAATTAGTTTTTATATATATTTTTTAGTTATTTTCAAATTAATTAATTATCTAATATTTTTTTTATATAGCAAGAATTCTAGTATATCGAGAAAAATAATAAGTACTTTAACTTTAAGCAATTCAAACTTTATATATAATTAATATTTCCTATGATTTCTAAATAAATTATATATTATAGCTATTCTTAAATATTTGAAATTTCTTTTACCTGAAAATTATACTTATATTATTACCTTTGCATTTAATTTATAAAAAGTTTCCTTTCATAACATAATAGAATTCCTTTATTATAGTATTACTATTAAGCTCTTTTTATCTTTTAAACTTATAGAAGGCTTTAATTCGAGCCTATAAGTTCTATTATAATGCTTGGAAGCAATAACTAGTAATATCTTACACGTGGCATGAAGTTTCGCTATAAAGACCAGTACCTCCAATCAGAACAAATAACCCCGCATGTCCTATATAATAATTAACTTATAGTGTAATTTAACTTATGTAATATTGAGTTACCCAGCCTGTGGCTGCGCGTTGTCTTACCTCTCCTGGCCACATTTCTTTACCTGATGCGGCAACGCTGTGCCGTATAGAGTCACAACATCTAGAGCGACCGACAAATCCCGGTCGATTAAACGTACATCGTTTGGGAAAGACTGCCTTCCCCCGCCGCCCCTCCAGCTTTTTTGCAATGATTGCTCTCGAGTGTGCTTACTGTGAAAGACTCACTCATTAACCCACTTGTAAATTCCCATTCTCGCTCATAATACTAAAATTAGATCCTACATAATGCCTGTCATTTAACAAATCATTCCCTCTCGGGGCAAAGAATTCTGGGACGCGCTTGATCCTGATAATATGAAACAAGTGCTAGAAGTCATCAAAGAGGAGGTAAAAGTCGCATGGCAGGCTCACGATACAGAATCTAATTTCAGTTCAAAATCAGTTCAACAGACCAGAGCCGGCGTACGAGCTTCATTACCTTAATACCATGTCGAGGGACCTCCCGATTGGAGACAATAAGCCGTGTTACCGCGATTGCTTGATATTCCTCCTCCGCAGTGAATTTATTATCAAAGGTCGGGGACGAGTGATAGAGACTGGCTGCACGTATCGCGTCAAGGACGAGGCTTGGCTTTAGCTGTGTGGAACGACGACCATAGCTGTTATAGAAGAAGGGGAACAGAGAGGCGAGTGCCTGAGATCGACGCAAGAACCGCGGGAATTAATACTACCCGAGAGGGGTGGATCCAAAAAGGTGAGGAAGAGAGCTAAGAAACTGCTAGACAAAAAGTTACGGGCAATAGCATCTTCGGCACGGCTTCAACGACCGTGGTAGTGGTCTCGCTAGGTATTGCCTCAGATCGCACGTCTTCTCTCGCCTAGTTTCATTATGAATTTGTATAATGCTCTCGTCCATATCATCTATGCCAGAACTGAGATTGTTTTCATGCCTTTGGCCTCGACTTCGACTTCACCCAAGCAACACTAGCCCCCGCGGATGAAGTAATCGCGCCACCCACAACCTGAACAACCGGATATACCGTCGCCACTCCATATCCACCTGCGCCTGCGCTCTGCAATGTCGCAAATAGGGAAGGTGATACAATGCTACCGATGCTGCTCTGGATAGTGGCAGCAGAGGACCCTGGAACGGAGACGGTGTCAACTTGTGTGATCATAGATACAGATATACCTGACTTGTATAGGGGAAGACAGGGTGAACACACCTGCAATAATCCCGTCTACTCCGAAACCTACGACTCCCAGCCCTGGAGCTGCCACCGACGCCGGCGCGACAACAAGAACCAGCCCGACTCCCGCGGCACCGCATGAAGCGGCTGTGCCTGGGTTGGCGGCCACCCATTTCGCGCCTTGGACAGTCGCTTGCGGAAGGGTCTCTGTAACTAATTCTCTGGATTTCTCAGCTGCGATGGCCAGAACGCCGGGGATGTTGGCCTTTGACACGGTGTTGTGGATCGAGGATACAAGGGAGGTTCGACTAATGGCTCCGGCCTCACTTGTTAAGAGGAGAGTAAAGATCTGGGAAAATTTCATCTTGAGGTTTTCTTAGGTTTGATCTTATGTATATATTATTGAGTCGGGATTAAAGAGATGTCCCTTCGAAAATTGGGTTGAAGTCTGATATTTGTGAGACCTTCACGGGCAAGGCTCTGAGGCAGCAATCGTGGGGGCACGTGCATTCGAAATTTAGCTGAAAGCTAAATAACAAGGTTCTTCGAAGGGAGAGAGAGTAGTGGGTTCGGCCTTTTATTATTCCGTGCGGCCCAATTTTTAATCCGTTCCGGATTCCATAGAAAGTCACGTGTGTTGCTTCCTTTTTAACACAGCGTTTCTGTTTTGTAACCAAAGTCCCTCACCAAAACACGTTTTCACGATTTTTTATTTCTCTAATAATTAAATAAGTACAAATCCGTTTATTATAAAATTTAAAATTTAATTATATAGAATAATAACTTGGCATATTAATAATATTAGATTTATAATAATTATAATAATTATAATAATTATTAAATTTATATTTTTATATATAAAAGAATAAACTTTTAATATAACTTTTAATTAATATATAAATTATTATAAAGCTATATATTTTGTATTTAAAATACTTATACTATTTATAATATATAAAAGATTTTTTATAAAAAGTATAATTTCTGTAACGGTAGAAACAGAGTAATGGATCGAGGCTCAAAGATTAATAATTCCAATGTCTTAAGGATTTAAAGCTAAGGAGGACAGGAGTGAGGTGTGGTAGTGGATAAGTAGGTATGGCCAAGACCACTGAAACGCCGAGCTTTGGAAGCGAGCTTGGAACCTTAGCTGAAACCAACCCCTTTGGCTGAAACTAACCATGTAATACCAGCCGTTACAATTTCTTAATAAAATTTAAATTATTATTAATTTTTAAGTTTCTTATAAAATATAACTTAATAAAGAACTTATATTTAATTCCTTTAATTTATTTATAAATAGTATATATAATAAAGTTATTTTAATTTTGGTTTTTATTAAAAATATTATTTATATTTATTTATTAAAATATATATTTTAAAGTTCTTTATATAAATAAAAGTAAATATAAATTATTTTTATTAATAATATTTAATATAATACTCATTTTTATAACTTTTATAAAAAAAATTATATTTTATATTAAAATTATTAAAGATTTAATAAAGATAATATTATACTATTATTAATTATATATTAAAGAAATATATAAAATTAAAATTAAAAGAGTTTTTTATTTTTTTATTAAATAAATCTTTTAAAAATTATTATAAAAAATTGAATTATAATAAAATATAAAAATTAATTAATAAAAACATTTATAATTAAAATCTTTAATTTTATAATTTTTTTCGCTTTATAATATTATATAATATAAAAGATATATTAATATTAATATATTAAAATTAAAATTATTAAAAATTAAAATTTATAAGATATATTTATTATCTAAGTAATTTAATATTATTAGTAGGCTTTATATACTTAGGGAATCCTATATATTAAAAATAAAAGGATTTTATAAAGTGGTTACTTTTTGATTAGTAAAAGTGTTTTTCTTAAGCGCATGTTTTAGTACGGGACGTGTTTTGGTGCGGGGAATCGGTTACAAGTCGCTAGCGAAACTGGCTTCCCCTCTGCTAGTACCGAGGCCTCCAACCCCTGTACTGCCAAAACCTTGATTTTTCATGACATTTCGCATTCGCACATTGCACTTAGCATTTGAGATTTTTAAATAAAGTAATTATATAAATTCCTATTAATTCATTTAATTCTTTATTAAATTCTCTATAGATTTGTAAGGGCTATTTTTAGAAATTCTTATATAAGTTATTAAATTTAATATTTTATTAAATAAAGGAAAAGAAAAGTCGAGGGTATACGAGTCGGAATATACGAGCCTTCGGGATATACAAGCCATTACGGCCGCTTTACGGCCGCTTTGCTTAAATCTTACTAGGGTCTTCTCAAAAATCTTTCTCTTATATATTAAGCTTATTAAAGCCCTTATTACTTTTATAATTATATAAATTATAATTAATATATATCTAAGAATTTAAATGACTATAAAAGGTTATATTTAAAGATCTCGAGAACTTCAGAAATAGTTTCAAATTTCTAAATAAGAAAATAATATTAAAGAAAGAACTTCAAAATTTAATAAATAAAAAAATTCTAATTAATCCAAATTAAAGAAAATAATTAGAAAAGTATATAAGCTATTTGCAAGCTTATAAATATCTTATATTATAAGTAATTTATTATATAAGAAGTAAAAAGTAGCAAAAAAGTCAAGTGCAATATGCGCAATGTCATATGCAATGTCATTTCGGGGTTTTAGCAGGAGCATCGCTATCGGCCTCGGTAGCTAGGGTTCTCAGCCCCACCTCACTAATTCGGTTAAGTGTTGACTGCTCAATATCCCATATTTTGAGGCCTCTAGGGCATTGCCTCACAAGGCTCATTATAATGTCTACCATCTTTGGTGCGAGGATATCTTTTCGCTGTCCTTTTTGCTATTCAACCAAGTCTTTCAGCAGTATGCAATGCTCCCGCTCCCTGAATGATACTGAGCGCCTAACGTCGTTTTGGCAAATCCAAGGCCATCATACTTCATCGAGAAATCCCTGCAGCTCAAATTAGATGTATTATGCACCTCTATCTACTTAATAATATCCTGCATTCCCAAGCCAATTGCGTCTCTATTCGAATTATTACGCCACTGTTAATACTGGCTTACTAGTTTGGGTAGTAATAGGGAATTATATAAGAAAGCTAGCTTTTTCTATAGTTTTTAATATTTATTTATCTTTTATATTAATTAAATTAAGCTTTTATAATTATATATTACTTATAATTTATTACTTATATACTCATTTTTATTATTTTGCTATTAAGTCGCGTTTTATATTCTAATATACTTTATATAAGTTTTTGTTTTATTATAATTTCCCTTTTATAATACTTCTTTAAAAAATCAATTTCTCTAATAATTTTTTAATTATATTTTTATTTTATAAATCTTTTTTATATATAAAGAATACTTTTTATTTATTTTAGATTATTATTATTAAAGATTTAAGAAATGCTTTAAAACTCAAGTTTTAGTATTTATAAAGAAATAAAACTTAAATATTATAAGCTAGGCCTTTATATAAAAAAGACTAGTAATTTGATTAATTAAATAGAATTTTCTAAGGAAAAAATAAATAAAAAATAAAAGAAGCAAAATTATATTTCTTAAAGTATTTGAGCTTTTTAAGTAATATATAATTATTTTATTAATTTAAGAGATATATTATATAATAAGAGTTTTGGCTTTTATTATATAATTCAGTAAAAACTTCTAATTAAATATATAAATCGAATCTTAACTTATTATATTATTTTCTTTTTTATTTATAAATACTAGCCTTATAAATATATAAATAAAACTTCTTTTTATTAAATTACTTTTTTTTAAACTTCTAATACTATTATTTTTTAAATATAAAACACGGTTTTTATATAAAGCAAATATAGCCTTTCTATTTTTAGATAGCTTTTTTAAAAGTTCTTAATTATATTTTATATGCTTTTTATTAAGAATTCATTTAATCTTATATTTATCTTTATTTTTTATAAGCTATAATTATAGCTATAAGTTATTTTAAAACTAATTTAATAATAAATCTATTATAGCTAGCTAAAGAAGCTTATTATAAAATATATTATAAATTTCTAAGAAAATATTAAGCTAAAAACTATAGCTATTTATTGCTTTAATTATTATATATTTAATATATTTAATATTAAGTTTCTTAATTAATTTATTTATTCGAATATTCTAGAATTTAAACTAAACTTTATTTCTAATCTTAAATTTTAAAGCCTAGTTTTTCTTTTAGTTTATTACTTTCTTTTAAAAATTATTAGGCTATTATTATTATAGCTTATATATATTCTCGTATATTATAAAGCTTATATATAATATTATTTATTATTTAAATAAATAATAATTATTTATTTTTCTTATTAATTTTATTTTAAAGTTATATTAGCTTAATATAATATTTATAAAATAAAATAAAAAAGGCTAATTCCTATAAATAAGGCATTTTAATTATTAATTACTAGTTTAATATATAATAAAAAAGTTATTTAATTCTCTTAATTATAATTTATAAAAATATAAAAAAAGATTTTAATTATTTAATTTATTCTTTTTATAAATTTATTTATTTCAGAATAATATATTATAAATAATTAATAAATAATATTTAATAGTTTATATATTTTTATAAACTGCTTTTCTTAATTAAAAACTATTATTTTTTAAAAGCCTATATTAGTAATAATAAGCCTTTATAAATTACTTTATTATTATTTTTATTATAGTATTTATTATAATCTCGAGTATTATTTCTTTTTCTAAATAATTTATAATAATTATTATATTAATATATTTTTTATTTAATAGAAATTCTATTATAAAATTAATTAAAATCTTTTATTAGATTTAATTCGAAATAAAAAAGGCTTTAGAACTCCCTAATAGTAATTTCTTTATATTTTATTTCTTTTATAAATATTATAGTTTTATATAACCTAATATATTTATTTTAATATATTTAGCTAAAAGAATTATTATATAAAGAAAATACTTATAATATTTTATTTTAAATAGCTATATTAAATCGAGTTATAAATTTATTAAATTAGCTTTATATAAAGTTCTTTTAAATCGAGAACTTATTATTATTTTCGAAAAAGAAATTATTTTAATTAAAATAATAAGTATTTTTTAATTAATATTAGTATAGCTATTTCTTTAGGAATTATATATATAATTACGGGACTCGAGATACGGAATATAAATAATAGAATATAGGATACGGGATATAGTTATATGATCTCGTATTTCAAGAGTAATTTAACTAGTAAACTAGACTCTATTAGGCTTAGTAGATTTAGGGATTATATATTAATACTATAATATATAATTTCTATTTTAGAAAAATAATAATTTTACTAATTTTATATAATAGTACTATATATTATAAGTAAACTAATACTAATTAGTTTATATATATAAATTAGAGGAAAACCTAGCTAGTCGGAAAAGTATTTAATAGCCTAAGATAAATAGTCTATTTCTAATTAAAGAGAGGAACTACTATTAATTCCGAAAAAGTATTTAATAGCCTAAAAAGAAAATACTAGCTTTTACTAATTAATAAGTAATTAGTTATTTAACTATTTATTTATTTATTTAACTTTTATTATTCTTTAAAAACTAATTCCTTTTAGCCTTAAGACTATTTTCTTAAAAACTATATTTTCTATTTATATAATACCCGAATTTATAGAACTCTTTTTCCGGAATATATATATCTATATATTTTTAAAGCTCTTTAATTATAATTTCGATTTTATTATTAAATCAAACCTTTTAAGCTTTAAACCCTCCCGGAATCGTAATATTTCACTTTCTAAATTTCTTATTATAGATTAAATATTTAAGAATAAAATATTTATTTCGAATTTTAATACTAATACTTTTATTATTAAATTCTTTTTATAAATCAATTATAAATTCTTTTACTTTTAAATACCTCCTGCTATATATTATATATATATACTAAAAAAAAACTAAACTTGATTTAATATAAATAATAAAAAGAATAAAGAGCTAATTAAGAAATAGAAGAATAGAATTAATACTATTAATACTATAAAAGTAAATTTTCGGAAATATCTAAATACCAAGCTATATTAATATACCTTATATAGAACTTCTAATAAGAACCTATAGAATTTATTTAAGAATAACTTTAAAGACTTTAATAATATAATCTTTAGTTAATATAATTATACTAAACTATAAGGCCTTTAAAAATACTTTTAGTATAATAATATCTATATTAAATAAAATCATATATATCTTATTATAATATAGTTTCTATTTAATATTATTTAGAAAGAAATAATATATATTTAATATAAAGCTAATATTATTAAAAATAGCCTAATTAGAATAGATTTTTTAAAAGAATTTATTATATTAGTTTATTTTATTCTAAAAAGAACTAGATAAAAAGAAACTAAGTATTCTTAGTTAACTAGCTAATTAAATTAAGGTTATTTACTACTTTTATTTTTATTATTATTACTAGATCTACTATATCCGAAAAACCCTTAGTTAATATCTACTATTACTACTAGAAAGCTTATTAGGAAAGTAATAAAAATATACTCTAAGATATAGAAGTATAACGGAACTAATAGTAGTTTTAATTATAAACTTATTATTTTTCTCAATATTTACTAATATATAAAGCTTCTAGAAAAGGTATTAGTAAAAGCTTTTTCTATTATATTAAAGAAATTAATATAAGACTACTTTTATAATAACTAGCTCTTTTAATATATATATAAAGAAGCCTATATAAATATTTATAGTTTCTTTAAAGGCTCTAAATTCTAGTATTAAAATTTAGATAAATAAAATACTATTAATTTAATAATTATAATAGTAAAAAACCTTAAAAAGACAATATTCGAACTTATCTAAATACTAATTAATAACCTATATAAACTATAATATAGCCTTATTTTTATTTTATAAAATATCGAATTCTTATATAATAAAATTATTATCTTCTATTAAGGCTTACTAGTATATTAATATATAGTTTCGGACTTTTCTAATAAATTTAGCTAATTTATTATTACTTATAAAAAAAATTTAATACCGAAATCTATTTTACTAATTAATAATACTATTTTTAAAACCCTTTAAATTATTATTTATTTAGAAATTATTAATATAAATCTAGTTATAATTTAGAAACCCGTAATAATAATTATAAGAGAGAAACTATAATAAAACAAAAACCTATATAAAGTATAATAGAATATAAAACGTAATTTAATAGTAAAATAATAAGATTAAAAGTATAAATAATAAAGTATAAATAGTATATAGTATAGAAAAGCTTAATTAATTAAATATTAAAAAGAGATTATTTTTTAGAATTATAAAAAACTAGCTTTCTTATATAATTTCTATAAGTTATATATAAAAGGCTATAGCCTTTACTATATAACTAAAACCTTAAAACCACTAAAATAATATAATTTTTAGAGAATATAGCTTGCTATATTATATCCGATTTTTCATTTATTTATATTTATTTCCTAAATACTAAAACTAATAGAAAAATCCTATTTAGAATCCGAAATCATAAAATAATTAAGATTTTCCTCTATTAGCTAATCTAATTTCTTCTTAATATATCTAAAATAAAATCTATTATTTTTAAATAGTTCTATTTTATACTCCCGAACTTATTTAAAAATAATTCGAACCCGCTTAACTATATTCTTATACTAAATCCGATATAGTTCTTTATATTAATTAGTATCTGCCTTTAATTATTACTCAATTTCTGTCTTTATTACTAGATATTAAGGGGGCTTATTATAGCAAATTATATTATGAATTATATTAATATACTTTAAATAAATAGCTTCCTCGAATTTCGTATTATCTGTAATATTTTTAAATTAATCTTTAATAAAAGAAGAAAGCTCTAGATAAGAGACTTTAATAATTTTATAGGAAACTCTATTTTTATATATTTTATTCTTAATAATAACTAGATTTATTAGAATTATAGTAAAAGACTTATTAAATAATAAATTATTATTAAGCTATTCTTTGGTTTTTATATTATTCGAGAATTATTATTTATTTATAATTTCAGACTTATAAATTACTTAGCTAAAGACATTTATTTATTTAATTAAATAGACTATAATTCGAAGTCTTTCTTTCTATTACTTTTAGTAAATACTCGCCTATTTCCTTTACTATTTCCGGCTTAAAATTATCAGAAATAAAGAAATAATTAATATTTTTAAAGAATTTCTTATTAAAAGTAATAGCTTTCTTATAATTTATAAGAAAAATATAGCTAATATTCTAATACTCTTTATTAAGGTAAAATTCGCTATTTAAAGCTTTAGTAATAGTTAGATCTTTAGTATTACTTTTATACTAATTATAATTAATATTTCTAAAAATATAATATTAGATTAGCTAAAAGTAAATAACTAGGTAAATAGAATACTTATTTAATACCTTATAAAATCCGAGCTATATTAATAGATCTGTTATTAAAAATTAAAAGTTTAAAATAAAGTAACTATTATTTAGATTTCTATATTTTATTATATTATTTTTTCGAAAATAGAATTATAGTATTTCTATTTCCTATATTAAAAGCTCTCAAATATTAAGCTTTTTAATTTATTTTAGATAATTCTTTTTATAAATATAACTATTTATATCCAGATTAATAGTACTAGACTCAAGAATAGAAACTATAATATTGAATTAGAGTTATAAATTTGGGTAAAATTAATCGGAAATATAATACTTATATTTATATTTCTTAATTTCCTGTTTTTCTAAAAAGAAATCCCGTATTTCTTTATTTATTTAAGTAATAGAAATATACTTTTTATTTTTAGTAATTTTATAGATCTTAGTAACTGGCTATAGAGTATTCTCGGGAATATAAATATTTCCTATATTAATAAAGAGAATATTAGTAAGCTATTAAATATATATTTTATAAAAAACTTTAAGGAATTTATTAATAATATTATAGTATTCTTATTTATAAATAAGTTCCAAAATATTACTATATATCTCTTTAAAGGTATATTTATTTTACTAAGCAAGTATTAACTTCTATTTAGCTAGTATTTTACAGGTATATTTATTACTTTTAATTTTCCCGGATTTAATATTCTTAGTCTTTTACTTTTTAGTTCTAAATATAGTTATAGAAATCTTTCTAGATAGTATCTTTCTCTTTAGAATAAAGGATTTCTTCTCGCTTGCTTTTTCTTTATTTTCTTTATTTTATTAGTCTTATATTTAGACTAGTACTCGGATTTTTACTATTTATTAGAAGTTTTAGGCTTAGCTTATTTTGTTTTCTTACTAGATTCTTCTTAGCTAGTTATACTAGTTTTATTAGTCTTATTAATAGAATTATTACTAGGCTATATTAAATTAGCTTTATTACTATTAGCTAAATCTAATTAAATTAAAGCTAAAATTATAATAGAAGCTTATTTTTTAGACTTATTTCGAAAAGTAAAAAAAGGCTTATTATTATAAACTTCTTTAATTAGAATTCTAGAAATATTAAAAGTATACTATTTAGCCTTGAAATTATTAGCTAATAGTAGCTTAAAAACTAATTCTCTAGATTCCGAAATAGCTTTAGTATATTTAAATACCTTAGTAATATTTAATTTAGTAAATATACTAGTATTCTAATATTTCTTATTTTTAATGTATTTTAAAGTAGCTTTATTAATTAACTAAATAGCTTTATATATTAAAGCTTTTGTTTTAAAAAGAGAATATAACTTCTTATAAATGTTTTTACTAAAATTATTATAGATATTATTAATATATTAGTTAAAAGCTTTATTATATAGTATAATTCTATTTCAATTCTTGGTTTTAAAACCGTTTATTATAGTTTTAATCTTATTAAGCTTTTCTTATTTGCCTTTAGTAATATCTTTAATAATATTCTCGAATTCTCTATTATTAGCTTAGTAATTCTTTAGCTTCTTTTTAGTTAATTCTAGTTTAGTTCTATTTCTAATAAAGGTTTTTTACTTTAAGAGTTTATTATATATATTACTTAGCTTATTTAGGATATTTATATTAAATTCAGTAATTATAGCTATTTTTCTAGTATTAGTAGGCTTTCTATAATTACTCAAGCTTCTTTAATATTCTAAACTTTAATACTATTAATTTATAGGCTCTTAATAATACTATAGTTTATAAGAATTAGCTATTATACTTTATTAGCTTAAGAAATCTATTATTTAGCCATTTTATTATTCTTAAAAAAATTATATAGATATTATTAATATAATAATTATAGGTTATAAAATTAAAGGTTTTAAGATTATAAGGATTTCTTTTAAGTATTTTCTAAAATAAAGAATAAATTAGAATAGACTTGAATTATATAAAGGTATTATATATATTTGAGTTTTTTTTTAAGAAAATAAAACTAAACTAGTAATATATATAATAAAGAAAATAAATATAATAATTAGATATATTTAAAATAATATAGTTACAAAAGATAAAATATGAAATTAAATTTCTATTATAGAAAAGAATACAAATATATATATTTAAGGAAATATAATCTAAGAAATAATTAAAGTAAATTAAACTAAATAATAATAATAGAGAAATAAAAAAGTAATATAATAGAAATAGAAATATAATAATAATATCTAAAGTATTAGAATATAGTAGAAAATAACGAAAGTTTTATAATATAGATATATTTTAATTCTTTATTTATTTAGAAATATTTCTATTAATTTAAGAAATAGTATAAAAAAAGGAAAATACTATAGGAAATATATAAAAGATAAGATATATAAATATATTAAAGATATTAGGAAAATATGAAATAAATATTAATAAAAAAGAAATTAGAATAATAGAATTAAGAAATAACTTAAAATAAAGTATTATTTCTTCTTAAATAGATCTATAACTTTTCCGAAAGCTAATTATATTTATTTAATATTTATTAAAATTAATTTTATATAATAGAAAACTATTTAGTTAATTAGAACTTTAAAATAAAATCTATATTTATAAAGGTAATATTAAAGGCTTCGGAGGTTATAGAAAAAAGAATTATAAAATAATATAAATAGGATTTATAATACTATTATTAAGTTTGGAATAATTAGTATTAAAGTTAATATAAAGTATAAAAGAAATTAAGTATTTTGAATTAGTATTAAGAATATAGAATTAAAAATATCTTTCTAATTATTTAAATAATATTTAATAGTAAGAAATAAATTAATAGTAAGAATTATTAAATTATATTAGCTTTTTAAAAAAGTAATTAGTTTCTAGTAATAAAATAGTATTATAATTAGGGAATAGATTTTATATAAAAGAAGTTCTCTTTATATAAAAATAGAAATATATAATATACTAACTAAGCCTTAATATATACTTTTAAAGTAGCTATAATTATATTAAAAAGAAAGTAAGTTTCCTAATATAAGATAAACTTTAAATAGGCAAATCTAGTTTATCTAATATTTAAGAAATTTCTAGAATTATATATTATTAAATGCTTTTAGAAATAACTATTAGATTTAATAAGATTTCTTTTTTCTTTTATAAGGCTTCTAGTTAGCTATTCTATTTTTCCTAGAAATATATAAAAGGCTTTTTTCTTTCTTTTCTTTTTTATATATAGTAACTATTTATATTATAAGAACTTTTTAGGAAATATTATAATTCGGAATTAAAAATTCATAAGATAATTTCTTAATTCTCTATTTATTTTTATATTAAAAGAGATATTTTATATTCGGTTCCTAAGATCTAGTAATAAAATCTTATATTAAAAAATTATCTAGTAATAATAATTAGATAATAATAAGAAATAAATAATAATAAAGCTTATTTAATTCTCAGAATAGTAATCTAATAATAATATTCTTTAAAGGCCGTAAATAATAGTTAGAAAGAAAAAAATAAAAGATATATAAAGAATTAAAAGTAATAAGCTTTATTTTAGATTAAGAAAAGCTTCTATTATTAGATACTTTCCTCTAATTCTTTATAAAAGAAATATATTTTACTTTTTCTAATTCTAGTAATTCTAGAATATATATAATAATATTAGTAGCTTTTTCGATTTCCTAAATACTATTTTACTTATAATATTCTATAATTCTGCTTTCTTTTCTAGTTTTATATCTGTTTTAAAAGGTTTATTTATAAGTATATACTTATTATTAACTTTATTTTTAGAGAAATACTAGAATCTATTTCTTTTAATAAATTACTTAAGTTAATTCCCGGTATATATTCTTTAAAATATAGTATTATTAAGCTTTTCTAGTATATAATATTCTTTTAGTTAATTTATATATCTTACTTTATATAGGCTAAACTAGTAATATAGTAATTTTATATTTTTTAACTTGTCTTAATTTATTAATTTAATATTATATATAAGAACTAGATTCTTTTCGGAAATAGGCTTTAAATAAATCTAGTAAATAGTATTAAATTACTTTTTTTTCTCTTAGTATTTTCTATTCTTTTTTATTTTAGCTTTTTTAATATCTTTATTTCTTATTTATATTTACTTTATATATTTTTCTAGAAATATTTCTTTATTATAAACTTTATTCTATTTAAGTATTCTTTAGGTTAGAAAACGTATTTCTATAAATAATATAGCTTTTCTATTATAGATTATATAAAAGAAAGTAAATCTAGTTAGTTTATATATAGTAATTCGGTTAGTAAATAGAATATATAATAGTAAATCTATTTAAGGCTTTTTTTACTTATTATAAATATAATAAGTATTTAAATAATTAGTTAATATTTTTTTTAATTATATTATTTCCTTTAGAATTATAGGCCAAAACAATAATTCTATTAATTTCTAACTTATTAAGTTCCTAAATTATTATTTCTTTAAATTCCGATTTACTATTTACCTTAAGCTATCTAAATAAACTATATCTATAAATAATTTCTTCTTAAATAAACTTAGTAATCTTTTTATTAGTTAGGTTCTTTAAAGATCTAGCTTTAACTTATTCTAAAAAGTTATTTCTAGTAATAATTAATAAGTTATATTCTTTATAGTCTAGTAGTTTAATTATATTAATTCTAAGGTAATAAAAAAGAAATATAGCTTTTATTAGATATAGAGCTTTTTCTTATCTTTTTTTTACTCTTATATTAATAGACTTTATAAGTATTAATATACTTCTATATATAGTTATAGTAATTTTCCTAGTAATAATAGCTAGCTATTAAATAAAAAAATATTCTTTTTTCTAATATATCTAATCACTTCTTTATATTGAGCTACGTTTGGACCACCCTTAAGCGGTTGGCTCCCGGGGCTTCCTGAAAAATACGGGTCACGTGAGGAACACCAGAATCTCCCCCTTCTAGGAAATCGCGCATCGGAACGCGATTGCATCCAAATCCTTAGCGCTTAGCTAGGGATTAGAGAGGAGAAGCTCAAGTGCCTTTCTCTCTATTTTAGTAGTTCTGGAATGCGAGGGGCTTTTCTTGCGATTTTTTAAAGCTCGGGGGGGAATTCTCAAGGCTCAGGCTAGCTCTCGGGACTCCCTAAAAATACAAGTCACGTGAGGAATATTAAAACTTTTGCATATTACATACCGTAATCCTAATACCTAGCGAGCTTAAGGGAAGTTTTATAGATATAAGAGAGAGCTTTATAAGTAAGAGTAAGGCTATAAGGGTTTATATAAGGAAAGAAGAAGCTTTATAAGCTTATAAGATAGCTTAGAAAAAATAATAAATAAAAGAAAAAGCTATAATAAATTATAAAAAAAAAGAAACAGCTTTATAAATATAAATAAAGGCTAAAAAAAGCTATAAATAAGAATATAAGTAATAAGTTACTTATAGAGGCAAGTAAGACTTAAAAGAATATATAAAAAGAAAGAGCTTTATAAATAAAAGTAAGGGCTATAATAAATAAGGCTTAAAAAAGCTTATAAGAAAAGAAAAGAACTTTATATATATAAATAAAGCTATAAGAATTTATAAAAAGAAAAAAAGCTATAATAATTTATAAAGAAAAATAAAAAGCTTTATAAATATAAAAGAAAAGAAAGAATTAAAAAAGCTTTATAAGTATAATATTATTTCTTTTATAATTAAAAAGAGTTTTTATAAATTTTAATTAATTTTTTATATAATTTATATTAGATATAAATAATTTAATTTAATATATTAAATATAAGTTTATAAATATAAGTTCTTATATATATATAAATATTTAAAATATATAATTAATAATTTAAATAATTTAAAGAAATTATTTTAAGTTTAAAGTTAAAGAATTTATAAAATTAATTATTTAAAAATATAATATAATATAATAAAGAGTTTTATAAATTAAATTAATAAAAGAAAGTTTATTATAAATTAAATAAATAATATATAATATAAGAAATATATAACTTAAATTATTTATTAAAATAGCTTTTAAATCAAGAAATATATTTTTAATATTTTAATTTAAAAAGAATTTTAAAAATAGTTTATATTTTTAATATTTTTAATAGTAATTTTTTTTTTAAAAAAAAAGCTCTTTTAATTAAAGTCTATTAAAACTATTATATAAAAATTATATTTAATATTTAAAGACTTTTTTTAAAATAAATTTATATTAAAGAAAATATTATTAACTTTTAATAATAATTTGTTTTAAAAACTTATAAATAACTTAAAATATTAAATAATTTTATTATATAATATAATAGCTTTTATTTTTTAAAAAATATTAAAAGATTTATTAAAATATATTTTTATATTTAAAGAAAAGTAAAGAAAAATATTACTTAATATTAATAAATTACTTTTATTAATAAAATAATTTAGAATTAAAAATAAGAATTTATTAAAATAAATATAAATATTATATAAAACTTAATAAACTTTTATTATTTTATAATTTATATTATTTTATAATTTATATATATTTAAATTTTTTTAACTTATTTATTTTTATTTAAAGTATTTATATTATAAAATTTAATATTATTAGACTTATATTATTAAGTTTTAATAATTATAAATTTTTTATATATTTTATAATAATATTTTAAATTTAATATTTAAAAGAATTATATTAATATTATATATTTAATTAAAATATAAATAAAGAATAAAGAAAAAGCTAAAAAGCTTTATAAAAATAATATTATTTCTTATTATAATAAAAAGACTTTTTATAAATTTTACTTAATTTTTTTTATATAATTTATATTAGAAATAAAAAATAAAAATAAACTAAATTTAATATATTAAATATAAGTTTTTATATATATAAATAATTAAAATATATAATTAATAATTTTAATAAGTTAAAGAATTTATATTAAGTTTAAAGTTTAAGAATTTATAAGATTATTTATTTCAAAATATAATATAATATAAAAAAGAGTTTTATAAATTAAATTAATAAAAGAAAGTTTATTATAACTTAATAAGGTAATATTATATATAAGAAATATAAGAAATTAAATTCTTTTATTAAAAGTAAATTATATTAAGTTAAATTTTATTAATTTATAAAAATATTATTTAATTATATAATAAATATTAAAATTCTTATTAAAATAAGTAATATATCTTTAAATATTTTTATTTAAAAAAGATTTTAAAAGTAATTTATATTTTTAATATATTTAATAATATAAAGTTTTTAAAAAGCTTTTTTAATTAAAGTCTTTTATATATATAGAATTTTTATTTTATATTTAAAGACTTTTTTTAAAATAAACTTATATAAATATTAAAAGATTTATTAAAACCTTTCTTTATATAATACTTATTAATAAAAGAATTTTAAAAATAAATAAAAGATAAAAACAAAAAATAAAAATAAAAATATTATATAAAGCTTAATAAACTTTTACTTTTTTTTAAAAATAATTTATATATTAATATTCTTTAATTTTTAAAACTTATTTAAAATACTTATATTATTAAAATTTAATAATAATATTATATATATATATTAATTTTAAATCTTAGTTATTAAAATATAACTTAAGAGAATAGTTTTAGCTTATTTATAAATAAATTTATATATTTATAACCTATTTTCTTTTTTATATAATTTATTAAAAGTTTATAAAAAGTTTATTACTAAAAAGATATTATTTAAAGCTACTCGGGACGAGTTTAGGGCAAAATTATTGCTAGCCCCGGAGCTTGTATAGGGCCGCTAGCAATAATTTTAGCGAAGCGGCTCTAAACTCGTCTTATTATATAGCTCTTTAATAATAATTTCTCTTTATTCTTGGTTATTAATAATAAATTAAAGTAGATATAGTTTAGATATAACTCTCTAGAGTAATTAATTTCTTATACTATAATTTAAAGCTTTTTTATTTAATTTTTGAAACTTTATTCTAGATATTTCTTCTAATCTAGAAAGTATTATAAGATATTATATAATATTCTAATATTATTCGAAATAGCTATTATTTAAGGAATCTAGTAAAATAGTTAGGTTATTAAATAAAGTATAGGAATTAGTATTATTATTTACTATTTTACTAGAGGTTATATATAAAAGGCTATAGTCTTTATTATATAACTTTCGGATATTTTTTTTTTAATATTACTAATTTGCTTCTAGATATAGTAAGGCTTTAATTATTAATCTCTAGTAACTAGATACTATTATCTAAATATCTAGTAAAGGTTTTAGAAGTCTAATTACTTAAAATAATATTATATAACTAAACCGGAATTACTTTCTTTAACTAAACTTTTTATTTAATAAATACTATTCTAATAATATTAAGCTCTATTACTAATTATTTATTAATATCTTTATTATCTTTAATATTACTTTCTAATTATAGGTATCTTAATAATCCGTTAGTAATAGTATACTTGGTTTTTTTTAATATACTTAACTTTAAAGTCAAATAGTTAAATTTATACTAACTAGTAAGTAACTAGAACTTTAGAAAGATTTATAGCCGCTTTACTTAGCTATATAACGAGTATATTAGTATCTAGTTTAAGAATAAAGTAAATTCTATATAGCCAGAATTATACTTTTTATAAATATTTTACTAACTCTTAATATTTTTTTTAGTAGTATTATATTTTTATTTAGTATTATTCTAGATTTCAGACTTATATTATATAACTTTTTTCTTTCTTTATTATTATATTAACTAAGAGTTCTACCTTATTTATCTAGGCTAGTATTTATTACTAATATAATTATTTCCTAATTTTCTAATAAATTATAATATAACTTATAAAATATTAGAATAATAATAAGCTTTTCTTAAAGAATTTATATAGTTTGCTTTTATTTATTACTCTAGTTCTATATTATATCTTTTCTTATTAAGTAGTAAATGGGTTTAGTAATAATTATAAAGCCTTTAATTTAAATATAATAGTAAATAATAATTCTAATAAATACCTTATTTTTAGTTATACTATTATAATATTTTTATTTTAAGATTTTAGTAATTCCTAAACTTAAAAGGCTTTTTCTAAGTACTTTATAAATAAAGTTAATAATAACTATACTATTATAATAGAATTATAATTTTTCTTTAATACTAACTCTAGCTTATTTAATTTTATCTAAAATTATATTTAGGTTTTAAAAATATTTAAATATAAAATACTAAATACTAGATAAAATAAATTATTTATTATAGTTTATATAAAGTCTTTTAACTTTAATATTATTAATAAATAGTATAGTAATTTTGGGAAATAAATTCTCTAGAATAATTATAATAACTCATATAAATTATATAATAGAATTAGTAGCTTCTTAAAATAATATAGTTATTCTTAATAATTCTAGAGGTATTATAAATATAATCAAATCTCTATTATAATAGTCTAGTATAAGCTAATTATATTTAGAGAAGAAATTAATTAGAAAGATATAAATATATCTAGTAAATTTCTCTAAGATCTTATTAGTAAATAAGAATAGGTTAGTATTTTATAGGATTATTAAATTCATTTTTATAATAATATTAATTAGTCTATAAGTTCTAATAATCTTTTTTATAACCAAGAATTATAGATTTTAGTAAGGTCTATTATATTTCTTAAGAATTTTATAATCTAGATATTTTAATAATATTTTTATTATTATTAGTACTAGAGCTTTAGAATATAGGAAATTCTTCTTTTACTAGGCTTTATATTTAATAGTCTTAATTAGAATAAATAGGCTAATATTTTTATAAACTTTTCCTATTTCTTTCTAATTAAATATAATTATATTTTCTTAATTAATTATTAATTCTTAGAATATAGCTAGTTTCTTTTCCTAGAGCTAGTTACTAATATTTAATTATTTAAGATATTTCGGAGTAAGTTATAAATCTTTTAGAATAACTAATATTCTCGGTAAAAAGTAGTTCTTATATTTCCTAATATATTTCTATAGGTATTCTCTAGTTTCGGATTTCTTAAACTAGTCCGAATATTTATCTAGGCCTTCTCTAGTTCTATTATTAGTATTTACTAATTAAATCTTTTTATTTTTTATTTTATATATTCTTATAACTAGAAATAAACTATAGTTATTATCTTTTTTTTAAGAGCTATAATTATTTTCTCTAGTATTCTTTTTATCTAATCTCCGGAATTTATAATCTTTCTATTTAGTTTCTTTCTAGTTAAATATAAAGAATGCCTTTTTATCTAGTATTTTAATATATTTTCCTTAAGCTTCTATATATTCTAGAATTCTTTCTAATCTTGGATTCTATATTTCTTAGCTTTAAGAATATATTTCTTTATTATTAGAAGATATTATTTTATTTCTTTTTTAGAAATATTTTTATTTAATATTCTTTTTATTTCTTTTTCTATTAAATTCGGAACTATTCTTAATAATATTCTAACTAAAGCCTCTTCTACTTTAGTTTCCTTAAAAATATTATTAATTTTCTAAATTCCTAAACCTAAAATAAAAGAATTTATAAGAAATTCTAGTATTTTTCTATTTTCCCTAATATTATTACTAGTTATAATATTAGGCTTTATTTTTCTTTTTTCTTTTTAGTTTCCTATTTTATATTACTTAATTCCTTAATTCTAGAAACTTAGTATTCTTAAACTATTACTTTTTTCTGTTTTCTAGTATTCTTTAAAAATGAAATAATTATAATAGTATAGGTATTCTAGTTATTTTTAGAATTAATAAACTTTCTATTTTATAAACTATTATTCTTATATATAATTTTTATTTTTATTTTTACTAAAAATAATTAATTAAATAGAATCTTTAGAGCTTTTTTAATTAGAAAGAATATATTTTCATATTCTATTCTATTTATAATCTTAGCTTTAAGCTTTATTATTTTTATAAATTTATATTCTACTCTAGTAATAATAGATATTTAATAATCTATAATATTATATACTATTTTACTAATATTTCTAGAGATCTTTTTGGGGAAAATATTAACTTTAGTTCTAATATTAATTATTTCTTTATATTTAATATTCTTTTAAGGTTCTTGAAATATAAATTAGAGATATAGAGATTATATAATATGTTTATAAGCTAGTAATATTTAAATTAAATAATTTTATTAGTATTAGATACCTAAACTAATATTTCTAATTTCTTAAATATTTTATTTATTATATAAGCTATAGCTACTAGCTTTATAGATTTTCTAATATATTTAATTATATTTAATATAATAGTATTTCCTATTTATAGAATAGTAAAATAGGAAATATTATCTTTAATTTATTAGTTCTAAAGTATAGTAACTAGATCTGGTATTTTTAAGATATTAATAAATATTTTCGTTTTTTTCTAAATTTTTAGAAATAGAATAGTTACTTTCTTTAGTAATCTTATTAGAATATTATTAATTTTAGAAGTTTTATACTTATTATAATTAAGAGTATATTAAGTTCTTAATCTATTCTATTTATTTCCGGAACTATTAATATTTATATTCTTAGCTAGAATATTTCCTTATTTATTATTTCTTAGAATACTATTCTTCTAGCCTCTTATATAGAATAGCTTTTTTTCTGCTTTAGTTTATTTTTAGAAGACCTTTTTAGCTATTTCTATTTCTTTTTTCTTTTTCCTTAATAAGAAATCTATTATATTATTAATAGAAATACTATTTATAGCTAAATCTTAGTATTATTTATTAATTCTAGAACCTAAAGTATTAATAATTCTAATATAATTTCCCTTAAAGCAAAGTAGCTATTTAGATTTTCTAGATATAACTTACTTGCTTTTATATATAAATTCCGGTTAGCTAGTTTCTTTTTCTTTTTCTTATCTAGTAAACTAGATATCTCTTATTAATTTCTAGATATTTTTAAGTCAAGTATTTAAGTTATAGTTAAATTTTTTTCCTTAGACTTAAGAAATAATTTAGTTAAATTACTAGTATTTACTAGTAAGGAAAAAGGAAAAACTTTCTTATTTAAGCTTAAATAGCCCTTTATATTATTTTCTATTAAATTAATAAGTATATTTATAATTTATAAGCTTTTTTATTAGTAAGTAATAGAATTAAGAGATATAGATATATTCTGGATTAATATTATTATTTTTATTCTTATTATAGTATTTATAGTAAATTCGTTTTCTTAATTCTAGGTTTATATTATAGGCTATATTAACTTAAATAATATTCTCTAATTATACTTGAGACTAATTTTCTTTAGAATATAGTTATCTAAATTCTTTATCTAATCTAGCTTAATTACTATAGCTATTATAGTATTTCCTATAACTTTTACTATAAATTCTAGTATATTTTTCTAAAGACCCGATTATATTTACTAGGCTATTAATACTATTATATTTATTATAATTAACTAGATTATATAAATAGACTATAGATATTCTCCTAAATTATAATAGTAGCTATATTAAGTTATTTTTATAGGTTTTCTTAAGTTATAATAATAATAAATAGTTTTTCTAGACTTTTTATTAGCTAGTTAATATTATTTCTTTTAGGTTTATTACTTTTAGTAAGTTTTATATAATTAGCTATAGGCTAGATTCTTTTCTTACTTATATTTATAGTAGCTTTATGAAATATAATAGAAGAGACTAGTAAAAAATAATTATTTTCTAGTTTAGGAATTATATTATAAACTATTATATTTAAGTATTTTTATTTAAGTTTAGATATATCTGAGTTATTAGTAATATTAAAATAGTATTTTTTTTCTTTATATTAATAAAATATTATTACCTTTTTATATATCTTACTATATTTATAAGTAAAAATATCTATAGATTTAAAGTTTATATTTTTAAGAATATAATTTCTTACTAGAATAAATAATTCCCTTATAAATTTTTAGTACTAAGTAATTTTATATATTTCTTTTTTTTAGTAATTTCTTTAATATTTTATTAAATATATTAATATAAGACTTAGAAGAAATTTCTTTATTCTGGGCTTATATAATAATCTAATTAAGAAAGTTATAGCTAATTTTAAGTATTTCCTAGTTATATTCTCGGAATTTTTTTAGTAAGGCTTTAAAGAACTTAGTTTCCTAATAATTTCCTAGATTATTAGTATAGTATTCCGATATAGCCTTAATCTAATTCTTATAAATAGAAGAGATATAATAGATAATTCTTTCTTTTTTAGTATTATTAGAAATATAATAGTTCTTATATATATTTATATATTATTCTAAGAATATAGAAATATTATTTTCTTGAAATTATAATATTTTAAAAGCTTTTATAAATAGTAGTTTTAAATCTGGTATTAGTATATATTTATTCTTAGTTATATTAATCTTAATAATTTCTTCTATAATTAATTATAAAGTTTCTATATCTGAGACTTTTACTAATAAGATTCTTAAAAGGCTAACTTTTTATTTAAATATATTTTTTGGTTTAGAAACCGGAATTAGAGAGAAATTAGTTAATAATAATAGATATAACTAAGATTTAAGTTTTAGTATTAATAATAATAAGATAATAGCTTTTCTAGTTTTATTTCTATTATTTATACTTTCTTTTTTATTCTATTAGCTTAATACCTATAGTATTTATTTTTATTTTTATTAAACTAGATATATTTAATAGTATTATTAAAAGTAATAATAAATATAATAAATATAATAAATATAATTTTATTAATTTTTCTGACTTTTCTAAATTCTTTTTTCTTTCTTTATTTAGTATTTTTTCTTTTTCTAGAAGTTTCTCTAGTTTATTTATATAATTTCTTATTTCCGATTTTTTTTTAATTTTTATTTCTAATTTCTATTTATTATTTTATTTAAAATTAAAAGTATTTTCTTTTTTAGATATCTTTTCCGGATTCAGAAATAAGCTTTTTTATTATAACTAAAAATAATATTTAAATTAATAATATAACTTTATTTCCGAGTATTAGAGTCTATTTCTAACTAAGATCTAATTTATATTATTTTAGTATAATATTTCTTATTTTATTTTTTTATTTCTTTTTCTTTTATAATTAGCTTCTATTTCTATAATTCCTATATATTATACTAGTAATTATATCTTATAGCTAACCTATATTCAAGTTACTAAATATATCGGAAATTAATATAATATTACAATTTCATACTTTATTTAGCCTGGTATCTGAATCTAATATCTGGTATCTGAGCTTAATATCTGGAATTATATAATAGTCGCACGTAATGAAGCTAAGGAAAGCTATACTTTGGGAAATTTAGGATATTAAGCCTTATTAGGCCAAGCTATAAGCGAAGAACTATAAATATTTAAGGAACCTTAACTTAAGACTTTCTTTTCTCCTTAGCTTAGTTTTCTTAATAAATAATTCTCTTATAAGTACCTTATCTATAGGCTCCCTTTATAGGTCTGTAATATTAAACTAAGCTTACTTTTTCTACCTAAAAAGGCTCTAGAATATTTCTTCTAAAATAATTCCCTATATATAAATTATATATACCTAATACCTTTAATATAGCCTCTTATACTAATAGCCTTTCTAAAGGTCTTTACTTATATTCTATAACCCTATCTCTTATTTCCGGTACTAATAATACCTCTAGAATAGAACCTTCTATTCTAAAAGAATTATCTATTCTATCTAATATTTATTCTAATATACTTATATTATAATAAGCCTAAATCAAGATCTAAATAAATGCCCAAACTAACTATATAACTCTAAATAGCTTGGCTACTAGTCTAGCTTATTTATTTAATATAAAAAAGCTTTCCCGAGGATATTTTATTAATAGAGATTATACTTCGAGTAATATCTGCTCCTAATCTAAATACTATAATATAGTACCTAACTTCCTAGTTCCTCTTATTAAATAAATATATTCGGCTAGAGAAGTTCCTAAATATAGTAAGTTCTGCTTTATAAAGATTCCGGATTTCTCGAAGTTTAGTAATAGCAAAAACCTAATTTATAACTATTAATAAGTCCAGATTATTAGTAAATTCAAAGTTAATATAGACTATTATATAAATGAGAATATCTATATATACTATATCTTTAATTATATAAAAAGTAATATCTAATACTATTTATATACTTAATATAAGCCTAATATTACTAATTCTTTTAAGATAGCTATAAAGATAATTAACTATTTCGGTAAATACTTTATTAATTCTTATTATATATATAAAGCTAAATATAAATATAAGAAGTTATAAATAAATAAGGTTTAGATCTTTTATAAGTTTAAGATTAAATTTATTTATTTAGTAAATAAAGCTTAGATTTATTTATAGAACTATCTTAATAAGCTATATAATAAGCTAATACTCTTTCTTTAAGAATAATATATAAGCTAGTATTATTTTATCTATATACTTTATAACCTATATTATATAGTTTTATTAATTAATTCCGAGAAAAAAGTATTATAGACTTATAAGAGCTTTAGAAAGTATATTAAGGCTTAAGCTATTACTATTCTTTTAATCTTTATTACTTCTAATACTTCTATATTTATTACTCCCGAGCTCTATATAATAACTTCTTATATCTTTATACTAACTCGAATATTTCCGACTATTAGTAAGCTAGCTATTAAGAAAGAAAGCATTTCTACTTTAATCTTAACTTGCTTTAATTATTTTTAAACTAGTTATATAGCTTGTAACTATCTAGTATTAAAGTATATTACTAATATTAAGGAACTAGAGGAGAATAATAAGCTTATAGAGGCTAATACAAATAATATACCGGGAAATAAGAATGTCTAGAAAAAGACTTTTTCTTAGGTAAACTTGAAGTTAATCTTATAGAGATTAATCTGGACTAGTTAATAAGAGAATTATACTTGACTATATCCTATAGCTTATCTTATAATAGATATTTAGTTAATATCTCCTTTTTTACTAATTCCGGAGTAAATAGTTTTATATTTATTAATACTTTTCTTACTATAGATATTATTACCTTCTTTAATCTCAAGTTCTAGTACTTATCTAAACCTATTAGTATTAAGAAATATAATAGCAAGCTAGAAACCTGTATTACCTATTTCTTAAGAATATACTTTACTATTAACTAGAAATAATAGTATAATATTCTCTTATTAATTTTTAAGCTTGGATTCTATAACCTTATTCTCGGCTATAAATAGCTGAAATACTTTAACTTATTTCTTAATATCCGAAACTAATATTTAATATAGTCCGAACTTCTTCCTCTATTACTCTCGGTTATATAAGAGATCCTTATATCTCGAGAGGCTCTATTTCCTGCTTTAAAATATATCTCTTATTTCGACTATTAAGCAAATATTAAAGTTAGAAACTATATATTTAATAAGGAGAACTAATAATAAGTTATTAAAAAACAAGCTTTTATTAAGAACTATAATATAGAGAATAACTTTACTACTAACTTCTCTTTATATACTAGCTCTACTAATAATACTATTTCCGAGTATAACTTTACTAATTCCGAATTAGATCCGGATAAAGAGCCTAAACTAGTACTAGTTATTTCTATTTCTTGGAAGCTAAAGATTAAATACTTTTATAAATAAAATATTTAAGATAGTTATTACTAAATAGAAAACTTTTTAGCTAGTATTATTTATTCTATAAATACCCTATATTAGAAGAGACTATATATAAAAAGAAAGCTAGTAAAAGCTTTTACTATTGAGATTACTAGTATTAGTTCTATAGGTATATATTATAACCTCTAATAATCCGAGAATAAAGCCTTTACTATAAGCCTCTATAAGATTAATAGCTTCTTTAAATAATAAAAAAAGCCCTTTCCGAGAGCTAATATTAAAAATCCTATTATTCCCGAATAATATATTAAGTTTAATAGTATTTTCTCTAAAGAAGTCTCTAATATTTTATTTTTCTATTAGTTATATAATTATAGAATATAATTAGAAAAGGAAATAAAGAGATATCTGGGATATAGCCCTTTATATAAGATAATAATAGCTAAATTAGAGGCTATAAAGAAATATTTTCTAGAGAATCTTAATAAGAGTTTTATTACTTCTAGTTAATTACTATTTATAATCCCTATTCTTTTTATAAGAAAGCCTTATAGGAGCCTATAGTTCTATATTAACTACCGGAAGTTTAACTAGATTACTTATAAGAACTATTACCCTTTTTCTCTTATTAATAAGATCTTGGCTAGAATTAGTAAAACAGAAATCTTTATAAAGCTTAATATTTATTAGGCTTTCTACCGAATCTATATAGATCCCGAATTAGAGGAATTAATAATATTCTATATATATTATAGGATATATAAATATAAGGTTTTATTTTTTGAATTAACTAATAGGCTAGCTATCTACTAGTATTATATAAATAATATCCTATTTAATTACCTAAATAACTTTTATATAGCTTATCTGAATAATATCTTTATTTATTCTAATAATAAGTTAGAGTATAAACTTTATATAAAGAAGGTTTTTTAATAGTTCTAGAATATAGACTTATAAGTAGATATTAAGAAATACAAATTTTATATTATATATATGAAATATTTTGGCTTTATTATCTTTATAAATAGTATTAAAGTTAATTCTGAGAAGGTTACTATTATAAAGAATTAGGAAGCTTTTCGGACTATAAGAGAAATATAAGTCTTTCTGGGGTTCTATAATTTCTATAGGAGATTTATTTATAATTATAATAAGATTACTAAGCCTCTATTAAATCTTATATATATAAATGTTTTTTTCTTATTTAATAAGGTTTATTAGAATGCTTTTGAGAAGCTTAAAGCCTATCTTATATTATTAGCTCTATTCTATTACTATAACCTAGAGTAATAATTAATAATCGAGACTAATATTTCAGATAGTATTATTACTAGTATTCTTTTCTAATAATATAATAATAAGTAATATCCCGTAATATTTTTCTTAAAGATAATAATACTTATAAAATATAACTATAAGATATATAATAAAGAAATACTTACTATTATATAGTCTTAGATTAATAGTATCCGGAACTTTAAGGAACTGCCTATTAAATATAAATTTATATAGACTACTACTTATTAAAGTACTTTATAATAATAAAGAAGCTTATAAGTAAATAAGCTAGATAAACTAAAGCCTTAGCTAAATACTACTTTATTATCTAATATAGATCTGGTAAATAGAATATAAAGGCTAATACTCTAATATACTAAGATAATAAGATTATTTAGTAAGATAAAGTAAAAGAGAAATACTATATTAAGGCCTTTTTTTCTCAAGACCAAGTTAACTTAAAGGTATTCTAGGATCTTAGTATTAAAGTTAATTCTTTTTCCTCTTTTTAAAACAATAATAATAATCTTAATAAAATAAATAATTTAGTTAAACGGATCCTATAGAATAATTATAAAGCCCTTTTTTTATAAGCCCTTTATAAGTAAGCTAAACGGAATAATACCGACTTTATTATAAAGAATAAGTTATTATTTTATTATAAATAACTTATAATACTAGAGAAATAGTTATATATAAATTTAATTCATAAGGCTTATAACTAAGTCTCTATAGTATATTCTAGTAAAAATAAGATATATAAGCTATTATAGCTATAATATTACTAGAAGAATATATAATATAATATTACTTAATATATCCGTAACTATTAACTATATAAATAGGCAAATATTCCAAGAAATAAGATCTCTGGTTTATTTTACTTTTTACTAGTTCCGGATTACTTATAATAATATATTATAATGGATTTCAAGTTAATACCTGGCTGGAAATCCGGCTATAATACTATATATATTATAATTAACTAATTAAATAAATAAGCTATTTCTATATCTTATTATAAGATAATTATAATAAAGAATATAGTAAAGATATATCTCCGAACTATTTACTATTACTATAGCCCTTTAGCCTTTATTATTTCTAATTATAGTTCGTAATTTATATTAGTATTCTGGAAGGAATTTAATAGAATTCTGGATATAAAGCTAAAGCTATTAATAGTATATTACCTATAAACTAATAAATAGACAGAAATTATAAACTAATATATTAATTAATAATTATACCTATATATTATATATTACTAAGATAACTAGAATAAGTATTTACTAATAATTAATTATATTTAACTTATTCTTTTATATAGCTCTATTAGTATATCTCTATATAAACTTTTTAATAGTAGGCTTTTATAAACCTCTTTTAACTAGTTAATTCTAATAACTATATCCCAAGACAAGCTAAGTAAGATAAAGGCTTAATAGATTACTAGATAGATAGAGAATACTATAAAGAAAGGTAAGGAGAATATAAAATAGATATAAAGAAGAATAGAGAAATATACTAATATTAAATATTGCCTTATAGATTTCAAAGTAGGAGATAAGGTATATATATTAATAAAGAAATAGAAAATATAATACCCTAGTTATAAGCTAGACTATTAAATGGCCGGGTTTTATCCGATTTTATATTAAGTTAGTAACTTCTATAAAATTGAACTATCTAAAAGTATTAAAATTCATAATATATTTTCTCCAGACTATCTATATAAGGCTACCAACAATCTACTACCTGGCCAGAAAAACAAACTACCTTTACTAATTCAAGTAATAATAGACCGAGAATACAAAATATAGGATATTCTAGTATTAAAAGCAGAGCAGGGAAAGCTTCTATATAGGATTAGTTAAGTAGAGTATAATAAAGATCTTAACTAGTATCCGGCTTCTAATCTGAAATACTTTCCTTATAAGCTATAAGACTACTACTTGGCTAATTAATAATAGCCAGGCCTACTAAAGAAGCTAGTCGACTGGATATAAGCCTGAAAGAATAGAACAGAGAACTATAATAATTTGAATAATAATTTTATAATACCTATTTACTTGAGGACAAGCTTTTTCCAAGGGGGGAGAGGTAATATTACGATTTCACGCTTTACCTAGCCTGGTATCTAAGTCTGGCATCTGGTATCTGAGCTTAGTATCTGGGGTTATATAACAGTCGCATGTAACGAAGCTAAAGGAAGCTATACTCTGGGAAATTTAGGATACTAAGCCCTATTAGGCCGAGCTATAAGCAAAGAACTATAAATACTTAAGGGACCTTAGCTCGAGACTTTTTTTCCTTCTTAACTTAGTTTTCTTAATAAATAGTTCTCCTATAAGTGCCTCATTTATAGACTTCCTTTATAGGTCTATAATATATAAGATACTAAGATTAATACTTATATATCCTTAATATTTTGGCCTTAGGCTTAAGATATTATAATAGCCTTTTTTCTTTTCTAATTTACTAAACTAATAATTCGCCTTACAGATATTTCTTAGAACTTTATAAAAGTATTACCTTAATTATAAAGTTTTAATCTTCCCTATATTACTTATTATAAAATATATAAGAAAGAAATTATAATAAGATAAAAACCTATATAAAGTATACTAGAATATAAAATATAACTTAATAGTAAAATAATGAATTAAAAATATAAATAGTAAAGTATAAATAGTATATAGTATATAAAAGCTTAATTAATTAAATACTTAAAAGGAATTATTCTCTAGAACTATAGAAAAACTAGCTTTTTTATATAATTTCTGCAAGTTATATATAAAAGGCTATAGCCTTTATTATATAACTTAAATCTTAAAACCGCTAAAATAATATGATTTTTAGAAAGTATAGCCTGCTATATTATATTATATATAATATATTACTAAAATTAAAGGAAAAAAGAATAATAAAAGTAATAAAAACGAACTAGAAAATAATACTTTTTAAGCTTTATTAGTAGAAATAAATAAAGGAAAAAAATATTATTTAGATTTTTTTTTTCTATTAAGAGCTTTTTAGCTACTTTTATTACTCCCGCTTCTATTATTCCTATAACTAATATCTTTATAAATAATCTTATTTCCCTTTTATAATAGCTAGTATTATATAATTAGTTTTAGCTAAGGTTCTAAGCTATAATTCAAACCAAGCTTGCTTCTAAAGCTCGGCGTTTTAGTAATCTTGGCTATACTTACTTATTTACTACTATACCTCACTCCTGTCTTCCTTAGCTTTAAATTCTCAAGATATAGGAAATTATTAATCTTTAAGCCTTATTCTATTACTTTATTCCTGTTATTATATCTTTTCCTTATATATTAAATAATAAGTAAAAACTATATTTTAAAGCTTATTAAATAAATAGAAAATATCCCCATATTTGTAATTAATAATATATTGAAATATAATATTTATTACTTTTATAAAATTATAATTAATACTAGAGCTTTCAGATTCTTAATTATTAGTTTTAACTAATTTCAAGCTTTATAATAAACTAATAATAATATTAAACTTAATAAAACTATTAAAAGTTAAGGTAATATCTAATTTAGTATTAGATCTATATTTTCTATTAGATCTATAATAATAAAAATACTAATTAAATAAATAATTATTTCATATTATATTTATAAAGACTTTATTTCTATTTAGCTTAGCTAATATAAATAAACTAGAAATCTATTTCAATAATTTTATTAATTATTTTATTACTTCTATTAAATGCTTTATATTTATAATATAATATTTTGAATATTCTTTCTTGCTTTAAAATACTATACTATAAAGCTTTATTTCCAAATCCTTTATTTATAACTCCTGCCTTTTTATAAAGATTAAATTATAATATCTATATTATTATTTTAGTTATTTATTTATTAGTAAACTCCGAAATATATTAGAATAAATAAGCTATAATATTAATATAGAAGCCCTTAAATACTTTATAAAATACTATAAATAATACTAGAAATTCGGATAATTACTAGAATAATTCAAGTTTAATCTAAGAAATAATATTAGTTTTAATTATTTTATTATTATTAATATTTTCTATATTTCTAGTAAGCCTATATTTTATATTATTAATAAAAGTATTTAATATTAAGCCGGCTAATATCTTTAAAATATTAGTATATTATATATATAAAATACTCTAAAGTAATATTAGATCAATATTTATTTAAACTCTTTTAATTAGATTATAGTAAATATTAGAAAGTAGTTTACTAATAAGAAATTTATTTAACTTATAAATACTATAGAAATTAAGATTAAAATTATTCCTATAAAAGCTTATAATTTTATTAGAATTATAAAATACTATTATAACCTAATTTAATATATTTATCTTATTATTATAATTGAAATTAATAGAATTAATAAGAATATTATATTTCAAATAGCTTTTAAGGCTATTAATAATTTTATAGAATCTAATAATATTATTCTAACTCTTTTGGTTTATAATACTTTACTTTAAATAACTGAATATAATACTTTATTACTAATTAGTAGTATTTAAGAAAGTAATAATAGAAATTCAGAAGCTTTAAGCTAGATACTAGATTATAAATATTCTAAATACTCGAAATAGTTCTAGTATTACTAATATCTATAAACTTCTCTTAAATTCGGATATTTTTATATAATATAAAGAAAATATTAATTAATCTAATAGTTAGAATAGATTACATAAGCTAGTAGCTATTAATAGAAAGAATTATATACTAGCTCTATTATATAATAATACTACTTTCTATTTAACCTCTATAAAACCCTTTTATATAAGAGATATTAAGGTTATTACTAATAGCTTTAAACCTAAACCTGTTCCCGAACTATATAATAAAGCTAAAGATAATACAAGTATAATTTCTCTTATTATTCCTGCCATTTTACTAAAGTATAATAGAGAATACTTTTATAAGATCTCAGATATTATAATATTTCTATAAGATAATAACTTATATAAGAACTTTTATTAAATTAAAGTTACTAGCCTTTTAGAAAAGAATATATTTGAAATTATTTCCAGATCTTAAATACTAAAAGAGGTATTTATTTTTAACTCCCGGTTTATTAAAGAGATTAAGAATAAGAATACGGAAAAAGAGTTTAAGAAGTTGAGACTAGTTATCTAAGCTTATAATAATAGTAAGAAATATATAGTATTAATATAATTATTTATTATTTAATATATTAGCTAATATGCAACAAAACTTTGAAATGTGTTAGTGAAAGATGTTGATTAGAAGGGCAAAGTCACAGTGAGGGCCTCCTACGATTTTGCGATGTGCAACAACAAAAAACAAAAACACCTTCTCGAAGCTCACCGCCCTAATTTTTTACGGCTTATAATGTAACAATCTAGAGTCCTTGAGCCATGCCCGGACTCATGGAAACGCCAGTCAGTCAAGTCGAAGAACACAGATCAAAACATCCCTGACTCAATTCGTGTGCAAGAATGGCTGACGGGATTAGATGATAAATATTATGAAAGCATTAGATGTAAGCTATTAATTACCTGCTGTCGCTATTTCCTGGCACAGTGGATCAACCCCTCAACCTGAGAATCATACACATACAGCGACCCCATGCTCTTCCGCGGGAATATTTTGAATATCAGGATAGTCTTTCCACTTTCTTAATTCCTTCTCGAGCTTCCCTAATTCCATCATACGCATCTCTAATACCACTTTCTCTTGCTTCGCTACACCATCCGCCCCCTCCTTCAACCTCCTCACCTCTTTGCTCACCACCTTCCTTCCTGCATTCTCCCCGTTCTCAGTCACCTTGTTCTTCTCAACCGGCTTCCCCCAGCCCTTTAACCCCGAACTCTTATACCGCATTTCTTCTTCCTCGGATCTCAGCACGACTGTTTCATGAATAAACTCCGCCGTCTCCGGCCAGAAACCGGGCCGGACTTTCGATAACGCTTTGTACTCCATTGGCGTCCGGGGGGTGCGGCCGACGATGGGGGCCCACCGCCAAAGGTTGCGAATATATCTTAGGCTGGCGAATTCGTAGCTATCGTGTCGGTATCCATATGCCCACCTTTTGTTGCCGGAGTTCTCTCCCACTGAAGGGACCTTAAAGGGGTTGGGCTTATCGCATACGCATACCTTCTTAATGTAATCTTCATCGAACTCCAGGATTTTTGCTTCGGCGCACTGGTCCACCATCCACAAGAGAGTGATGTCTGCGAGGTCGTGCCTCAAATACCCTCCGCCAATGTCGCTGTGGTCGCCGGCGAACCAGACTTGGTTGAGATTTGGCTGGGCGGCTTCCCCCTCCAGATCATATAGGAACCAGAGGGTCGGCTTGAAGGGACCGCGTTTTTCGTCGAGGGAGAGGGCGTGGAAGGCGTGTTTGATTCCTACACGCGTGGGGTGTTTATTTTAGCAAAGTCCTAGTCCATCTCTTTTGAAAGAAAATGAAGATACTGTGCTTCTTCAGCAGACCAACAAGAAAGCACTCACCACGAGGAAGCGCCATATTATGAAACGTATAATCCTCCCCCCACACGTGATTTCCCACAACTTCCTCGAATCCTACCGTATCAAAGCATCCAATTGCCACAACATTAACCTTTTCCTTGTGTAGGTACTTGTCCTCAATAAATTGATCCCGTCCCTTTTCGACCTCTTTCTTCCATTCTTCATACTCCTTCGGATCCTTGTTCTCGCGTTTCTTCTTCTTATAGAAGTCCCCAATGATTGTAGGGAATTCGTCCATGCCTAGTTCAGTGAGAATACCGAGGCGGCAGACAAGCTCACAGATACTCCGCGCCGTGTAGCCCCTTGGGAAATCTCATACGTTAGAAGATTTGAAAAATCAGGAAGAAAGACGGGCATAGGCACAAACCCACCCCCTCGAGAACCCAAAAAAGAATATCTCATCACCAGGCCGATAATTATGTGCCAAAAACCCATACGCCTCCCTCACATGCCGCAGAAGTCCCCACCCGAATACACCTTATTTGAATCAATGCATTAGCTTCCAAACTTAAAAGGGATTGTCTCTCCCAAACATACCACCACCAAATTGCTCTGTCCGAATCGTCCCCACGCCCGCCTGATAGAATACAATCTGTTCGATCCCACCATCCGTCTTCGTCTTAATTGCCCTCGCCAACGTCGATATATTCGTCCGGAGTTTGGAACGGCTTTCAACAACCTTGAAGGCGTCCTGTGACGTGCCTGCATGTAGGCAATTTGCATTTTAGTATTACACTGATAGGTAGTTGGTTTGGCGGAGGGACCTTGGCATACATACCGTCGCAGCAAATTATGAGTCTACGGGTAGGGTTAGGGATGGAGTCGGAGGCCATAACGCATAAAACTTTTGCTTCTTTCTCTGGAAGGTTTCGCGGATGGAGAGGGATTTGGGATTACTTGAAAATATCGTGGTTTTTCAGGTGAGATGCTCTCTGCGCAGACCCGTTTCGACACGTCAGAGTCTGTTCGACATGCGAGAGTGCAACACTTTATACATTCCCCAAGTGGTGTGCGTGTTCTCGAGCACGTGTTTTATCTCGTTGGTGACAAGTAGTCGCGCCGCCTCCACACCCTTGAGTATCCGTACTTCATCGAATAGGTGTCTCATTCGACAATCCTATTTGCCATCTCGCTTCCTCCACACGTGCGGCTGAGCACTTGGCACACCATGAGGCTTAGATCACCAGACAGATATTGCTTTTGCGACGGCTAGGGTTTCCAGCTTTGACACCGCCTTGCAGTTCTTAAAAAAAAAAAGTAAAGGTCCCATATCCATCAATCAGCAGCTCTATCTTTGCTATGGCCACCAATCCCCACACTTATAGCCCTAAGCCACATCCATGCAGAGTGCGGTGGCCTCGGAGTTTACCGTGAGTTATAATTGTAGCAGAGCTATGATTTGTCAAGACTCATGTCGCAACAGTTGGGGAGTCCAAGACGGCATTTCCAGAGGGAGTGTATTATCTTTGTCCACTCATCGCGCTTCAATCCCTGGAGGTGGCAGAGGCCGCGTGGTCCACCCATGGTATACGGATTAGAATGGCTGATGGACACTGGTGCACGTGATGATGATTTGGCTCATCTTCCTTTAGCTGAAGGAAAACATCGACTTCTCCTATACTCAATTTACTGTACTCGCTGCGCTTGAAACGAATTGGGGACGAACTAAATCGGCTTTGATGTGCTAGAAATGGAAGGAAAGCCTAAAAAGATTAAGATAATTGTGAATGTACACTGTTTGGTGACTATTTACTTTTTGGTGAACGCTTAGTGAGTAATGACCGTTTATTCTATGGTGAGTGTTTAGTGTTCAGTGAGTCCTTACTAGGGGGTGTCTATTTATTCTGTGGTGAATATTCATTATTAAGTGAGTACTCACTGTCTGGTGGGTGTTTACTACAAAGTTAACTTTTAACATACAATTTGCGTTTTATGCTATATTACGACATAAACAAGTGAAAATGCCAAATAATCTCCATATCACGTGCTTATCTAATTTCCAGCCAACCAAATGCCACAAACTCGTAACGTCCACTTCGCACGCCGGGGCTCTGAGCTACGGCGCTCAGAAAAAGGGAAAGTAATATGTGCTCACGTGAATACGTGCCAAAAACTAAACCCTTTTGGGAAGGCTTGGCAAAGGCTTGCTGTGCACAGCGTAATCCGTCTACCAAGGCGCCCACCGGGCCTCGCGGCGGCGGGAAAGTTAAACCCTTTCATTTCGTTTCAGGGCATATAACTTTAGCTAGATTAAAATCTTGATAACTTCCAATAGTATATACTCTAAAGGGAAGTCGCAAGATAAAAGAATCAATAAGGGAAAACTTTGGGTGGGGGCCGGAGGTCGACCTTATAGACTATCGCCACGTGATTCTTGAAGTGCTGTAATGGGGATATAAAACAAGTAGTAATATAGATAGTAGAATGGGCTTCCACAGCGTGGGATCACAGCGAACGAGTGAGAGGTGAAATTAGAGAGTGAAGGTTGGTTTATTTCTAAGAACTAAGAAGGAGAGAGGGGTAATATAAGCGGACTGCGGACTGTACGGATGTCCGGAGGTCACATGACAGAACCACGTGACCAGGGGATAAAATCCCCACCACAGTGCTATACGCCGTTAAGCGATAATCCCTTAGCCTTACAGATAGGGTAGTGGCAAATAATCTGCTACTTTGCTAGTATCCCGCATAAGTGAATATTCTTAATATAGCCTCACATATGCGAAACCCGGCAAAATCTATGCATTTGCTGCTTATATGTGAGGTGTTTGTTGGTAGGCAATAAGACAATAGAATGAATCAGTGTGTTGTGAAACCACAGTGTTAAATTCAGTACAGAACTAATCTCTGTCCCTCCTCTGAGGTCCAGGGAAGCCCCCTCTAAATAGGAGGCCCCGATGACGTACATACAATTAGTGATTTATAAGCCTAATGCTTATGATGTAAACAGTGGTTGGTTGTGACGTCGAAGGGCCTTCGATCTCCCTGATCGACACCCGCGACATCCGAGGTTCGTCACATGCCCTTAAGTCACGTGCGACACTACACATATCACATTATACGAGAGCGCCTCGTTACTAATATAGAATATATACTAAGTCTTTTCGCAAATGAGGGGAAACTTACTAGCTAGTAGGAAGGGATCGAGAGCAAGAGTGAGAGCAAGAATAAGAGCGAGAGATTCTTCCTTGAAAGAATTCTTACAAGCTGGGGTCGATTGCTACTAGCGAGTCATAAGCTCTTTTCGCGAGGCGAGCGTAATCTAAAGATTAATGGCATAGATTTTTCAAGTAATAATAGCTTGAAAACTCAAGTCTTTAGAGAGATTACAAAGAACTAACTATAATTATATCCGTTTTTCGAGCTAATACTCGATAATAGGCTCGGCTTCTTTCTCAATTATAGTCTTATTTAGTGACTTATTTAATTACTTCTTTATTATCTTATTATAAATATAGAAAAAGTAATTCTTTTTATATTTGGCCTCGGGCTTGTTTTTAAGGCTCTTTATTATAGCCTTAAGCTACTAGCCGAGTTTCTTATATACCTCTCTAATTTCTTTAAGTACTTAATTAATAAACTTATACTTTTATTTAATCCGAATATATAATTCTTTAAATTATTACTTAAGAATAATAATCTCTGGATTTATAGCAAGAAGTTACTTTATTATTTCTCGAGAAATTTCTTTTAAAATACTAGAGTTATATTAAATACTTATATATATAAAGGCCCGAATTAGTCTATTATTAGTAATATTACTCTCGAAATAAGCGTCTTATATATTAAATCTAATTAACTAATTATTATATATCTTATTAAAAACTCTTATAAAGAAATTATATTTTATAACTTAATTTTCTATAATATTTAAAGTCTTATCTAAAATAAATTATTAGTTTTAAGAAAGTTAATAAAATAATATAAAATACAAATTATTAATTATATTAATATAACTTATTAGCTTGTTTTTAAAGCCCGTATTTCTTTTAGAATAATTTAAATAAAAGATATAATTTAAATATATTATAGATTTAATTTTTATTTTTATTTAGCTATTTATAATTTAAATTAATCTTTAAAAAAACTAGCCGCTTAAGCTATTTCGGCTTTTAATAAACTTTTATTATTTTTATATTTCAATTTCCTAAATTTGTAATAAAAAAAGGCTTAAGAAATATATAATTATTAATAAGAATTAAATTAGCTAAGATTCGAGATATCTTATAAAAATAATATATAATTTGGATTTATTATTTATTTCTTTATATTCTTTATTATAATAATATTTATATTATTATTATTATTATTATTATTATTATTATTATTATTATTATTATTATTATTATTATTATTATTATTATTATTATTATTATTATTATTCTTTTACTAGTTTTTTTTCTTTTATTAAAGAAATCTTTACTAGCTTTGTCTTTTAATAAATAAATAAACTTTACTAATTAATTACTATTAGTAATATATAATAGTATTATATAAATATAGAAATACTAGTTATATAAAATTAGTAAAGTTATTATTATTTAAAAGTAAGAATTATAATTATCGGTTTACTAGAAATATATAATATAATATATAATATATATAAAATACTCGATATATAAGTTAGTAAAGTTATTATTATTTAGAAGTAAGAATTATAGTATTATAGTATTAATATATAATCCCTAAATTTGCTAAACCTAATAGAGACTAGCTACCAGTCGAGTTACTAATAAAATGCAAGGTTATATAACTATATCTTATTACTTATATCCCGTATCCTATATCCTGTAACTATATATATAACTCCTAAAGAAATAGCTATACTAATACTAGAAACTCTCTAAAAAATACAAAAAACAGAAAATAGTACTCTTTTCTAATTATATACAAATTCCCTAATCCGGCCTAGTACCAGATCTCCCAAATACTTTATATACCTATATTGCTTTTAAGGTTTTAGTTATATACTAAAGGCCGTGGCCTTTTATATATAACTTCCTTTCTTATAATATCCTCTCATCCTATATATCTATTCCCTACTCTATTTGCATTTAATCTATTCCTCTATATCTAATTATATTATATTCGTATTAATAAGGCACGTGAGGGCATTTAATAGCTTTGATTTTATTATAGAGTTAGCAGAATTCGATTCTCTTTTAATTTACTTAATTTCTGTAATCTCTTATTATTTATATATTTAGTAGAAATATATTATATTAATTATTAGGCATTTCTCTTAAGTAATACCCAATTTAATAAGGCATTTATATAATAACTTCGAATCCGTATAAATAACTAGTAATAGTTCTATTTCTAGTACTTTATTAATTATAGATTTAACTAAAATACTTATATTAAAACTATAAGCTATACTATAGAGTTCTGAAGCTAGAATACTTCTAGTAACTCTTTTATATTTAGTAGAGAACTAGTAAATAATATTAGTATATCTAGTTCTATTTACTAGAACTAGAATATATCTAATTTAAAAAAAGAAATCTCTATTATTTATAAATAAAGTATTTATAAAAATAATTAAATATAAGAACTCTTTTACTAGCTTTACGAATTTTAGTTCTCTAGTAATATTCTTAATTTATTATTAAATGCGCTTATTAAGTACCTTTATATTAGTTTCCGAAAGTTTAATAGCTTAAATAGTAATTAATAGGTTATATAAAGCTTCTAGTTAATAGGCTAATATAATATATACTTCTCTAGTATATTAGGTAATATATTAGTTCTTAATAGAGAGATTTTAATAAATAGTACTTCTATTACTTATAGTAGTAATATTTTTTATAGAAATAGTTTAAAGATTTTTATATTAGTATTTCTATATAAGAGTAATTCTAGTAGTATCTATATAAATAATACCTTTATTAAACTTGAGATTATAGTTAAAAGTAAGAAATTTATACTCTTTAGCCAAGAATTTAGTTTTATAAAGCTTTAGTTATTCTATTTTTATAAAATTATTAGTTCTAATAAATAAGGTATTATTAGTTTAAAGGCTAATAATTTCAAAGAATTACTTATTATAGAGAAGGCAAAAGTTATAAGTTAACTATTCTATAGAAAGCTTATTAATATAGTAGAAATAGTAAGTCTTAAACTAGTAGTTTCTAGCTTCCGGTATACTATATAATAGTTTTATAATCTTTAGAATAGAATTATTCTTTAGATTTAGCTTTCTAGTAAGTTTATAGAGTGAGTTAATATAGAAATTATAATTAAATAAGATTATTAATTAGATATAAGCTTATAAGATATTATATAAATATAATTCTATAATATCTATTATTATAGTAGTAATACTAAGAATAATTCTCTAGCTAATATATTAAATAGTAAATAATTATATTAATATTACATATTTCTTACTATTATTATAGGCTTAAATAACTAGTCTCGACTTTTTAAGCTCTTTTTCCGTACTTTTATTCTTAATCTTATTAATAAATCAGGAGTTAAAAATATATACTTCTTTTAGTACCTGAGATCTAAAAGTAACCTCAAATATACTTTTTTCTAGAAGGCTAGTAACCTTAACTTAATAGGAATTCTTATATAGTTTATTATCCTATAGAAATACTATAATATCCGGAGTCTTATAAAAGTATTTTCTATTATACTTTAGTGAAATAGCAGAAATAGTAAGAGAAATTATACCTATATTACTTTTAACCTTATTATTAAATTCAAAAACAGGTTTAGGTTCGGGATTATTAGTAATAACCTTAATATTCCCTATATAAAAGGGCTTTATAGAGATTAAATAGAAGGTAGTATTATTATATAATAGAGCTAGTATATAGTTCTTTTTATTAATAGCTACTAGCTTATATAGTTTATTTCAACTACTAGATTAACTAGTATTTCCTTTATACTAAATAAGAATATCTGAATTCAGGAATAGTTTATAGATATTAGTAATACTAGAACTATTTCAGGTATTTAAAGTATTTGTAATTTAATATCTAGTTCGAAGCCTCTAAATTTCGACTATTACCTTTTTAAATACTACTAATTACTATAATATAATAAGTAATAGGGTATTATATTTAGTTATTTAAGGTAAAATACTATAGGCTAAAAGAATTAGAATAATACTACCAGATTCTATAAAGTTATTAATGGCCTTAAAAGCTATTTAAAGTATAATATTCTTATTAATTCTATTAACTTTAGCTATAATAATAAAATAGATATATTAGATTAGGCTATAGTAATATTTTATAATTCTAATAGAGTTATAATCTTAACTTTAGTTCCTATAGTATTTGCAAGTTAAGTAAACTTCTTACTAGTAAACTGCTTTCCGGTATTTACTATAATCTAATTAGGAGAGCTTAAATAGTTATTAATCTAGTACTATTTAAATATATCCCAGATATATATTATACTAATATTCTAGAGCTATTAGCCGGCTTAATATCGAGTGCCTTTATTAATAATATAAAGTATAGGCTTACCGGAAATATAGAAAATATTAATAATAATAGAATAATTAAAGCTAATATTATTTTTCAGATTAAATTTAAATTATCTAAATAATTAACTATATTTCTAGTATTACTTATAGTATTTTATAAAATATTTAAAGGCTTTTATATTAATATTATAGCCTGCTTATTCTAATATATTTTAAAGTCTACTAATAAATAGATAACTAAAATAATAGTATAGATATTATAATTCGACTTTTATAAAAAAAGTAGAGATTATAAGTAAATAATTCTGAAATAAAGCTTTATAATATAATATTTTAAAGCAAAAAAAAATATTAAAAACATTATATTATAAATATATAATATCTAATAAAAATAATAAAATTATTAATAAAATTATTAAAATAGATTTCTAACTTATTTATATTAGCTAAACTAAATAGAAATAAAGTTTTTAAAAATATAATATAGAATTATACTTGCCTAATTAGTATATTTACTATTATAGATTTAATAGAAAATATAAATTTAATAGAAAATATAGATTTAATAGAAAATATAGATTTAATACTAAACTAGATATTAATTTAACTTTTAGTAGTTTTATTAAGTTTAATACTATTATTAATTTACTAAAAAGCTTGAAATTAGTTAGAACTAGTAATTAAGTATCTAGAGACTCCGGTATTAATTATAACTCTATAAAAGTAGTAAGTATTATATCTTAATATACTATTAATTATAAAAGTCTAAGTGTTTTTTATTAAGGGTTTAATAGGTTCTAATATATAGTTTTTACCTATTATCTAATATATAAGAGAAAGAGAAATAAGGTTATTTATAAGAATATTAGCTATAGTTATTAGTAAAGTAGAAGTAATAAAGTAGCTAAAAAGCTCTTAACTAAAGTAAAGTAGAAATCTAAGTAGTATTTCTCTTCTTTATCCGTTTCTACTAATAAAGCTTTAAAAGTATTATTTATTAGTTTATTTTCACTACCCTTATTATCTTCTTTACCTTTAGTTTCAGTAATATACTATATATAAGTATTACTAAAACATTTATTAAAGTTACAGGTATTTCGGAATCTAAACTAATAAATATTTTTATTTCTAAATCGAGTCTTTTTAGCCTTTTATTTCTTTAATATATATTTCTATAAGCGGTATTCGAGCTTCTTATATATAAAATATAATTTCGGGATATAATTATTATAATTATAGGACTTGAAATAATTACTACAAGTTCCGAAGTTATAGCTGGATTTATATTAATAATTTCCGGAGAAATAATAGCTTAAAGAGTTTTAAGAGTAATATTATTAATTAGTAAAGAAGATTTCGGAATTAGCTTATTATTTGCTCTTATATATAGTAATAGATAACTAGAGTTTATTAATAAGCTAGCCGAGATTTATAGAAGAATCTGAGATTATATATCTATATATCCGGAAGCCTTAATAAGAGGTAATAATTTTATTATAGAGGAATTCGGTATTTTATAAATTAGATATAAAACCGTATTATAATTAATATAATTTATTAATTAGTAGTTAAATAGTTTCAAATATTGTCTTTTCCGGAAATTTAGCTATTATAAAAGCTAATATAATAGTATTTTATATATTTAAATTTCGATATTTGAATTCAGGGCCTTTAAAGAAGCTATAAATATTAATATAAGCCTTTTTATATATATATTAAGAAAGCTAGTTATTATAAAAATAATCTTAAACTAATTCTTTTAGTATAGTAGAAAAAGCTCATATTAATACCTCTTATAGAAGCTTTATATATTAGTAAATATTAAGAAAAATAGTAAATTTATAATTGAAATTACTATTAGATCTATTATACTTTTACTCTTTAATATAAATTTTAGTAATTTCTCTAATAAGTCTTGTAATTAAAAGTAATTAAGAGATATTCGAATATAATTATAATAGTAGTAATAGAGCTAGTAAGAGTAGTAGAGCTAGTAAAAGTATACTATTTATTTCTAAAGCTTCTATATTAGTATATAAATCTGGTAGAGATATAGAATATAGAAGTAAAGAAAGTAATAGTAATATAGAAATATTAAAAATAATAGGTTCTAGATACTTGTTTTTAATAAGAGTAATAAAGCCTAATAAGATTAGTTCCTTAATAAAGCCTAGTCTAGCTATTAATAGATTCTTATTTGTCTAGATATATTATATATCTTTTTTAATAATAAAAAACAGGATAGTTATAATAATAAAAGTACTAGTATTCTATTATATATATATACTACTATACTAAAGAACTTTATATAGGTGTAATATTTCCGGGAGTTCAAACTTATTAAAGTTTCTTGAAATTATATCTAATAGCTTCTAAAGATTATTATTAACTATTTTATAAAGAATATATTAAAATAGTTTAATATTCAAAAACTCAGATATCTTATATACTATAGTAGTATCTAGATTAATTCTATATCTCTATTTTATTACTATTTCCTTGAAATTATTAGTTTCTATAAATATAAAGTAATTGGATTAGACAGATCTAATAAAGGAATTATTTACTATAATAGGTTCTACTATTATATATTTTATAAGCTTATATCTAGTTTGAGATATAATAATTTATAAAAAAAATAGATTTATAAAAAGAAGAGTAGTTTATAAGATAGGTAAATAAAAGTTATTATATTTGAGATAAAAATTTCGTTTATAATAAGAAATTTAGGAAGTGAAATTTAAGAAGTAAAATATCGAGATTCCGAGAGAACTTAATAGTTCTAAAGCTCAAGAGTTCTAGGTATTCAGGTAATTATAAGAAGAGTGATTTTTTATAAAGAAGGCAGTTTTATAGAATAGTTAGATAGTAAAGTAGCTAATTATTTAGTAATTAGTAAGAATTAGTATCTTTTTTTCCTATAAAACCGAATTATAAATAAAGGCAACTATTATTTCTTTCTTTTAATTTAGCTTAGTTAGGCTTTAGTAAGATTAAATATCTTTTTCTTTCTATAGAACCGAATTATAGGCAAAAGTAGTTAATAGTTATTTCCTCTTTAATATAGAATAATGGCTTTGCCTTTAAGAAACCGAATCTTAAGTAAATATAACTTAATTCTTCTTATTATCTGATTTGTATATATAAACTAATTAGTATTAGTTTACTAGAAATATATAATATAATATATAATATATATAGAATACTCGATATATAAGTTAGTAAAGTTATTATTATTTAGAAATAAGAATTATAGTATTATAGTATTAATATATAATTCTTAAATTTACTAAGTCTAATAGAAACTAGCTACTAGTTAAGTTATTAATAGGATACGAAATTATATAACTATATTCTATATTCTATATTTTATTACTTATATCTTATTACCTATATCCCGTATCCCGTATCTTATAACTATATATGTAATTCTCAGAGAAATAGCTATACTAATAATAATATTATAGTATTAATATATAATTTCTAAATCTACTAAGTCTAATAAAATCTAGTTTACTAGTTAAGTTACTTATAAAATATAAGATTATATAACTATATCTTATATTTTATATTTTATTACTTATATTTTATATCTCGAATTCTATAACTATATATATAACTCTCGAAAAAATAGCTATACTAATACTAGAATCTTTTTAAAAAACGCGAAAAATAATATTTTCTTCTAATTATATACTAATTCCTTAATTCGGTCTAGTATTAGATTTTCCAAATACTTTATATATTAAAAGCTATAGCCTTTTATATATAATTTTTCTTTTTATAATATTCTCTTATTTTATATATCTATTTTTTACTTTATTTATATTTAATCTATTTCTCTATATCTAATTATATTAAATTTATATTAATTAGATATTTAAGAGTATTTAATAGCTTCGATTCCATTATAGAATTAGTAGAATTTAATTCTTTTTTAATCTATTTAACTTTTATAATCTCTTATTATTTATATATTTAATAAAGATATATTATATTAATTATTAGATATTTCTTTTAAATAATATCTAATTTAATAAAGCATTTATATAATAACTTTGAATTTATATAAATTACTAATAATAGTTCTATTTCTAGTATTCTATTAATTATAAATTTAACTAAAATACTTATATTAAAGCTATAAGCTATACTATAAAGTTCCGAAACTAGAATACTTCTAGTAATTCTCTTATATTTAATAGAGAATTAGTAGATAATATTAGTATATCCAGTTCCGTTTACTAGAACTAGAATATATCTAATTTAAAAAAAGAAATCTCTATTATTTATAAATAAAATATTCGTAAAAATAATTAAATATAAAGACTTTTTTACTAGTTTTATAAATCTTAGTTCTCTAGTAATATTCTCAATTTACTATTAAATATATTTAGTAAGTACTTTTATATTAGTTTTCGAGAATTTAATAGTTTAAATAGTAATTAATAGATTATATAAAGCTTCTGGTTAATAGACTAATATAATATATACTTCTCTAGTATATTAAATAATATATTAGTTCTTAATAGAGAGATTTTAATAAATAATACTTTTATTACTTATAATAGTAATATTTTTATATAAATAATTTAGAGGTTTTTATATTAGTATTTCTATATAAAGGTAATTTTAATAGTATTTATATAAATAATACTTTTATTAATCTTGAAATTATAATTAAAAGTAAAATATTTATATTTTATAGCTAAGAACTTAATTTTTTAGAGCTTTAATTACTTTATTTTTATAAAATTACTAGTTTTAATAAATAAAGTATTATTAATTTAAAAACTAATAATTTTAAAGAATTATTTATTATAGAAAAGGCAAGAATTATAAGTTAATTATTCTATAAAAAGCTTATTAATATAATAGAAATAATAAGTTTTAAATTAACAGTTTCTAGTTTCCGGTATATTATATAATAGTTTTATAATTTTTAAAATTGAATTATTATTTAGATTTAATTATCTAATAAGCTTATAAAGTAAATTAATATAAAAATTATAATTAAATATAAGCTTATAGGATATTATATAAATATAATTTTATAATATTTATTATTATAATATTATATATTTCTTCTTATTATTATAAGCTTAAATAACTAAACTCGATTTCTTAAACTCTTTTTTTATATTTTTATTTTTAATCTTATTAATAAACCGGAAATTAAAGATATATATCTTTTTTAATATCTAAAATCTAGAAATAATCTTAAATATACTTTTTTCTAGAAAGCTAGTAACTTTAATTTAATAAAAGTTTTTATATAAGTTATTATTCTATAGAAATATTATAATATCCGGGTTTTTATAAAGGTATTCTCTATTATACTTTAGTAAAATAGCAGGAATAGTAAAAGAAATTATACCTGTATTACCTTTAGCTTTACTATAAAGTTCGGAAACAGGTTTAGGTTCGGGGCTATTAGTAATAACCTTAATATTCCCTATATAAAAGGGCTTTATAAAAGTTAAATAAAATATAATATTACTATATAATAGAATTAGTATATAGTTCTCTCTATTAATGACTATTAGCTTATATAGCCTATTCTAATTATTAGATTAACTGGTATTTCCTTTATATTATATAAGAATATCCGAATTTAAGAAAAGTTTATAAATATTAGTAATACTAGAACTATTTCGGGTATTTAAGGCATTTATAATCTAGTATCTAGTTTAAAGCTTCTGAATTTCTACTATTACTTTTTTAAGTATTACTAATTACTATAATATAATTAGTAATAAGGTATTATATTTAATTATTTAAGGTAAAGTACTATAAACTAAAAGAATTAGAATAATATTATTAGGTTTTACGGAATTATTAATAGCCTTAAAAGCTATTTAAAATACGATATTTTCATTAATTCTATTAATTTTAACTATAATAATAAAGTAAATATATTAAATCGTACTATAATAGTATTTTATAATTCAGATAAAATTATAAGCTTTTATAAGAATAATTTTAATTTTAGTTCTTATAATATTTATAAATTAAGTAAATTTCTTACTAATAAACTACTTTCTAGTATTTACTATAATCTAATTAGAAAGATCTAAATAGATATTAATCTAATATTATTTTAGGGTATTTCAAGTATATAATATACTAATATTTTAAAGCTATTAGCTAGCTTAATATCGAGTACCTTTATTAATAATATAAAATATAGGCTTACTGGAAATATAGAAAATATTAATAATAATAGAGTAATTAAAGCTAATATTATCTCTTAGATTAAACTTGAATTATTCCGGTAATTATCCGAATTTCTAATATTATTTATAGTACTTTATAAAATACTTAAGGGCTTTTATATTAATATTATAGCCTGCTTATTCTAATATATTTCAGAGCTTACTAATAAATAAATAACTAAAATAGTAATATAAATATTATAATTTAATCTTTATAAGAAAGCAGGAATTATAAATAAAGAATTCGGAAATAAAGCTTTATAGAGTAGTATTCTAAAGCAAAAAAGAATATTTAAAACATTATACTATAGGTATAAAGTATTTATTAGAAATAATAAGATAATTATTAAAATTATTAAAATAGACCTCTAGCTTATCTATATTAGCTAAGCTAAATAGAAATAGAATCTTTATAAGTATAATATAAAATTATACTTATCTAATTAGTATTCTTACTATTATAGATCTAATAGAGAATATAAATCCGATATTAAACTAGATATTAACTTAATTTTTAGTAGTTTTATTAAGTTAAATACTATTATTAGTCTACTATAAAGCTTGAAATTAGTTAGAACTAGTAATTAAGAATCTAGAGGCTCCGGTATTAATTATAATTCCGTAAAAATAATAAATATTATATCTTAATATACTATTAATTACAAATATGGGGATATTTTCTATTTATTTAATAAGCTTTAAGATATAGTTTTTACCTATTATCTAGTATATAAGAGAAAGAAATATAAGATTATTTATAAGAATATTAGTTATAGAAATAGCAGAAGTAGGGGCTATAGGAGTGGCTAGAAAGCTTTTAATAGAAATAAAATAGGAATTAGAGTAATATTTCTTTCTTTTATCTATTTTTACTAATAAGGCTTTAAAAGTATTACTTACTAGTTTGTCTTTCCTATTCTTATTATCCTCTTTTTCTTTAAATTCGGTAATATACTATATATAAGTATTACTAAAATATTTATTAAAGTTACAGGTATTTCGAGTTTTAAATTAGTAAATATTTCTATTCTTAAATTAAGCCTTTTTAGTCTCTTATTTCTCCGGTATATATTTCTATAAATAGTATTCGAATCTCTTATATATAAATACGATTTTGGAATATAATTATTATAATTATAGAACTTGAAATAATTATTACAGGTTTCGAAGTTATGGCTTAGTCTATATTAATAATTTCTAGACAGATAATAGTTTAGAAGATTTTAAGAATAGTATTATTAATTAGTAAAGAGAATCTAAGTATTAATCTATTATTTCTTTTTATAAGTAATAATAAATAATTAGAGCTTATTAATAAGCTAGCTGAGATTATTAAAAAATCCGAGACTATATATTAATATACTAGTAAGCCTTAATAGAAAATAATAATCTTATTATATAGAAATTTAGTAATTTATAAAGCAGGAATAAGGCTATATTATAATTTATATAGGTTATTAATTAGTATTTAAATAAGTTCAAATATTATCTTTTTAGGGTTTTTTACTATTATAGTTACTAAGGTAATAGTATTTCATTTATCTAAATTTCAATAATAATAACCGGGGTTTTTAAAGAAATTATAAATATTTATATAGGCTTCTTTATATATATATTAAGAAAGCTAGTTATTATAGAAATAATCTTATACTAGTTCCTTTAATATAGTCGAAAAAGCTCTTACTAATATCTTTTCTAGAAGCTTTATATATTAGTAAATATTCAGGAAAATAGTAAGTTTTTAATTAAAACTATTATTAGTTCTATTATATTTCTATATTTTAATATATATCTTTATTACTTCTCTAATTAGTTTTATAATAAAAAGGCTAGTTAAAGGGCTATTTAGAAATAGTAAAGATAAAGAAATAATAGAAATCTATTATTACTAGCTTTCTATAGTCTAATACTAATAGGAATAATTATAGGTAATAAAGAAATATAAATAATAATTAGTTTAGTTTATTAATTTCTTATAATACTATTATTAAGAGATATATATAATAAGGTAATAAGGCCTATATTAAGGTCTAGTCTAGTAATAATAATATTAGTTATAGTTTAGGTATATTATTCTTTTTCCTAAATAGTATTAACTAAGAACTATATAATAGCAAGTCCCTTATTATTTTATTTAATATAAATACTACTATATTATAAAGTAGCTTATAATTTATATAGTATATATTAATCTAGATAATTAAGTACTTTAAGGTCGAAATTACTAAAATCCTCCTTAAATAATTTCCAGAGATTATTATTAGTTAACTTCTCTATTTTATACTAGAATAGTCTAGTATTAAGGTAGTTTAGGACTTCCTTATTACTATAGGTAATTAGGTTAATACTACCTCTTTATTTCTTTATTTATATATATTTATTCCATAGTTCTACTATACTAAATTCCTAGAGCCAAGCCCTTTTTAATAGATATGTGTTTTATAGTAAGAGAGGTTTAAAGGTAAGGTAATTTATAGTAAGTTTATAGGAAGAATTCGGTAGTAAAAGTATCCAGATATCTAGTTTAGATACCAGATATCTAGTTCAGATACCAGATATCTGGTTCAGATATCTAATTAAGATATTAGATACCCCAGATATCTAGAGATATTTAGGGTATTAAAGTAAATATTTTACTCTTAAATATTTTATCTATAATAAGAAATTTAGGAAATAAAATATTATAATTCCGGGAAAATCTAAAGCTTAAAAGACTTAATTTAATAATAAAATCAAGGTAGTAGTTAAAGAGCTTTAAGGATATATATAGGATATATATTCCGGGAAAAGTATTCTATAAATATAGGTATTATATAAGTAGAAAGAATAGGTTCCAAGAAAATAGTTTTAGGGCCAAAAGAAGTTAGTTTTAAAAAATAGTAAATAGTTAAATAGATAAATAATTAAATAGCTAACTGCTTTTTAATTAGTAAAAACTAGAGTCTTTTTCCTTAAGCTATTGGATACTTTATAGAATTAATAAGTAATTCTTCTCTTTAATAGAGTAATTATTAGTTCTTAATAAGAGCTAGATATTTTCTTCCTTAGGCTACTAGATGCTTTATAAAGTTAATAAGTAATTTCCCTCTTTAATATAGACTAGTTTAATTTTACTATAGGCTACCGGATATTTCTTTAGCTTAAAAGATTCTATTCTCTAATCTATATATATAAACTAATTAATATTAGTTTGCTAGTAATATATAGTACTATTATATAAGTATAAAAATACTATTTATATATAATTAGTAAAGTTATTATTTAGAAGTAGAGATTATAATATTATAATATTAATATATAATTCCTAAATCTACTAAACCTAAAAGAGTCTAGTCTACTAGTCAAGTTACTAATAAGATATAAAATTATATAATTATATCCCGTATTCTATATTCTATTACTTATATTCTATTATTTATATCCCGTATTCTATATCCCGTAACTATATATATAACTTTCAAAAAAATAGCTATATTAATAATAATATATATAAAATATTTAATATATTAAATTAGTAAAATAATTAATACCTAAAAATAAGAATTATAGTATTATAGTATTAATATATAATTCCTAAATCTACTAAGCCTAATAGAGTCTAGTCTACTAGTCGAGTTATTTATAGGATATAAGGTTATATAACTATATTTTATATTTTATATTCTATTACTTATATTTATTATTTATATTTCATTTCCCGAATCTTATAATTATATATATATAATTTCCAAAGAAATAATTATACTAATATTACTATTTATAAGACTTTTATTTTATATTTTATAGCTTATTATAAAGTATAAATAATAAAGTATTTTTATTTATATTTATTATATAATCTAGCTTTTTTAATAATTTATTAATAGAATTATTATAATTTATATAATATTTTATAATAAAATTAAAAGTAACTAGCTTCTTTACTTATCTTATTTATTAATTATTTAATTTTCCTTTAATTATATAATATTTTAAGTTATTATAATTTGTTTTAATAATAATAAAATATTAAATATATATTAAATAATATTACTAAATATAAAATATTAAAATAATAGCTAAGAACTTAAAATTATATATTTTATATTTGGTTTTAATTATAAAATATTAATAAGCTTTTATATTTTTACTAAAAAGCTAAAATAATTACATTTATAATTATAAATTTAAAGATATTTGTTTTTATATAAATTATTTAAACTAAATTAAAATAATAAAGTATTAATATTATTATAAATATAATTTTTAGTTTTATAAAATCTTTAATTGCTTTTATTATTTAACTAAAGTAATATTATAGTTTTTTATTAATTTTTAGTAAATCTATTAATTCTTTTATTACTTTAAAATATTTATAAATAAACTTTTAATAGAAATTAATAAAGTTTAGAAATATTTAAATTTCTCTAATATTTTTTAAAAGCTAGCTATTTTCTAATAACTATAATTCGGCTAGCTTTTATTTTTATATTATTTGAACTAATTATAAATTATAAAACTTTATTTTCTTTATATTTAATTTAATTTATTATTAAGTTTATAAAAAGCTAATATTATTATAATTATTCAAATATATATTAGATTATTATTATATATTATTCTAAATTTTTTAAAATAAATTAGAATATTATTTAAATAAATTATATAATTAATATATATTTGAAATATTATTAAAATATTAGAAAGCTTAAAAAATATAATATAATATTTAAAGTATTTATAATATATTTAAAATACCGTCTTTTATTTATTACTTTTTCGGATTCATAATTAGTAATAAATATCTTTTAAATTTAATTTTATATATATTTTAGCCTTATAAAGTTTATTTATTATTTTATTAATAAATAATAATAGTATTTAATTCTTAATAATGATTTTATTTAGATTCTAATAATTAATTTATAAATATAAACCGCTTTCTTTTTTTAAAATAAATATAATTAAAGTTTTAGCTAAATTAATAAAATAATAATAAAAGATTTTAAGCTAGTATTAATATACTTTTAAATAATTTCAAGTATTTTTTTAATAGAATATATATAAAGTTATATAATAATTGAAATTATAGTTTGAAATTTATATAATACTTTATTATATAATAGTCGAATAATATATTTATAGCTTATATAAAACAAATAAAAAAGATTCTAGTATTTCTTAGAAAATAAACTTATTTTATTTATAATAATAGTAATAATTATTTAATTATTTATTATAATATAAAGTATATATTAGTCTTTTATTAATCTTTTAATATATTTTTAATAATAATTTTAAAAATATAATTTTTCTTATATTTAATAAAATTAAGGGAATTACTTTTAATATTAATAAAATACTTATATTTAAAACTGGCTTTTTCTTTATATAATTAGCTTTTATATTCGAATTAATTAATACTTTAATCTTATATCTTTTTTTAATAATAACTTTAATTATTATTATTATTATTATTTTTAAAGCTTTACTTTTTATAATATATATAAATATAATTATTATAAAGTATATTTATTTCTTGATTTCTTTAATTTTAAATATTTATATATTTTATAACTAGACTTATTATAATTATAATAAGTTAATTTCTTTTAATTTAAATAAGTAATAATATAATAATTTCTTTTTTAGTAAATAAAGCAAATTATATCTAGTTTTATAAATTTTAATACAAGTATTATATTAGATTTTATTATTATACATGTGAGGTGTTTATTGGTAGGCAATAAGACAATAGAATGAATTAGTGTATTGTAAAACCACAGTATTAAATTCAGTACAGAACTAATCTCTGTCCCTCCTGTGAGGTCCAGGGAAGCCCCCTCTAAATAGGAGGCCCTGATGGCATATATATAATTAGTGATTTATAAGCCTAATGCATATGATATAAATAGTGGTTGGTTGGGATATCGAAGGGCCGCCGATCTCCCTGATTAATACCCGCGACATCCGAGGTTCGTCACATGCCCTTAAGTCACGTGCGACCCTGCACACATCACAATATAAATCTTATAATAAAAGAATTCTCTTTTTTTTAAAAAAAAATCTTTCTTTTATTATTTTATTAGCTTATTAATATGTTTTTATTAAATAAATAAATATAAGTTATTCTTAATTCTTATAATTATAAGATTTTTCTTTTTATATATAAAGTATTTCTTTAATAATTAATTTTCTCTTATATTTTTTAGCTTAAATTATTAAATAAATTATTTTATTATTATAGTAAACTCGTATATTTCAGGTTATTTAATAAGTTATTTAAGTAAAATATAAAGCTTTAAATACTTTAACTTAGTTACTATTATTATTATTATTATTATAATTCTTTAAATTTAAAATAAATTTCTTTATAAACTTAATAAAAATCTTTTAATTTATAATATTAATATTTATTATTATTTCTTCTATTTTTTATTTATTTCTGGCTATTATAACGAATCGAGACCCGATTTATATAGTTGACTAAAAGTCTTTACTAAGTTATATAATAAAGGCTAAAGTTTTTATTATATAATATATTTTTTTAGATTAATAAAGTAATTATATATTATTTAAGAAACTCGAATATTTTAGGGAATATAGTTCTGCTTCTTTCTATTTTTCTTTTTTTTTCTTTTTAAAGAATTCTATTTAGTTAATTAAACTACTAGTTTTCTTTATATAAAGGCCTAATCTATAATATTAGAATTCTCTTTCTTTTATCTTTATTAACTAAAGATTATATATATATAAAGCTAGAAATAAGAAATACCTGAATTTATATATAAAAGATAAAGCTTAAAGTAAATAAAACTAGAAATAAACTTTATTTAAAACTATTTATAAAGCTAATATCTTAGTAAAACTTTGAAATATATAAAAACTAATAATAGGAAATACTCGAAACTATATATAGAAGCCAGAGTATTAACTTAACTAGTTAATACCAGGAATTATTTAGGTTTTTCTAAATCCGGCTTAAAAAAAACTACCGGATCTCTTTATTATATAAAGATTTAAAAGCGAGACTTCTACTAATTAGTTAGATAAATAAATAGCTATATAAAGCCAAGATAATAAATAAAGCCTTCTAATAGCTATAAAAAGCCTTTATAATATAGTTCTAATAACTATTAGAACTAGTAATATAATAAGTAAACTCGATAATAAATCTAGTTATATAGATTAATTTAATTAATAATTATATAATAATTCCGAATCTTTTATAAATATAAATATTTTCTTTATTTTATATATTTTCTTAATTCCCTTTTATAAGGCAATTAAAAGCCTGCCTCTCGAACCTTAATAAGTTCAATAAGAATAATTTGGCTCTATATCTCTAGTTTAAAGAACTCTTATAAGTAAATCTAGAAATTAATAAAGAGGCAATTAGTAAAGAGAAAGAGAAAGTTTAGTATAGGTTTGAATATTATTTAGAGAAGTAATAAGCTAGATATATCTATAGCTAAAATATATTTAAAAGAAAAAGAAGTTTATAATTAAAGAACTATTTAAATAGATAAACCTGGCCTTTTATAACCCGTAAAAATAATAGAAGACTCTAGAGAAATTAAATCGAATTTAGTAAAAATTAATTTCTTTATATGAATTTTTAAATAATTTTAATTACTTAATTCTAAAAATAAAGAAATAAGAATAATAAATTAAAATTAAAAAAGAATATCTTAAAGCTACTATTATAATTAAGATTATAGAAGAAATAATAGAAATAAAAAAGAAAGAATTATATAAGAAATACTATTTCTAGTTATAAATAATTAATAACTAGCTAGCTAAAATTAAAAGTATAAAAGCCTATTATCCGAACTAGTTAAATAGAAAGCCTAAAAGCTCTTTTCTATTTAGAGCCACTTTATTTATCTAGCTAATAAAATAAAAGCCTATTATAAATAATATAAGATAATAGTTAAAAAGCATTTCTAATAAGGCCTTTCGGAACGAAATTAATTAGTAAAAAAGAAAAAGACTTTACCTTTAATATAATTAAAATAACTATTTTATATATAACTATTGAATAAAGCTATATTCGAGCTTCTTTTCTCAAGCTAATAAGTAAAGAAAAGAGAAGGAAAAGAAATAGCTAAAAGTAAAAGTAAAAAGTATAAAAATATTAAAAATATCTCTAAAGAAAGCAAAAGTAATTCGAGAAAAGAATATTAATATTTCGAATAAGAATAAAAATAAAAATAAAGAAAACTTGAGTTTATTTAATTCGGGAAAAAACTAGCTTCTAATAAAAGTTGCTATTAGAAATATATAAAAATAAAATCAGATTAATAAGCTTAAAAGCAATTTTAAAAGAATATAGTTAGGCTCTCTTTTTTATATTAGTAATAGGTAATAAAAAGTGTTTTATTAATACTAAATATATATTATATAAAATAATTAATTCTTGCTTTATTAATTAATATAACTTCTAGTATATACTAATTATTTCTAAATAAATAAAGGCTTTTAATAAAATAGTACTAGATGTAATTAGAGAAGTAATAATATTTAATATAAATATTAATAACTATTATAAATCTTATATTTTTTTATATAATTTCTAAAATCTCTAATTAAATATAATTTTAAATATATAATAGCTTTATTTATAAGATATATAAATTTATAATTAGAAATTAGAAATATTTGTTTTATTATTAAAGATCTTAGTATAGAATAGAATAAATAAGTTACTAATTCTTAGTTTATAAATAATAAACTATATATAGGTCTTAATAGCTTTATTTTTTTATTAAGTAAAAAAGAACAAAAAAAAGAATATAAAAGTTTTCTTAACTAGTCTAATAGATATTTAAATAGCTCTAATCCGGAAAAAGAGAACTAATTCTTATATAAAACTCCCGAAATAGTATAAGAGTTTCTAAAAGATATTTTACCTAATTAAAATAAAGAAATTACTATTTATTTAAGGCTAAGGAATTAACTATTAATTAAATTAAAAGAAGTTAATAGAAAAGAATTTATTATATTATAGGACCTATTATATAATATATCTCGAAATGAACTTCTAGTATTATAGAAGATATTTATAGAATTACTAGATAAAGAATTTATTTAAATAAGCTATTCTTCTATTATTACTTTTATTCTTTTTATATAAAAACCTAATAAGAAATTATAGTTTTAAATAGATTACCGGGGCCCAAATAAGCTTATAAAGAAAAACTAGTATTTGCTTTTATTAATTTATAGAATTCTTTAAAATATTAGAAAAGCGAAATAGTTTATAAAGCTTAATATTATAGTAGCTTTTTATAAGATTTGTATTATTAAAGGAAATAAATAGAAAACGGCCTTTTATATAAGATATAAACTTTATAATTAATTAGTAATTTCCTTTAGCCTAATATATACCCTAAATATATTTTAGAAATATATTAATTAAATTTTTAGTAAATTTTTAAATAAGTTCTATTTACTTATATAGATAATATTTTGGTTTATTTATTAGAATTAAAGAAAGAATACTATAAATATATATAAAAAGTTCTTTAATAACTTTAAGAAATAAGTTTATAACTAGATATTAATAAATACAAATTGGAAATTAAATTAATAAAATATTTAGGGTTTATTATAGAGGCCAAAAAGAGTATTTATATAAATCTAGTAAAAGTTAAAGCTATTCTAAGTTAGGAAGTCCTAAAGTTAGTAAAAAGTATATAAAGTTTCTTAGAATTTACTAATTTCTATTAATATTTTATTCGGGAATTCTTAGAAATTATTTAATTATTATCTAATTTTATATATAAGAACTAAGTATTCTCGTAAATAAATAGAACTAAAGCTATTTTCTAAAAGCTTAAAAATATATTTATTTTAGTTCTAATACTAGTATAGTTTAATTATAATTAAAAGATAATTCTCGAAATAGATTTCTTTAAATAAAATAAAAATAGTATTTTATATAAGTTAATAAAGATAAAATTTTATAATTTTATATTTTTCTCGAAAAAAAAAATTCTATAAAATATAGTTATAAGATTTATAATAAGGAAATATTTATTATTATTTATTATTTAAAAAAGATAGAATATAAAACTAAGAAATATTTACTAGTTTGAGATTTAAACGAATTATAAAAACCTAAAATACTTTATAATAATATAGAAACTTATTAAATAATAAATAAACTAGTTCTTAATTCTTTTATAATATAATTTCAAGATCTTATATATTTTAGGAAAAAATAATAAATAAGCAAATATATTCTTAAAGCAAAAATAGAATTTCTCTAGTAGAAAAAGAGATAATTATTAGTAATCTAGAATATTATAATTATTAAAGCCAGAAACCCTTAGTAACTTCCTTAAAAACTCGATTTTTATAGTACTAGTATAGGTAAGAAAACAGACTAAGAAAAAGATTACCTAATTTCTTAAATCCGGCCTGAAAAATCGAAATTAAGAAAGAAGTACTTAGCCGGAAAACTAGCGGAATATAGAGGCCTAACTTATAGACGGGAATTATTAAAAAAGTAGGAAAAACGAAATAATATTTCTTTTAAAATAAGAAGATTTTTCTAAAACGGGTTCAAGAAGCTAAGAATAGAATAAAAGCTATAATAATAATAAGTAAATAAAATAGTAAATAAGAAATAATATCTAATAAATATTATAAAAGCTTTAGTATAATATCTAAATAAAAAATAAGTTATATTAGGCTATAATTAAAATAATATAAGAAGAAAAATAAATATTTCTAATTAATTTAAAAATTAAAGTATTAATAAGGAAATATTTATTATTCTAGTTAGAATAATTTCTTTTCCAGAAATAATAATAAATTCCCGATTTAGGAAAGCTTTATATAAAGCTAATTTAATAAACTTATAACTCGATTTAATATAGCTATTTAGAACGGGATATTATAAATATTCTTTTTATATAATAATTCTTTTAGCTAAATATATTAAAATAGATATATTAGTTTATATAAAACTATAATATTTATAAAAGAAATAAAATATAAAGGAATTACTATTAGGGGTTTCTAAAGCCTTTTTTTATTCTAAATTAAATCTAGTAAAAGATCTTAATTAATTTTATAGTAAAGCTTCTATTAAATAAAGAATATACTAATATAATAGTTATTATAAACTGCCTAGAAAAAGAAATAATACTTGAGGCTATAATAGATATTATAGTAGAAATAATAATAAAATAGTTTATAAGAACTTATTATTACTAGTATAGGCTTTTAAGAATAATAGTTTCCGACCGGAAAAGGCAGTTTATAGAAGTATTATAAATTAGAATATATAAGTTATTAAGTATTATTTATTAACTATTTATAATATATTATTCTGAAATAGATAAGTTTATAGAAAGAATAAATTAAATAATTAAAACTTTTTTTTGTACTTTTATAAACTATAACTAAATAAATTAAATAACTTTCTTATTATATACTAAACTAATAATTAATAACCGGAATGCTTTATTTATAAAGGTTAGTCTATTTTTTCTATTTTATAAATATTATATTAAAATAATATAGCTTTAGAATAAAGTTAATAAAGAAAACAAAGAACTATTATTTATTTAGGTAATAAATAATATTATATATAGGCTCTATAATATATAAGAGTATATATAAGCTATAATAGTAATAGCCTAGTAATTCTAAAAAGAAGTAATAAACCAGAAAAGAAATTAGGCCCCGGAATTTAAGGTTAGAAATAAAGTCTGGTTTAATTTCTAGAATATCTAAATAAATAGGCTAATTAAGAAGCTTAATATAAAATATATTAAATACATAATAGTTAAAGTAATAAAAAGTTATAGTTTTTAGCTTAATACTTTTCTAGAAATATATAATATATTTTATAATAAGCTTCTTTAACTAGCTATAATAAACCCGCTATTAAGTTAGTTCTAAAACAACTTATAGCTATAACTATAACTTATAAATAATAAAAACAAGTATAAAATTAAATAAATTCTTAATAAGAAATATATAAAATATAGTTAGAAGCTTTTAAAAAAGCTATTTATAAAATAAAAGAGTTATATATACTTTATATAGGAATTATATTCTATATTTGAGGAAATAATAGTATTAGAAGCTTGAGAAGAAATTATTTAGTAAAAAGAAATTTTGCTTATATATTTATAGAACCGGTATTTATAAATAAAGAAAGAAGTAATATAATAGATTAAAATCCGATTTATATATTTAACTAGAAGCCTTTATTATATAATATGCCTTCTTAAGTTAATAAAGTAATTATATATTATTTAGAGAGCTTAAATACTTTAGAAAATATAGTTTTGCTTTTTTCTGTTTTTCTCTTTCTTTTCTCTTTAGAGAATTCTATTTAGTTAATTAAATTACTAGTCTTCTTTATATAAAGGCATAATATATAATTTTTATTATATTTATAGACCGGGTTATTTTATTATCTTTATATTATTTTAGCTTTATTTAATAAAAAAAGTTCTAAGCTTTCTTAATATTCTTTTTCTTATAAATTATTAATTCTCGGGTTTTTAAAGCCTTATAAACTAAGGATATTACTAAGGATATTACTAAAGATATTACTAAGAATATTACTAAGGATATTACTAAGGATATAATAAAATTTATATTAAATATTCGAATATTTTTAAAATAATAATCTAAGCTTTTAGTTTCTTTAAATTCTTTCTTTATTATATCTTTGCTTTTAATTTAATAATTTAATAATAAGCTACTATTAGCTTCTTTATTAAAGTTATTTTCCTAGCTAGTTTTAGTAATATCTGGATTTTATTTCTTTTTCTTAATTAGGCAATATTAAAAGTATCTAATTAGGTATTTTTTTTTAGGTATTTAACTAGATGGCTCTAATAATAATAAAGGCACTTTTTCTAATTAATACTTTAGCTATTAGTAATATTATTTATTAATAGCTAGTATATTAAATGATTTAGTTTGATTTAATTATAGCCTCTGAATCAAATCAAATCAAGTTAAAATCTACTTAATCAAATTATAATTAATTATAATTAACTATAGTTAATTATAGTTAATTATTTAGTCACGTGAGTATACACGTGCGCTCGGAGGTTCGAAAGCGAGATAAGGCTAAAATTAGGCTTAGGCTAGTCCGTATCCGGTATCGCTTAAGGCGCTCCTTACTAAATCGGGTATCGCACTGCTTGGTAAGCGAAGCGGCGCGAGCCGAAGGCGCTAAAACCTCCTCGATTTTCTAGTAATTCTTTGCTACCTTATAAATCTTATTATTATAAATAAATTAGCTAAAAATAGGCTCTCTCATAAATAGACGCTTTAAAACTAGAGGGTTGTATCTAATTAGACGCTTATCAAATAATCTTCTAGATTCTAGAGGATTTATATATAAATAAGCGATTTTCCTCAGGTTGATTTTTTCTCTCTTTACTTTATATATAAATATCTCAATAATTATAGCTCTAATTAAGAAGCTTTCGACTATAAACTTACTTATTTTTACTCGATATATTCGAAAATGTCTCAATAATCTTTAATTAACTTTAATATCCCTTAAAATAAGGAGAAATAAAAAAGGATAAATAAGAATAAATAAGAATAAATAAGGATAAATAAGGATAAATAAGGATAAAAAAGATAAAGAAGAGGTTTCTAAGAAAGATATCCAGTTTTTTATGCCCGATTTAGACTAGCTTTATACTCTTATATATATTCTATAAGCTTTGTTTATACCTTATTAATATAGCTATTAGTTATTTAATAATCTTTTAAGTTACTTAAGAAATTCAAGTTTTCTTAGTATCACGTAATGATTATAGTTAATTATAATTAATTATAATTATAATCAAATCAAATCAAGTCAAAATTTACTGAATCAAATCATAATTAACTATAATTAACTATAGTTAATTATAATTAATTAGCCTTGATTTTTTTAATATACTATTAATGGCTTAATTAACTCGTAATAAATTACTTTTTAAAGATTAAATTAATTAAAATATAAAGCCTGTAATAGTAATGTAATATATAAGTAATGAAGGTAAATATATTACAAAGTAATACTTGCAAGTATAATTAATTTCCAAGATTTAATTTTAATAAAAGACTAATTAATGCCCCTTTTCAAAGCTATGAGCGTTTCCCTATATATTCCCTAGTACTTAGCCAAGTATACGAAGCCCTTTATTTAATTAGGAAATATGATTCCGCGCGATTCATGCAATTCCAATGCAAGTATTACCCAAAATAGGAAACCAGATTCACGACACCTGACGTTCGCTTATGCGTCGTCACGTGTGCCCATTATAAGGGGAGTGCGGGCGCGAAAATCAAAAATCAGAAAATCACATTTTGCTTCTCGGTTTTGTTCGCTAGCCCGCTAATAGCCTCAGTATACCCTTCTAATTCTTAATTTACTTGCCCTCAAACTACACACTTATTTCAAATTCTATTTTTATTTCTTTATTGCTTATAACTTTTGGCAACAGTTTTGAATGGTAAAGAGTTAGCTCAACATTATCCTCTACGCGAGGGCTTTCCATAGACCAAGATGAGCGTGAATATTTACTAGAGCCGTTTTTACTATTTTGTAATAAGTGCATAAAATACTGTATAGATTATCGCAATATTAAACCTTTCACATCCAGACTTTCAACAATCGAGCATAGAGAAGTATCTGGGAATGCAGCGAGCTTGATCACAATTTTTCCAAGGTTCTCATGGAGGTCATTTGCCGATTCTTTCCTCATAATATGCGTATTGGTCTTAAGGTCGAGCCCCAGCAGCCCGTTGGATCGGGGAAATGATTCCATTACGATGGAACATCCCACCCTAAACGGATTGGGCATTCCATGGCATCGCGAAGGAGGCTGGCCAGGGCTGAATTGGACCTCTGGGGTCGTATCAATATTTTGGTGAAGAATGGTGGTATCGAAATCCGTCCCAGGCAGGCAGGTCAATAAGCCAGTCAGTCAGCCATCAGCTAAGGTTTTTTGATAGCTGATTAGCTTATATAAAGTGGGTCAGCTGACTTACTTAGCTGATTCGGCTAATTAGCTACTAATTAGTTAAAGATATAAATCTCAGAAAATTATATTTAAACTAGCTTTAAAATAATAGTATCCCCAAACGTTTCTATTATAATTATCTCCCTTTTCTGCCAGTTTTTAAGTATTTATAATACTATAAGCTCTTTTCTAATAGTCTAGAACTCTCAGAAGTAGTTAGTTTCGTATATAACGAAAATACTTGCTCGTATTCAGAGCTTATAGCTAGAATACTGAGAAAATTATATGCTATTTTAGTAAGATAAGGCTATTTAGACTCCTATACTTTCCAGTATTTTATAACTCCTAAAAGATTAGTAGGAAGTTTAACTAAATATAGGAAAAACTTGTCTTTTATACGGGTAGGCCTCTTAGAATATAATAAATTAGAAGGTACTATCTGATTTAGTATATTCTCTAGATAAGACATTATTTTTTCAGGCTCTAGAAACTAATTTATTTAACCTGAAATACTATTATTCCTTACTCTTTCTTCTAAAGCTTATATATTTTTGTTTTTACTAAATTAAAAGTATATACTTTTCCTAGTAATATCTAGTATTAATTAAATTAAGTAAACCTAAACCGAGAATATAAGACTATTAAAGCTATTTATATAAGAAAGTAATCTGTCTTCTTATATTATAGTATTTCAAGCTAAAGTAATTAAGTTTTAAATACTAGAATATTTATTAAAATCTTTAGCTTTTGCCTTTTTTTCAAGCTTTTTAAAATAACTAAAAAGAAACTTAAAAACAGGAAGTACCTTTTATAAAGTACTATATAAAGCCTTTTATACTTTATCTTTTAGATTATAATTGCCTTTCAAGTCCTTAGTTAATTAGAAAAGAGGTTTAAGCTAATCTCTAATAATCTTAAAAGCTCTCTATTTAGCTATAGTAATATAGTTTTCTAAATAGATCTCTTAATTATTAGAATTATTAGAATCTCTCAAATTATTAATATAGATATTTAGGGCCTTTTTAAGTTTAAGGGCTCTCCTAATTATTAGATATATTAAATTCTAATATATTTCCTTATTTAAAACAAGTTTCTATTATTTACTTAAAGTAATTCCGGTATTAGTATTAATTTATAACTTAGTAAAAATATCTATTATAAGGTATTTATTAGTAGGTAATAAAATAATAGAATAAATTAGCAAGTTATAAAACTACTATATTAAATTTAGTATAGAACTAATCTCTATCTCTCCTATAAGGTTCAGGGAAGCCCCCTCTAAATAAAAGGCCCCAATAATATATATATAATTAGTAATTTATAAGCCTAATATATATAATATAAATAGTAATTAGTTGGGATATTAAAGGGCCGCCGATCTCCCTAATTAATACCTATAATATCCGAGATTTATTATATGCCCTTAAGTTATATATAATCCTATATATATTATAACTATACCTCCTTTCTAGGATCTTATTTCTAAGATCTATTAATTTATCCTGGTAAATATTTATTTAATTAATTATTTAATTAATATAAACTTCTAGTATTTTGGGAAGTAGTTTTACTAATATAATCTAAATAATAGATATAAAAATCATCTAATTAGATTAGGGCTAAATAAGCGAGAAAGAAGGGTAATTATACCCTATATATAAGGGCTAGCCGGTAATTGCAATTTCATTTGGGATCTGAGTATTCTAATTAGCTTAATTTAAAGTATTAAAGTATTATTCTATAAAATTAATATTATTTATTAGATCTTATATTAGAATAATCTAAATAACTATATAGAAAGAATTTAATAAATATTTATATAAGAAACCTATATAAATATTTCTGAAGTCTTAGAGATTATTTACGGGTTTCTGGAAATATATATTAATTAGTTATACTAAATTCTAATTAGAACTAGTACGAAAACTAGTAATTAATTCAGGTAATTCTCTATTTCTATAAAAGAACCTCTTTATATTACTATATACTTTCTTTCTTTCTAATAACTATATATATAATAACTTTTTCTATTATTACTTTTTAGCTTCTTTTTTTACTTTTTTCTAAGTCTTTTTTAATTATTTTTAATTAATTCTATAATATCTTCTTCTGGCTTTATTATTTACTAATATAATTATAAGTATAAAGGTAACCTTATAGCCTCCTTTTCTATTACTAGTAGATATTTGAAATACTTTAAATATTTATTTATTAATTCCTTTATCTTATATATTATAATATCTAATAAGAAGAATTATAACTATTATAATAAGAGTTCTAAATCTTATATATTAGTAAGTTTTTTAGCTTTAATATCTATTAAAGCTAATATAATTTCAGATTTCTTATTACTTATTAGAGGCTTACTAGTTCTAGAAAGATACTATTATAACTTTTAAGAAATTTCTTAAAAAATATCCTAAATAGTATTATACTAATATAGATAATACTATTAATTAGGTTTTTAAAAACTAGAAGAATACTAATAAGTTTTGGAATTCTTTTTCCCGTTTTAATAAAATAAAGAATAATACTATTTAAATTAGTATTTTAAAGATAAGTTCTTTCTAATATATTTAGGTACTTACTAATTCCTTAAAGAAATATTATAAAGTCTATTTTTAAAATATTAATCTTATTACCGAAATTATTACCAAAATTACTAAATAGTTTATTACTAGTATTTTAAATACTAATAATATAATACTTATAGCTATTTAGAACCTGACTTTAGAAATTCGGACCTTTTATAAAATATATATAGCTATTATAAGTTCCTTATCTACTTCTTTTAATATCCTTAATACTAATATTATTATAGTATAACTATATCCTATTAAAAAATAAGTAAATTCCAGAAAGTATTAGCTAATTCTTTACTAAGTCCTAAATAGGACTAGTATTTAATATTCTTATTTTAGGAATTAGGAATTTATAGGAATTAGAGTTTATTTATTTGAGATATCTATAGCTAGTTTACCTATAATAAATCTTTCTTAATTCTAAACCTTTTTTCTAATAATTTAAATATAATTCTTATAAGCCTTAATAAAATCCTAGAAAATCTTTATAAATAAAAAAACCCAGGAAAAGAGTATTTCTATTACTATTCCGGGTCTTTTCTTAGCTATTTAAGTTCTTTCTTTCTTTTAAATAGCTTTCTTTTTAGTAGTTTAGAATTCTTTTTAATCTTAAAAAATTATTAAAAGATAATTTCGGATTTCAAGCTATAGTTTTAGTTATATAATTTTAGAAGTTTTTTAGAATTTTCAAAATTAGGGAAAGTAAATAACTAGATATTATAATCTTTAGATTAGGCTTTCTATTTAATTAAATACTATTACTTCTTACTTTTACTATTTTATTAATAATTAATAATAGCTTCTATTTTCTATTCTTATTTTTTATTATTATTTACTAATTCTAGAAGTTCTCTAAAAAAATATAAATATAGTTTCTAATTCTTTTTTATTATATATTCTTTAAAAAGAGAAATATAGAAAGTTAGATATAAATAATTATATATACTTAGTAATTCTAATTTATATACTAAATTACTAATATATTTAAGAATCCTAAATAGATTTATAAATTTTAGCTTAAGCTTTCTTATTTTAAGTTTAATATTCTTTATTAATAATATTATCTAGGCTTTTTTAGAATAGTATTTAGTTAACTAGTACCTATTATAATAGGTTTCCCGGTTATTTTATATATAGTATTATAAATCTTTAAGCTTTCTCTATTTTATTTTAAAGGTTTCTAGCCTCCTATATATAGCTAGTACCTCTTCTATAATCCTGTTTTCAGGATTCTATAAAAGTTAAGAATAATATCTATAATATATATAGAAAGATATATCTTATAAAACCTAATATTTTAAGTTATTATATATAAATTCTATAAAAGATAACTTCTTAAACTAGTTATTCTTTTAGATATTATAATAATATCTTAGATAGTATTTCAGGATCTAGTTCTGCCTTTTTATCTAACTATTTATCTAAGAATAGTAAGCTATATTTATATATTAAATAGAAATAAAAAGCAGACTAGAACTAGCTAGTAAATACTATTTCTTAATTAGAAATAATTCTATTAGGGAAATTAAAGATTAAGAAAATATATTCTTATATAATCTTAATAAGTTCCGGAAAGTTAATAGTCTTATAATATATAATATATCTTACTATTTTAGAATACTAGTTAATAATTATAAGAATTATATTAAAATCGGGACCTTTTATCGGGTTTTTATATAGTAATAAACCTATAATAAAATCTATAAAGATTTTACCCTAGAGCCTTTCAGGCTATAGTAAACTACTAAGTAAACTATATAATAAATACCTCTTTATTTTAATTCTCTAGTAAATATTATATTTTTAATAATAATTATAAATATCTTTTTCTATATTCTCCTAATATTAGAATCTTCTAAGAAGCTTAAAAGTCTTCTTTATTTTATAGTATCTGGCTATTAAGTTATTATAATAAAGCTTTATAATTTCTTAATATAAAGCGGAATTATTAAATATAATAATTCTTAAATAATACCTAAATAAACTCGAATTATTTTTCCAGATTTCTTTTTTCTTAGTATTTTTCTTATTAAGCCTTTATTTTATAATATTCTAATATTAAGAATTATTTTTTTAAGTTACCTAGATAATATCTAGAAGAAATTCAGATAAAGGGGCTAGTATTATAGCTCTTTTAGTAGCTATATATATCTATATATAGGGAATTAGGTATTTATAACTATCTAATTTAAAAACTCGAAAGACTAAAAAGTCTTTAGTTCTATTAAGTAATATAGTTATAAATATTCCTATTACCTTAGCTATAGTAGCAGAGCCTTTAAGATATCTCTCTATATTTTACTTTTTAACTAATTCTATAGTTAAGGAATCTATAAGATAATTTATTTATTTATCTTATAATAAATATTTCTCCTTAGTTATTATAAATATAATAAGTATTAAATAATACTTATTCTAAAGAAGGAACTTTTTAGACATTTATAAAGACCTCTAAATTATAATTATAAAAGCTTTCTTTAGCTTATTCTAAAAAATCAGAAGCCAAGTTATATTAATAGGACCTTCTTTATAATTAGGCCTTTTACTAGATTCATTTACTGGATTTGAGGCGCCTTTATAATAAATAATATTAAAATTATATATTATAAAGTATATTATCTAATATATTTAATAGTTCTCTAGATACTTTATTTCTATAAAGTATTAGAGGTTATTATAGTCTATAATAACCTTAATTATAAACCTAGACTTTTTAAGGTAATAGTACTAATACTTAAAGGCTTTAATAATTATAAATAGCTTCCTATTATAGATACTATAATTATATTTAGCTTTAGAGAGTTTCCGGAACTAGAATATTACTAGATACTAGTATTTTTTTGAGCTATTACTAGAATTAATTTATTATAAAATAGTACTAGTAATTACGAATTTTAATATATTAGTTTTAATATAAATCTTCTTAGAAAAGTCAAAATAGACTAGAATAGGTATTATAATAAAAGCTTTTTTCAAAGTCTTAAAGCTTTTAGCCGCTTTATTTATTTATATAAAGGAACCGGATTTCCGGTTCTTTTCTATTTCTTTTAAGAGATTTATTAAGCCTATAATTACCTGAGAATAATAGTAAATAAACTTATAATAGAAATTAGTAAATCCAAGAAATACTTAAATATTATAGAATAATTCTGGTTCTGGCTATTTAATAATATTATAGACCTATTTAGGATCTATATAAATATCTTTTATTCTAATAAGGAAGTTTAAAAATTCGATTTCCTTAATATTAAACTTGTATTTACTAAGTTTATAAAACAGGTTATTTTTATATAGCCTAGTAAGTACCTAGTAAATATAATTATAGTATTTATCTTTATTTCGGGAGTAAATAAGGATATTATTCAAATAAATAATTATAAAATAATTCAGGAATCTTATAAATATAGTATTAATATATACTTGAAATATAGCTAGTATATTAGCTAGTTCAAAAGATATTATAAGATATTTAAAATAGCTATAATAGGTCCTAAAAGCCGTTTTTTACTTATATTCTTTATAAATTCTTATCTAATAATATATATTCTTAAGATTTAGCTTTATAAAGATTTTAGTTCCTTAGAGCCAGTTAAGGGTCTTATTAATAAGAGGAAGCAGATACTAATTCTTAATTATAACTTAATTAAGTCTATAATAATTAATATAAAGGTATAGTCCTCTATTCTTTTTGGGAATAAAAAGAATAAATACTCTTACTAGGCTTTTACTAGGCCTTATCTAATATTTATAAAATATATCTTATAAATATAGATATAATACTTCTAGTTAGATTTCTAATAGATTATATAAAGGTCTATATGGGACCATACTATCTATATTAATAGAGTATTTAATATTACTAAGATTAGGAAGTTCCGAAGCTTTATTAGAGTTAAAAACCTCTGAGAAATCTTTATATTTATTATTCCGGAAATAGATAGATACTTCTAAGGCTCCTTTCTAGAAGGTATTAATTTACTATATTAAAAACTCCTATTTAGTATTACTAGAATTATATAATAAAATAAAGATCTAGTAACTATTATAAATATATAAAATCTATTATCTAGAATAGTTATATTTATCTTTAGTTAAAAATAAGACTTGAGGTACTAGTTTAGGATACTAGTTAAGCTCCTTACTAAATTCTTTTAGTATTAGGATCTTAATATTATTAGGCTATATAGGTATATATATTTATTATTTCTTAATATAGTCTATATATTATATAAGAGTTACTTTATAAAATTCTATATTAAAGATAAGGCTATAAGAGCTAATATTCTTATATTTATAAAACCGGAGCTTAAAAGAATATATCTTATTATAATTATTTGTAATAAATACCTCAAAATTATAGGCTTAATAGATCTTAAATTAGTTCTTATAAAAGGTTATAAATTCTTAGTTATATTTAGTTAAGGTAATAAAGCCCTGGCTTTAAGTCTAATTATTATTAAGGAAGTTATAGTCTAATCTAATATTACCGAATTTACTATATACCTCTAAGGTACCTATTTCTGGCTATATTAATCTTACTTAAATAGTTATATAAAGTAATATATCTTTTTTATTATAGCTAAAATTATTAATATTTAAGATTTGGCCTTTCTTTTTCCCTATTTTTTAGGAGAGTCTCCTCTAGAGTATTTCTCTATAATAGTAGTATTAATCTACTTCTATAAATGCCTTAACTCTTTTATAGTTTTGGCCTTATTAGGGTTCTACCGAGCCTATTTAGTATACTTGAAATACTTTATATTTCCTGAGAAATATCTTTTCTATTTATAAGTTTAATAAACTATATCTAAAATAAAACTAGTACTTTATTAAGGCCTTAAAGGGGCCAAAATACTACCTAAGGATTTCTTATATAATTTTCGGAACTTATTTTTCCTTTTTTAATAGCCTTATAAATCAGAATTTACTAAGTTAGAATTCTTAGAAATAGAGTTACTCTTACTAGACTTATTTATCTTTATTTTTCTTAATTTAGAATAAGTAGTATATTCTACTTTCTGGGCTTTTTTAAGCTATTTAGAAATAAATATTACTTTATTTTCTAAAAAAAAAAAATATAAGTATCTAATGAGTTTTATAATTAAATAAAGTAGTATTAAGAGTCCGGATCCGGTTCTATTTAGGATATGAGTTCTAGTTAACTTTAAGACTAATTATTCGAGTATATAACTTGATAACTATTTTATTATTCTTCTAATAAAGATTTCGGAGTTTCTTAAAGGTATCTTATTAACGGATTTAAGATACTTGGAATATATTAGCTAAGTAAGCCTTAAATTACTTCTAATAAACCTTATATAATAATAGGCTTTATTTTATTATAGTTTTCTAAATATTATAAGATTCGTTCCTAAAGGTACTTATAATAGAATTAATTCTAGAAAAGTATCTATTATAAGTCTAAGGTTAGGTCCTAAAAACTGCCTCCTAGAAAGATATAAATATTCTCTATTTCTTAAGAGACTTTCTATAATATAAGTCAGGTATCTGGACCTTAAAAAGCTTTTCTTAGTCTAAATATATCTTTAGGATATTATATAATAGCTTCTAATAGATAGTATCGAGATTACTTTTAAAGCTTATTATATTAGGAAAGGAAGTAAGTTCTAATCCTATTTTAGGAAGTTCTCTAGTAAGAATTACTAAGAAAAAGGAAATAGACTTATAAATAAAGTTTCTATAAGATATAATAAACCATAAGGTATCCCTAAAGGTACTCTTATATTACTTTAACTATAGGATATACTAGTTAATTATATTTACTAATTCTTGCTTTTATTAGAGTATTTCGACTTTAGTATATAAGCCCTATTCTATAGCTTAAGTAGTAGTAACTTAGATATTAATCTCGGTATTTTAATTATTACCGGAATTATTTCCGTTATTATTACTAGTTCTCGAAAGCTCCTAAGGAACCCTATTAAAAGTATTAGACGAGCCTTTACTATTACCCGTATTGGGATTAATCTAATTAACTTCCTCTATAAAAATAGCTTTAGTAAGGAATTATATATTTTGTAAATTTCGAGATATAATTATTTATTAAACTACCTCCTTTGAGAATAGAGAGATTAGCTTATAAGGTATTTATTAGTAGGTAATAAGATAATAGAATAAATTAATAAGTTATAAAACTACTATATTAAATTCAGTATAGAACTAATCTCTATTTCTTCTATAAGGTTCAGGGAAGTTCCCTCTAAATAGGAGGCCCTAATAATATATATATAATTAGTAATTTATAAACCTAATATATATAATATAAATAGTAGTTAGTTGGGATATTAAATGGCTACTAATTTCCCTAATTAATACCCGCAATATCCGAGGTTTATTATATGCCCTTAAGTTATATATGACTCTATATATATTATATCTATCCGCTTTCCTGAATTTATAATATATACTACCAAGTTATATAGCTTTCTAAGCTCTTTCTACTATTTCTAAAGCTTTTAATACTCTTCTATATCTGCTTTCTTAAAGTTTTCTTTCTAGCTTAACTCATCTTACTCAAATAAATAGACTTTTATAATAAGATTAAAGATATATTTTATATAGTATAGTCTTTTCTAAATTGAATTAAAATCTATTTATTAGCTAAGCTCCTATAATATTATATTATTATTTTAGGTATTATTAAGTATAAAATAAGCCTAAATTATTTTTATTAATACTAAAATATTAAAATAATAATAAGATTACTATATCTTAATCTAATAGAACAGGTTAGTTATATAATCTCAGAAGGAAATTAAAATCTGGCTAAAGTTCTTTTATTAGCTAGAAATACTCGGGAATACCCGAATTATACTATACTACTTTTATAAATTATTAATACTACTATATAAAAATCTAGATTTACTAATACTATATTTCCTATAATTAGAGAGCTCTAGTAACCTAATTAGGTATGTTATATTCTCTTCTTTATAGTTTACTATATATATAATAATACCTAAAATACTAATTTTCTTATATTTTAAGCCCTAGCTATTAAAAGTATAATATATTTATAATTTTACTATCTTAATCTTTTTTTTTAATTTCTGGCTTAAAATAATAAAATATCTTATTAATTCAGAACTCTATTATATTATAGGAGAATAGTAGTATATTTATAGCTTATATATTAGTAATTTTAAAGATATATTTTAGTTAGAAAGAAGCTATTTTATAAGACTTAATATTATCTATTATAATCTATTTAATAAATATATTTATAAATTCCTACTAACGGAACGGAATTATATATTTATAGCCTCTATTAACCGGCCCTGAAGCTTATAGGCTATTATTTCTATATTATATCCTCTATATATTTCCTTAGTAATCGAGAAAGTAGTAGATAGGGAAATAATTTTCGGTATTTTTAAGGGAATTACTATTATAATACTATTCTCGGCTTCTAGAAAATTCGGGATTATAGTAGCCTAAAAAACTAATAAGTATATAATTACTATATAATAATAAAAAGATATATAAAGCTTATATACCTATATAATAGACTTATCTTTTTTGCTTATATTAGTAAGAGTATAACCAAGCTACTAAACTTATACTATTCTCTTCCGCTTGATAATACCTGTAATAATATATTTTTTTAGAAGCCGTATAATTATAACTATATAATTATTATATAAAGGCTCTTCTAGAATATATGAAAAGTAATTAGGGCATTAATCTTTGGGGAGAGGCTTGTAAGGGTTATAGTTTTAATTATAAGTTAGTACTAGCTAATTATACTCATCTTATATATCCTTCTTTTACTCCCTAGATATACTGCCTATTATCTGGCTAAAGGTATTCGGAAGATTTAATAACGATTCAGAAGGTCTAATTGAGAGATTACGAGAGGCTCGACTAGTAGGAGTGGATACGGTATCTATTTTAATATTGATTAAGGAATTAAATACCAAGTATGTAAGCTAAGGAGATTTTCAAGGCTAGAAGGCCTAGTAATTAAGGCTATAATTACCTAATTACCCTACTAACCCTCCCAAAAACTCCAATTATTATATATTTAAATGACTCCAAAATCGCAAAATTAGTATGACTTAGCTGATCAGCCGCTTTTAAGCTAGTAGATTTTTAGCTGACTGACTGATATAAAAATTAAAGCCCAACTGAATAGCTTAATAAACTAGCTTATAAGCTAGCTGATAAGCCGGCTGGCTTATTCACCAGCCTGGTCCCAGGCTGCCAATTCGTGCAGCTCTGGACGATATCTTGGAGACCCAGTGAATCTCCTTCGCCCATATCGATAAACTGCTTTTGAGCGGATTCCATCAACCATCTTGCCGTCTGCCGGAGACCTTTATTCACACGGGAACAATATTCAAGCATGGGTCCACCATCGTGTCGATTCCGGGGATGGCGAACTGTCCAAACACAACGTCGCTCTCTCCGGTCACGTACTATAGCAATAGGGCCCACGCGCAGGTAGTAAGAGATCCAGCCGTGATATTGCCAGGAAACCTCGGTTTGTTTACTCTATTTAACAGTGAAATAGTTAGCAAGCTTCAGAACTCAACGGGGTTAGTCATGCTTTGGGAGTCAACTAACTAGTCCTGTTGTATTTGCACGCCTCTCATCTGGTCACAACCTCGTACCTCCTGGAGCATCAGGCACACCTTAATAAAAATGTCCTAGTTAACCGGCTATTAGATCCAGCGGGTTCAGTGGCTTCTTTTAGGTTGAACTGGTTGAGTTAGGGTTATTCACGCACCCTGCCGCAAAGAATAGAATTGGGTGGTCTCACCCTGTAAAGAGACATAATGTTTTTAGATCAACCAGGTATTGCTAAGTGTAAACATTAACTCTTTTCGTATTCTTTACTTATTCATGAAAACAGCGCCATCACAATACATTTTTAAGCTGCTCGGCGATCAGTATAGAAATCCTATATTAGCATGTCAGTAGACTACTTCAGAACCGAGCGATTAATACCTCAATTTTAGTTACATGATAGCAAGTTCCAAGGAGAGGTCTTGCTCTAGCCGCGCATAGCTTTCCTCTTTAAATCTGAATTCCCTTATATAGTTTGTAGAAGCCCATCTACTCAAGAACAACCTCCCACTCTCCTTCAATCAGTTCATCCCAAAGCTTCAGGGAAGCAACGACGACCCTCCTTATTCCATACCGACAAGTGATATAGAAAAAGCCCTCAAAACCGTACTCAGATTTTCAGGTTTTTTTCCCACACTGTTAAAATTTGTGCTCATTACGTCACCCAGCTTGCCATTACATAGCGAAGGCTAAAACTAGCTACACTTCGTCTTAGATTAATCACCTCACATTAATTTATTGGACAGAACATTAAAAGTTCCGAATGTTGTGGTTATTACAAAAGCCATGGCCGGCGAATATTGGTGGAAACTTCAGCCGACACAGGTGCGGAGACATTTGCGGAGAGTTTCGCGGAACCATTCGCGGGAGAAGGGCGGAGGCTTGGCACAACGACTGTTGGACCTATGATTCCTTGCCGTAAGTATAACATGGAACCGGGGCTTTGAGTGTCAAAAAGTCGCCGCAATGTATGTAAAGGTGTGCTGGATTTGGAAAATCCGAAGAGGTATAGAAGCGACGTGAGTTCCAGGATAATGGACTTTCCGAACAGCACATACTTAGAGTACAAGACAACCAACTTCACTAAAAACGCAACAGAAACTCAAAGCGAACTCTGTTTTGAAAAATAAAAATGTGTGGACAATGCGGTGGTAAAATTGGGGACGAGGCGCATGCCGAGTAAGTCGCGTTACTCCTTATATCTGCACACTCTCTTTATTCCCCGCTCACTGAATGTCTACCATAGTACCATGGCTTCAGCCCATTCCAACAAGAATGAGAAGACCACGGAGCTGCTCGTAGAGGAGATCCGCGCTCGCCTTGACTGGATCGGCGTTGACTTCCGCGATGATAAAGCGAAAGATGGGACCGAGGAAGGGGAAGTCAAGGAGAAGAGGGTGAGGTTGTTGGATTATGGGTGTGGGGGAGGGATGATATCTCGTGTATGTACTCGGTTTCTTCAGCCCGTATCTATAGAACTGACTGAGAGGCATCAGGCACTAGCACCCTACATCACCCAAGCGGTGGGCATGGACGTCTCCCCTCACATGGTGCACGAATACAACACCTGGTCAGGCTCAATCATACCACAGATGTCCGCGTTCGTGGGAAATCTTCTCGACCCAGCCGATCCGTCTCCAACAGCCTTCAAGGCGGAGGAATTCTGGGGCTTCGACCTTGCTGTTGTCGGGCTCGGGTTCCATCAAATCAACGAAACAGTGTCGGGTGCAACCAGGCTTGCTGAGCGCTTGAGGACGGGTGGTGTGCTGTTGATCCTTGACTTTGTTGTGGATGAGACGACTGGTGGAGATGGAGACGGTCATCAACATGATCTCGGGTTTTGGAAGAAGTATGGACATGGCAGTGGCGGCGGTGCTGCTACCAAGAGAAGGAAGAAGAGAGGGTTTGGAGAACTGGAAATAAAAGAGATATTTGAGAATGCGGGTGTGGGAAAGGACTTCGGCTTCGAAGTCATTGCGAAGGGTGCTGTGTTCGAGACTGCGGGGCATAGTATGACTGCAGATGTCTTCATGGCGCGTGGGACAAGGATTTACGGATTGTAACAGCTGTGGGACAATGTTTCATGCCTTTAGGAAAGAAAGAGAGAGTGCTGCTTTAAATAAGAGTTGCTCGATCTCATATAATCATGTAACTGATCGTCTGGAATTAAATTGAAGTCATTGTACTAGAAATTAGCGACTGATGCCCTACAATTTAGCGGATATGCCCTGGCACTGAAGAGCAGGTATCTGAAAGTTGGCGTTGCTCTCCCTGAATTCTACTGGTCCATGTCGGGAAGGGTCCCTGCAAGGAATATTTCGCCAGGCTCCAACTTCTCTTTCCCTTCTTCAGTAGCCTCACTTCAGTAGCATCCATGGGACTACCGTTATAGACCTAGAAAGAAGGCAACACGCGCCAACTGATTTATAAGTTACAATGCCTCCCACTGATCCACCGAATAAGGCTGTTTCAAAACACCGGGCCTGCGATGGGTGCAGTACGACCCCGCGTCGAAGCACCACGCGCAAAATGCTGACTTCAAGCTAGGAGCACTGAAAAAGTCTTGTTCGAAGGAGCCAGAAGGATGTTCTCGATGTAATTACGAGGACATCGGATGTCATTACTCCGAGCAGAAGCGTATGGGTCGTCCGAGGAAAAGGCGATGCGACAAGACGACGCTGAACGGTGGCGCGGAACTCCTCCATTCAGCTCCGCAAGATGGTCAGCCTTTGCAACATATTAACGAGAATTTTCCAATCGATCCTTATATTGAAGATGCGAGCCTATTGTTTGAGGCTGGGCAACGGTCTACAGCCTCAAACGATGGAGGCAATAGCTCATTGGGCCGGACGACCGAGAACGATCTTGGTCTGTGGAATCCTGGTGCTGGAGATCTCCACAGTCCACTTGCCTTTGGAGCAGAGTTCTATTTACAACCGCCTGGCATGCCAGGATCCATCAGGCCGCGCAATGGTATCGAAGGGAATAGTGCTCCGCTTCCCGCCACTGCGACATCCTGCAGCTGCCTTGCCACAATGTACTTGGCCATGTCGTCTCTGCAGGAACTCCCACCCGAAGTTGGTGCTGCGTTGATAGCCGTTCGAGCTGCTGCAAGCACAGCTCAGGTCGTCCTTAGATGTGAGAAGTGTGGCCACTGTTCAGCAACCTCAGTGAAGCCCGCAATTGAAGCATTTCAGAACACAATGTTATTGGGCACATTGCTGCCCATCATCGTCAACAGCTATAAGCGATTGCTGGAAATAGTGGACCACGAAGCCAGTATGGCGAAAACTGCCGGGTACAAGATGATACCCATTCTGTCTCCAGAGATTAGCGTTTCCGGCCTAAGTGAGTTGTGTGGTGAAAGTAAGATTACCAGGCCCGAGAATGCTCTGATGGAGCCAGACGACTGGCGAGATTCCGTGCATTGCATCATACGAGATGATGTCTATGGTCATGAGATGATGACTCCTGGTCTGAGAGGCATCATTTCCGAGATGGAGCAGCGGCAACGAAGGGGACATACCAAGATGGATGTCCTAGGAAGCCCCGGCATGCTCAACGTCTTTCATCAGAGACAATGCCTTGGGGAGGAAAATGCTCCTTGTTTGCAGATACTGAATGTTACTAAGGCTTCAATGGCATCACTAGCCATTGCATGAAAGCAGGGAAAGAGTAGAACGGAAACGCAAAAGAATGCTCTGCAAGTCGATCGAGGAGCGCTAACACACCTCTTCCTTCCTTTTCTGGAAGCCCAGCAACATCAAGCCGGAAACGCATTACAACTTCCTTCTCAATGACCCATAGATTCAAGAGCATCCCCCAACCTTCAGTCACTGTCGCATTAGGACGAAAGTGTCTCCAACTGTTGCGAATAGGTGAGTACTTCACCCAGCCACTGTATTTGACCTTGTCGACCTGCTGACACATCAAGAGCATTTCTACTGGCTTCCTCAACAAAAGGATGCATCGAGTGCGGGCCACCTTCAAGAAGAGACATCTCCCCACAGCCTCAACTCGCCATCTTCGGCCACGACGCTTTGAGAAAGGGTAAAGCATGAAATTAAGAAGAAGAAGAAGAAGAAGAAGAAGAAGAAGGAAGGCACGGACTCGCGAGGAACGAAGGAGCGAAGGACTAGTCATTGTTTCATTCCGTCTGAGTGTTCGATCATGGGAATCTTTCTCAAAAGGAAGCGAACAAGTAATGGCGATGTTCAGAACCATTTGGGGAGATTGGGACAGAAGACAAGTTGGCAGGTAAAACAAGGATCGAACTACGGTCACTCAACATCCACTTATTGCTCGAGAACACGACCAAAAGCAAAGTAAATCAAGAGATATATTATTTCTTTTCTTTTCCTAGATCCGTCCGCCTCAGACCAGCACCTTTCAAATAGAACCAGAATCAAAATGCAATATGCCACCCATCGTACACTTAGTAAGGAACTTGAAGCTCGCCGAAATCACCTGTATCCATGCCTATCCCTCGACACCCAGAAATACAATATCCCAACACCAAGGAAAATGCCCTTCAAGTCAGAATCTACTTTTCATCTTAATCTCATCTCTCATATCTCTCATCTCATCTTTTCATCAACCATTCCATCATGGCCCCTCGCTTCATTGCCAATCCATTTCCATTACTTCTTCCCACCCACCAACGCCGCAGGCGTCGGAGGATTCCTCACATACCCGATATACTGTCCCGGTACATTGGGATTTTCCCTCAAATTACTCATATTCGTGAGACCCAGCGGATCCCTCTTCTCTTCCTCTCCAAATCCCCTTACATCTCCAAGTCCGCCACTCATAACCGGCTCCTCAAAGCCCCCCTTCTTCTTCGGCGCCTCCAGCATTTTCGGTTTATCTTCAACATAGTCCTGCTCATCGCTCGAGTCAGACTCGGAGTGTGAGCCTCTGTCGCGCTCGCTGCGGTGGTGACGACGGCGCTCAGATCTCTCGGCTCTGTCACGTTCACTGCGTTCACCGCGTTCGCGGGGTTCGCGCTCGACGTCACCGTTGCGTTCGCGTTTGTGGCGTTCGTGTTTTTCGCGGCGGAGTCGACGGCGTTCATTGGCTTCCTGTTCTTCTATTGCTTCACGGGCAGCTACACTGGTTAGCAATTGATACTTTAACACAGTAGGTAAAACAAACCTCTAATCCGCTGTGTGACTTCCGCGTAGCCCTGAACCTCGTCTCTGGATAAGACTCTCAGCACAATCACGAAGTCCTCTCGTGCCTCAAATCTCTCTTTGCCTGCCTCCAATGCTTCCGGGTTCACGAGCTTTCGACTGATCTTTGTCCATCGAGCGTCAGGAGGAATGCCATCTTTCTTGGCATCCTTGAGAGGGGCCACACCTTCGCGGATCGGTGCTGGGTCTTCGGGGAACTTTTCACGAGGTTGCCGCAGGATACCCTTTACCGGCTTCTCTTCAGCCTTCTCTCTCGGCGGGGAGACGACGCGAAGTTGGCGATTGTCATTCGGCTGAAGTGGATCACGTGGTCGTCGCTCATCGAGTTCTCTTCGGATGTCTACAACATCTCGAGGATCCTTTGTCAGCGACTCGCGAGGGGCTTTGACAGGCTCTTGAGGCGCATCCTTGGGCGCAGAATCTTTCTTGTTGAGTGCCTCTTTCAGAGCCATGAGACCCATTGTGTCCTTGGGGTTGAAAGCTCCTGCTGCTACACCAGACTTTCGTTTCAGTCGAGATTCGGCTCGAGCAGGATGTGTGGTATCATTCGGTGATACTGAACTGTCGGAATCAGAATCTACAGAGCCAGTTTCTGGGGCTTCAGACCGCCGCCTGCGACGTTCTCGACGCTCATCATCATCTTTGGATGACTTGCGTTCTCTTGGGTCCCGGCCGCTAAGATCAAGGAATGCAGCTTGTGTTGGGCTGCCAACTTTGACATCTTTGTCGGAGGGCGGAGGGCTGGGTGGAGGAGGGATGTCTCTCGGGTCTGGTCTGTCTCTTGGCGGGGGTGAAACCCTTGGTGGATGGTCATCGTCCCTGCGCCGCCTCTCCTTAGGATCTCTGCCACTTAAATCAACAGAGTCCCTATCATCCCGGTCGCGACGTCTTCGAGGCTCATCATCATAATCGCTTCGTCGTTCGTCTCGATCATCGCGATCATCTCGGCCGTCCCGAGTTGCGTTCTTGACGGCCTTGAGCCCTGCGGCAGTAGCAGCAAGACTGAGACCAGTAGCTGCTAAATCTCGACCCTTGTGGTCTTTGTGATCCTTGTAATCTGACCGATCCTCATCAGAGCCTCTCTCACGTCTGCCCTTGTGTTCTTTATGCTCCTTGTAATCCGATCGATCCTCATCAGAGCCTCTCTCACGTCTGCCTTTATGTTCTTTATGCTCCCTGTAATCTGATCGTTCTTCATCAGAGCCTCTCTCACGTCTCTCACTCCTACCCTTGTGATCCTTGTGCTCCTTGTGCTCCTTGTAATCTGAACGATCCTCATCAGAGCCTCTCTCGCGTCTGTCATGCCGGTCAGATCGCTCAACTCTTTCCGGCCGTTCAGCTCGAAGACCATACCCCCTCTGCTCAACACCATCCTCATGCCGACCATTATGATGTGTTCTCTCCCTCCAATCTCGGTCATCGTCTCTGGCCTCATAATAGTCTTCTCTTGGTCCCCGTCTTGGCTCGCGATCGTGATAAAGCGATGTTGGCCTAGCGCGCGAGCTATTCCGCGAGCTGATCCGTCTCGCTGGCTCAACAGGTTCGAAAGGAGCAGGTCTGGGGATCGGGTCCATAGGGGACATTGAAGATGGAGAAGGAGGAACTGGCATCCTAATCTGAGGCGGCTCCCATCCTCTTCCAGATCCAGGGATCCTATCAAAGCCCCTAGTCGAAGGAGGAGGGCCTCGTTCTCTGCCATCGTAGGACCGAGGGACAATGTCGTTGTAACCCGTAATACTGGTTGGTCTGCTTGTCCTCCCTTCATAACTATCTCTGCGCGGCCGTGTCTGCACAACAGGTGGAGGAGCAGTCCTTTGCAAATCATAGCGCACCACTTCTTGTGGATTCGTGTATCCATATCCATTCTCACCAAAATCCTCGGCCACATTGTCCGCATGTCTGACCAGTTGGTTGGGGTATATTGGTCGCGATCTTATGTTGGCATAGTTTGGTTCTCGAACTGGCGCAACCCGTAATCCAGAGCCTCTAATATCGCCATTATCCATCGACGTACTATGCCGCTTCGTGTGCTGGCGGCCATGTCTTGAAGACGCCGGTGTAGCAACGTAATCTTCCTCGCTCGAGCGATAGGGGTTCGACAAAGGGCTGCCAGGTCTCATGCCTCCGCCGCTGTGAATCACCGCTCTCTCCCTCGGTGAACTCTCAGTGATGATGATGGGTGGTCTGTTATGGTTGTCGACAGTAAATCTTCGCGATCTGCTTCCTTCCCGCACACTGCTGCCCCGCGTGGGAATACCATCTGCTGTGACCTTGTATGTCGTCACCAATGCCCCGTTGTTGGCAACGCTCGAGCTGCGAGTGGGAATCACTTCGCGATGGCCGGTGGGGACGACATGGTGGTGTGGTGACGACATGTGGTAGCCACTGATGTCGATAGGAAGAGAGGCTCTCGCAGAGAAGGATGGAGGAGGGGATCGAGTTCGAGGAGCGTATCTGTTTCCGTATCTATCGGCCATCGTGCCAGTAGCTGTGTTCGCAGAAAGTCCCCTTCAGCTCGAGAAAATTTGCAGGAAACAAATGAGGCAGTGACTCGACCTTGGAGTAGTCGGCGAGGGCGATCGAGTACGAGTACTGTAAGCTGTCGCACGCGAGGGTGTAGTGCAACGCGATGTCACTGAATTTGCTAGCGAGCTCTGTACGAGTAGGCCGCCGTTGCTCAGCAAACAATCTCGATGGCGACGAAGCCGCTAGAAGAGGGAGGAGGGATTGAAATGTACGCACTGTCTCGCCGAATGCAATGCGGGTGTGTGGATCGTAGGGCTGCCAATGGCGGAAACGTGCAGATAGCTGCAGCGGGGAATTCTGCGGATGTTGGATGTTGTATGTTGGGTGTTGGACCTTGGAAGTTCTCGTGGCGTTTCTGCCTGGAGGTACGACCCCGCTGCTGCTGCTGCAGTCTGCGGCTGCGGATGATGTGAAGCAGAGGGTGTGCAGACACAGCGACGAGACTGGTGGAGGTTTTGGTCCCCGAGTCTGTGGGCTGGGTGTTTGAGCGGGCCGGTGCGAGGAGGAAAGGGAGAGGGGGAGGGGGTGAGGGAGAGGGCAGTGCGGCGAGGTCGTGGGATGCAAAAAGGGGGTCCGGAGGGAGGAGTGAGGTCCGTGATACCCAAGCCAAAGTGGTTACCACAGTATCAGGAGAACCGCGGCCAGCGCAAGTTGAAGGAGGATTTCAGGGCAAGGGCAAGCAAGTCCTTACGTAGTGAAGTGCCAGAATAGAATGCGGCTCCACAGCGAAAGTGAATTATCAGGGTCCTGTTCGGTGACGGCAGCTTCTCGTGAGTGCTGCTTCGATTTGCTGGGAGATCCTTCACTCTCTCGCCTCATGCGTCATCCCTCCTTTTTGCTCTCCATTCCACCCCTTGCAATGACTGGTATATCCCCACTGCCGCTGCAGACACCCGTCATGTCTGCCGATGTCTGATGTTTCCTCTTACCATTGTTCTGTCGCCGGTGCCCTCTTCTGTTCTCTCCTCTTCCCTACTCTTCCCTTCTCGAATATCAATATCAGGCTGCCCATCCATTGCCCAATGGCTCCAAACCTTCCTCATGCGGGTATGCGATGCAAGCCTGCAAGATCCACTAGCTCCACCAGGCCTGGGCACCCGTTGCAGAAAGCCGCATTCCGCTAACGATACTGCAGGCCAGCCTGAACAATAAGGAGGGGCAATCGGCGCTCTCACATTGGCGCTACTTGAGTCCGAGGGAGGGAGCGGCATTGCCCACGGGAATTTTCTTTGTAACGCCCCACCAGAGAAGTTCGGTGCATTGCAGCAGAAGCCATCTGCCGTTTGGCAACGCTTGGCAGCCTCTCTGAATACTCGGTGAGATCCTGCGGGAAAGGGCAGTGAAAGAGTACTCGGTCACGGAGTCACATGCGAGTCTCGTGACCTCACAATCTACCAACAGCATCAAATGTTCAAAAGCTGGTCGAGGTGATAAGTCCCTTACAAGATCATCGTTAAGTATTCATCAAAAGACTCAATGACATCACTTTAGCCTTTCTTGCTTGTTTTCTAGGCAACGTGTTGCATATAATCTCGTTCCTAACAGGCGCTTCAAGGACTTGCCTGGGGAGTGTGACAGCGGGACCCAGGCTCCATGAGTTTGAGGCTTCCTTCACCGACGGGCATCCCCTTTCGAACTTGTGCCGCGGAACCTGGGCGTTATTCATATTCGGGCAGCGACCGTGATGCGTTTTCTCCCAATCCCCACAGTGTGTGCAAGGATCACCCCTTTCGAAGAGACGGCGGCCCAAGTGGGGAGGACAAATCTAGACCGAAGATATCAAATCGACGAATTTTGATTATCACCGTGTTTGTTTATCTAGCTTTTGGATATCACCGAGTCAACAATGAGGGTGTGCTGCCATGGCTAACGAGTGGTCACTCTGGAGTGGAATGATGCATCAGGTTGCACTAGAGATCTTCAGGACTAAGGAGACATCTCGAAAGGCAGTCTTACGATGCCGGCACTTCAAGCTGAATTCACTCTCTCGGGAATCTTCTTTGCGTCTCTGTGTCCTCCTTCCTTCTTTCGCCAAGCGCGGCTTGACATCGAACGAAGTCAAGGTCCTCAGCCTTTCTTAATTTTGCTTGGCGATGAGAGTTCCACAACTGCCGCACCCTCTCCTTTTAGTCTAAAGACTGGGTAAAATTGAGCAAAAAAACTCGGAAGGCTGGCAAGTTTTCGGGCAAATCTGAAGCTTTAGCCATTCCACTTACAGCTCTCAAACAAGTGGTTCTCTTATGGCCTGAAGACTCCCCACACCTCCTTTGCACTCTATCAAGTAGGCCTTTGGTCAATATCAACTGAGCTTCTTTCTCTCCCCTACCACAAAGTAGAAGCGTCTATATAAGAGAACTTTGATGACGTGGCTTTCTATTATTTCTCTTGGGCCCAACCTAGGGATGGAACCTACAGCTCCTGACTTACAACAGTTGGACCTTTTGGTTTGTTTACCCTCCTAATTCTCAATTTATTTGCCCTCAAATTACGCACTCATTTCAAAATCTATTTTTATTTCTTCATTGCTTCAAAATGTCTCACCCCTTCTAATTGGCCCGAATCCGATAAAAGGGAGCCCCACATCCCCAAATCAGTCGTGCAACATTCAGCCTCACGACACCCATCCCCAAACCCACCAATCAACTCCCTAAAATCAACAGGGGTCCAACTCTTTTATTGACAACAACGCCCGCTCGCTTCATCTCTGCTCTGTGATACGTCAGACTTTTCGAGATGGTGGGATGGGTTTCCAAACTCGGGCTAGAGAAATGGCTTGCACTTGGGCACGAGGCTCTCGAGACCTTCGAAAGCCCTCTGTCCGATGTTGAGACATCGTCGTCAGAGCGTCCGCAGTTTTTGTTTCCCTCTTCTTCCTTCTCCCATCCCAAAAGATCATCTATGAATCCATGATCAATCAAGCGACATCATGCCCCCTTCCAAGTCCCTCGAGCTTTTACTTCCAAGACTGTTACTTTCAAGCTTAATTGGACTCAATGGCGTCCAAGCAAATATCATCACGCCCAGAGCCCCCGCAGCAGCAGCAACGACCGCCTCACCGGGCGATCTGGCGACAGTGAGCATCACGGCCGCGGCAGGGTACCAAGTAGCCGGCGCCTGCATCCAGGAAAGTCTGTTCTGGGACCAGGATGGGATTGCTGGGGGTTTGGGGTTGCCTGCTGCGTTGGGTTGTTACCGTAAGGCCCACTTTCCCTTTCTTTCGTTTCGCGGTGGAGGAAGGAGATAGAAGGCTGATCAAGGAATAGAATACCAACAACCAACAGTCTACAACGGCTGCTACTGCACCTCCGCCGTAGCCTCAAAAGCGAGCTCAGCGATCAGCGTCTACGTATCCGAACTATGTGCAGGTACCGCCCAAGTAAGCTCTTCCCATCCCATCCCATCCCTCTTCCTTATCAACGTCAGTCTCAACCTCAATCTCAATCATAAACACAATCACAATAGAAAAATCATAAAACACATTTACTGATGAGCGGATACTAGTAGATCCCAGACGCGATATCGATATACAAAGATTACTGCACATCTGCTGGCTACCCGTCGAATACGAATGCGAATGTTAAAGCCACACAAACGACTGCAAATGTACCCGGAATAACAGTCGTCACGAATAATGTCGTCTATACCGTCACCGTTGGTTCTTCGACATACCTTTTTACAGAGCCCGGGGTGGGCGTGCAAACTTTGACCTCTTCGCCGCCCCAAGCTTCCTCGCCTTCGGGTGGTGGTAGTGGGGCAGAGGCAGGAGGGGGAAAGAAGAAAGTCAAGACCGGTGCGATTGTTGGTGGTGTGTTGGGAGGATTGCTCTTTTTGGGCGCTTTGGGCGCGATTTGTGTGGTGTGCATAGGGAGGATGGAGAGGACGAGGCATAGAGGAGGGAATCTGTCTTCGAAACTGAGAGTCGATCCACAAGCTACCTTTGTTCCTCCTCCTACGGGAGTGGGGGTGGGGAAAGGTGGTGGGAGGGCTGAACTTGGAGGGGATGGGAAGGGAGGTGTTGTGGGTAGGGAAAATTTGGACATGAATGCGGGAGAAAAGGGGGTAGAGATTGATGGGAGGGGTGTGCAGGCACAAGGGGGAGGGGATGGGAGGTATGGATTGAGATCTGAGGAGCTGGACAGCCAGGGAAGATATGTGGGGGAATTACATGGTGATGGGCGGCAGGGTAGAGGATTCGAACTACAGGGGACCGAAGTAGAACGGTAATAGAATACTTGTACAGAAGTAAAGGAGGTTTAGACGTTTCATGGCCAACACATGTTGTTACCTTTTGTGAAGGGAGGACGTGAGTCTCGTGTGAGAGTTCCCTCGCCGAGGTTTGTATTTCTTGCCTTGGGTTCACAAGTGTCGGCCACTTTGGGTAGCTGGATAGAAGGTTGTTATGCTCAAGTGAGGTGTACTGAGAAGAGCTTGTCCAGCGTACTCCGTCCATCAACTGGAATTCAAAATAACAAAGAATGTTTTGATCTTAATTTATCAATTTTAAGCACTATGGGAGAGGAAGAGGTTAAAATTGGAAGTAAGGATAGGGAAGGACCGAGATATGGCTTTAAGGTGCTAGGAAACAGATAGTTGGGGACGGTATGGGGAGAAGTTACTCGGTTTTGAAGGAGCTTGGATGTTTCTGGGGGAAGGGTCGAGTTGCAGGTGAGTGGAGTTTTGTGGTGAAGGCGGTGGGGGTGGGAAGAGTGTGGTACAGAGAACAGAATCGACGTGGTTCTGGAAGCCCCGTCGAGTTGAAAGAAGTTGGTTGCGAGAGTACGGTATGTAGAGAGTTTCATTGATAGGCAGCCTGAGAAGGACCAATCGCCAATCCAAAGTCTCAGTCAAGTGACGAGAAGCTTGGAGTCCTTCACTTACTTATTTTAAACGCGTTTCAATTTTGGCACGTTCATTGCGACAAGTAATGGGCCCCAGCAGCATAACCCAGGCCGTGAAGTGATAAATCGATACGTTCAAACCAGTCAGCCGAATAAGTATCAACTTGGCGAAGGATGGTACGCTTTGTACACTTGTATTCCTCCCTCGATACTTTGAACCAGTCCGAAGAAAATCGTCAAGCCGATGACCAGTGCGATAGCAATCCAAAAATTGAACCATTGAACCGGCTTCCTGCGATCTGACTATTGAACTGGGATCGATTTATCGGTGGAAAATCGATATATTGGAGATTGACAATCTGTAGAATGACTAGTTTTGACTAGATACAGGAGAGTGATTCCATAAAAAACAGAGGGAATGGGTTCCCTAGCTATATTCCTGATTTCCACCCCACCATGTGATTTACCCCGCACTTACTTGGTGGTGGGAACGATTTACCAATCTGATTCCTGAACGCACGTTTAAGGAACGTAATCGAATGGCGATACTAATAAACGATTGGTGTGTTCGTACGTAAGTAATACCCAATAATCGGACGAACTGAATTAGTGGTTGAACCTGGAGTGGAAGGAAAGGATGCTAGCCAAGCTAGCTAGTTCAACACTGACCACCATCTTAAAGAGCTCGAAGTTAGCTCTTTCCATGTTTGTAGCAGTACTTTATCAGTTGATTATTTACTTACTGGCGCACAGTCTTTGGGTCCGCTTCGTCGAAGGCTTGCTTGAGCATGACGAGTCTATCGTGCCAGAACTCAAAGTTGTCAATCTGCCGTTCTTTCATCGACAAGGGCCGACAACCGATTGCTGTTCCGTCGACGAATTCATCGTTCAGATTTCTCCTTTGCTCTCTCCGAAACCAAATAACGGTTTTCTTGTCGTTCGATGGGAGGAGGAGGGAAAGCGTTCGAAGTGTCTCATCGACGAATCCTGATGGGAATAAATCACTGCCTCCAAGGTTAGTGAGAGTTATCTCATTGCATCTTGTAATAAAAGTTTGGGGGTTGGGAAGTGGGGCAGTTTCGAGGTCCGGCGTTCTTGAAGTTTGTGTGTCTGGAAGCTTGGGATATTGCACTTACCACTCTCGGTGCAGTTCTAAGAAAGAGGTATGAGAAAATAACCTGACTTTGGTATCGTCGTCTTCCAGTTGCAGATGGTCTGCAAGGTTGCTGGTCCAAATCACTTGAATATCCGCTACTCGCTCAATATTTCTGGCGGTAAACAACCTCTCAAGCTTCACATGATCGGAGAGCTCTTTGGTACGTGGAAACGTTGACTTGACAAAGTCTCTCAAAGCTCCATTGGTCCAACTTCGAGACACTTGGCCTAGTTTGACACTATTACGAAGACCACCAACATCAATCATTGTTAGGACTCGGACTGCCAAAAACATCCAAGAGCGTTCCATATCATCCTGGGAAAGTAAAGGAAGGAGAGCTTGTTGAGCATCCAGCCTTGCGACCTCGCGTGCCTTTTCGACGAGTTGTCTGTGTGTTTTGTCTTGGGAAAAATCGTCACATAGCCAGTTTATACATTGGTCTTGGTAAAACCCAAAGTATCCTTCAAATTTGGGCGGTTGGAAGTTCTCTGTTGTAAGACTGCGACCATCTTGAAGCTCCCATAAACTCCGTGCAAATTCTAAACGGCTTGTTGGGATTTGTATTGGTAGCCTTAGCTCGTTTTGTAGAACATCGGGTTTTGTGGTAGACATTTTGAGGCCGGAGAATTTCTAAGCAGATACAAGTCGGGAGTTAATAGATTGATCAGAGAGCAAGATTACTTAAGTTGAAGCCTCGTCGCCCCGCACGTGTCGTGGTCGCAAGAGAGGCAGGCTGTGTTGAGGCTATGGTAAGCCGCGTTGGGCATCAAGGGGCATTGTCCAGGCCGCTTTACTTGCCCAACAACCGAAGGCACCCTTGAGTTCACGCACGACCTGCATCGTTTCCGCGACCTAAATAAAGGACATCCGGGCTGACTCTTTCATCTCTCTTCGCTCCAGGTCCACAAGATGGGCCTGTATATCTTCGTCCTCCATGATTCGTCATTCCACCATGCTCCAGCGAACTAGAGATTCCGGGTCCTTCTCTGAGGCCCCGACAAAAGAATCCTCATTCCTGGCAAGGCTGAAGCCTATCAAAGCGCCTGCTCCTGTTCCGAGGTGGCCCGATTCCCAAGATTCTGTCGGAAAACATTGCTGCAAAGTTGGAGAGCAAAATTTTTGGGAAGTCAAGGATCCGGGACGGGAGAAGCTGGTTACATTGAAACTAGAGGTGCGCCTGCTTCTCAACACCCACAATGAGCATTTGAAAGAAAGGGAAGCTTGCAATGTGTACTTTGCTATATTTATGGTTGGCCGAGAGGAAACAGCCTGCTGCCCTACTCTTGTTATTATCAGCAGCAACAAATCGGCCCGTCAAAAAGTGATAGAAGTTATTCGGAGCAACGGAATTCTTGATAAATATGAAGGCGTTCTCCTGGCCGGCTCCTCGAAACATCCTCGATATCCAAGGTCCGCGCCGGCCGAGTTTATCGCTTTTGGTCTAGAGATTGATGCGTCACGCTCGTTTCCTTCCGGCGTTGCTGTTTACATCCAAAAGTCAATTACCAAAATAACTAGTGGAACCTGGATTTACATTCCTATAGGCACGACCACAATGGACGTGTCTCAATTCCGAAGGGCAACCATCGGTGGATTCTTGGACTTGATCACAGAAGATGATGTAAGGACCACGGTTGGTATGACGGTTGCGCATGCCTTTCAAGAACAGGACCGAGGTAGTATGCCTAATCAGTCGGAGGTGTCAGAGGATGATGACGACTTTGAATTCGAATTTGATGGCCCAACTCCGGACAATATTTTCGGTAAAGGTAGCAGCGCTGACTATTCGTCCAAGTCTTGTAAGTGTCTACCTTTTTTGGGGGGGGGGGGGGAAGTCACTTCAAGCGTATGTGAAATGTTAGCAGCTGAGACAACAATTTGCAGCGACTCGTAGTCGGTTTCCTTTCTCGTTTCCCTCCGCTCGCAAACGCATTGTAGAAGTGGGACAGACTATCAACCCAACCGAATCGACTTCCTCTCTTCGACCCTTCAATGAAACCCAATTTGTTCTGGAAAAGGGCTCAGAACTTACCAAGCTCGGGATTTTACTTAAATCGTCACTAGAAACTCGACCGGATCTCGATTGGGCCCTGATAGAGATAACCGCAAAAGAATTGACCATTTCGAATGCTATAAACCTTAAACAAAAAAGATCTATGCAGTCCATCATTCCAACCCGGCAATTCTCAACGATAGAGACAGATATTGCGGTAGCTACCTGTATTGGTTCGAAACATGCGACCGTTGGGGTCATGAGCGGTTCTTCGACGTTCTTAAAAATGGTGCATAGCGATACCTTCGAGGAGGTTAAGACCGTGGCTTTGAGTGGATATCTATGTAGGTGAATTTTATTTTTCAAAAGAGTACTGGAACTGATTGGGCTTAAATGCAGCTTATGGAGATTCGGGGTCCTGGATTGCTGAAAAGGACTCCGGCAGACTTTGTGGCCACATAGTTGCTGGGGATGTTTCCACGGGACTTGCATATGTCATCCCGGCAAAACCTGTATTTGAACAAATTGAGCGCCAGCTTGGTTATCGTATAGAGCTTTCAGAATCGGGCAATATTCAATCAGAACGTTCGAAGGATCGAACGCTTCAACTAGATTCCCCGGCTGGCATTATCGACGAGCCTACGGGGAAAGGAAAAGCTAAAGATACCACATCGCTGCAACATTCGGAGGTTCTTTTTCCTATTTCTGGGACAGCTGCCACTGAGCAAAGGAGGGGAAGTACTGATATCCCAGAAACAAGACCTGCCACGGACGACGAGAGGGCTTCTCGAAGCAGCGAGCCGTCGACTGACACTCATCGCCCAACGTCGATGTTCTCCAACACGACAATAGAGAGTGGACGAGATCGAGAGAACATTTCCACAGGAAACCCACGAGATAGAGAAAGAGATAGAGATAGCCGCTCCCCAATGGCGTCAGCAAGGACTAATGAGTACTTTGTTCCCGGAGACCGCATTGACCGCGAAATTATCACTGCGGATATATGCCGCTACCTTGGAAATGATGCACTAGCACGACCCGGAATCTATGAAGTATATCTGCAACAACTCGCGAACTTCGTAATCCTGCTAATATTACGTTTCAGAATCCACAAACGGGAGAGAGTCAGCAGGGATACTTCATCACAGCTTACCGGAACTTGACTACGGTAAGGAAATGTCCTCAAGTTGTTAGCAATATGCTAATAATGCCTTGTAACAGTCAATGATCGCAGATCTCAGAGCAGATACTGAAAGATGGGAAGCTGAGCGTCGTGCGGCTGCCTCAAGAGGGCAACCTAGCAACCGTGAGCCTCCGTGGAACTCCGATGATACCGTCCAAATGTCTAATAACCCAACAGTGGAGTATCGAGCTTCTACAACATACCAGTCTCGGCAATACTACGGCCCGACATCGGCAAACACCTTTGGTATATATGCAGCACATGAGGATAATGATAGCGTACATCAGAGCTCTTTACTGCCAGCGTTGGGAGGCCAGGCCCAAGGATACGCTATAACTGAGAGCGGGTATTACGTCCGGGCAGCAGATATGCTCATGGAGCCAAGAAGCCCAGCGCGCGTGCCTATGACCCAATCCTCAGCTCCAAGAAGCAACGCTCAGTATTCAGATCAATACTCAACACAGCCAATGAATCCTTACTACGGGCGTGGTAAGTACAATCGCTATCCACCTATTCTGTCTCTTTTGCATAAGATAATTTCCTAACGTTTTCTGTGTCTGTACAGCCGGACCATACGAAACCCGAGACCCTTATTATGATCGTCCAGTGTACGCAGACAGCCCTGCCTATGATGATGGACCACTAAAAGACGTTACCCCCTCCGTTGTAAACGCCGGGTTCAGTTCCTCCGTTGTCAACGCCGGGCTCAGTTCCTCCAGGCGTGATAGGGAGCCAGAGCGCCATCGCGATCGCGATCGCGATGGGCATGAACGCAGGCGCCGTTAGAGATCACTCAAGAATCCAGAATGTGTAACACCCCCGAAACTCTATACCATGGTATAGACATGTACTGTTCAGCATGCAATCATTTTGTAGCTCTAATAATATTTATCTTTTACAAGTTCGAAAATTTACTATGATAATTATGTTCTCTTGAGCCTTTAAAGAAAACAACATTTACCTCCTTTTTAAGCGAGGCGGGTTTCTCAACATAGCTACTTCCGGGTATTTCTTATATGCATCGTATTGTGCCGACTTTTCTATGACTGTTAGAGTATAATAATATCTTGTTTGAGGGTGTCTGAAATGTAATCGAAGCACCCGAAACCCGCAGAAGTTTGGAAACCCTGCACCCAAGTTTCTTGTTTACAAAACTTCAAGAAAATTGAATATTAATCTTATACGTACGTTACCCAGTTCTTGGATATTAATGCTTTCCTATTGGAAATTTATTTCTACTTTGCTAGAATAGAGTTGATCTATACGGAGGACGCGGCCAAAAGTCTTGCAACTGCTAGGGTTTGACGCCACACTCGCTTAAATGGCAAGGGCGTTGCACAGCAACCAGGGGCCGCTATAATTACAGGGTCTTACAGGCTTGTCATGCTTGAACAATAGCACTCAAGCCCTGTAAACATTACTAACAGCGATGTTCCTTAAGGCTACTGAGGCCCTAAGCACCGTTGCTATACCAGCGTCCTTAGGCTTGGCGCCCACCCCTGCCAGTTGCAAGACTTTTGGCCGCGTCCTCCGTAGGGAGTGGTTGAAGTTTTGAAGTGTCGGCTGTGAATAAGCGAGGTCCCCTCCTTTTCTCCAACCAAAGTATGAACTAATGCTGTTGATGACTTGACTTCGTAACTTCATAATTAAAACAGAAACACCGGAGTAAATGCAAATAATTTGTCCGCCTGAGAAAGGCTTCCTAACCTGGCGTTTCAACCCCCCTTCCCGTCCCATTTCCCAGACTTTCCACGAAATGTCAAACTAAAATTTCATTGGAAAGTCTTCCAGTGCAAGTCCAAAATATCCACTTGCCGGGATAGCCAGCAAACTCACATTTTGGTTATAGCTCACATAATCCACATCCGCCATACTAACACTATTGCCCCACCAATTCAAATTGACACTCGTCGCCCCAAACGCAAACGCAAACGCAAAAGTCTGAATAATATGCAACTAATCGCCACACCAACATCAAAGCCCGTTTCAAGCAGGTAATTAAACTTCTCCCATCTATGCAAGTAGTTCCACTTGATGTAATACATGAAGGTGAAAGATAAGTAAAGGGCGTTAGTCGCGTACGGGAGATTGTTGCCGTCCGTCTAGTTGAGAGCTCCATTCCAGAAGACAACTGGATCGAACCATGCGAATGCCGCCGTGGGATAGAAAAGACACTTCTCCCATCCGTCGATCTGTTTTGCACTCTCGACGAAACTTCGCCTCTTCCCAGAAGAACGGGATGAAATAAGGCGAATTTGACAGCAACAACTCTCTGGCAATACACGCGACACGGGAAACCATGTTCCAATATCTCCTAGAGACCAGTGGCCCGGGAAAGCAAGAAGAAAAGAATGAGAAGTCATGGAGGAGTTGTGGAAAGTAAGTCGGCATGGTCGAGTACGCGACGCTGTATGGCAGCCTTTACCTCCCCCAGTCGGTTGCTTTCAGCGAAGGCTACCCATTCAGCATTGAACCTTCATATCCTGAGAAAGAGGTGAAATGTTCATGCCCAGCACATTCACCCTCTTCTAGCAACAGGAAAGTAGTGGAAGCCGAACTGGTAGGCTGATAGAGGAGGATTCTAGGTATAAACTCAATGCAACGCTGCAAGCAAAAGAAAGGAAAAGCACAATCATTATGACCGCCCTCGTAATCATAAATTCACCAGAAAAGGAGAAATACCTAAGCCAGCGCACCCATTGGATCCCAAAGCGGTAGCACCTTCGGCTTCATATCTAGGATATCTCTGATCTCCTTGCTAACGAATCTTGGCTCCACCACAGCCTGGTAGACAAACTCGTCCATCCACTTATCACTCATGACGAACCATCCCTCCGTCCCCGCCGTCGTGCCCCAAGAGTTCTGCACTCTCCATCTCACAGGCTGCCCATCAACGACATGCACAGCCGTCAACACCATCGCATGCGTCATGGCGCTCTCTCCAGTCATGAGTCTCTGTGATTTGGACATCCCGAGTCTGACGTTAAAGCCCAGCTCGTAATCGATGAGAGATGGGTCCATGATTCCAGATTGGCTGTTCGAATACTTTCCAACATCTGACCCGAAGAAGATTGGGAGGCCTTCTTTGAGCATTTTGATGCAGGCTTCTTTCAGAACGTCCATTGTTACGTTGACGTAGGTGATTCCGCGACCACCGACGATGTTCCCGAGGCGAGAGACGGTGAGGAGAGTGTTGTATTCATTGCGGGGATCGTTGACGAGGGAGAACATGTCGTGGACGGTGGAGTTGGTGATGCGTATTGATTTCGGGGTTGAGAGTTCTGCGGCGAAATCGAGAGGTGTGGTCTTCAGTATTTTGGTGAAACCATTCTTATCGATGTAGTTCCAGGTAAATTCGGTGGAAGGTGCTGGTGGTGGACCCAAGGTGAGGGTCAAAATAAGGTGGATCTCTCGCATCATCTTCTCCTTTGCTGCTGCGATCTCCATTCCTGCCTTGGTGCCAGATGTAGCCATGGCTCGGAGTTGAAGAGCATCTTCTCGGAGCTTGGTTGTGATTATCGAATTGATAGCACCGGAGTTCTGAGCGTTAAAGCTATCAGGGTACAGGACCTGCGGCACAAGACCGTATTTGTTGACCAAATTATAAACCATATCCCATTGTCCGCCATCCGATACAGGTGATCCCAACAGCGTCTGCACAAGTCGAGTATCGAGGGGCTCATTCACGGTATCGAGGATCTGCTCAAGGAAGAAGTTGGCCTTCTCTAATTTATCGTAGAAGAAGAGGTATGCCTGTGATAGTTCGAATTTATCGAGAGAGTGTCGCTTCATCAACGCAACGCGGAAGACGTTGGTTGATGCAAAAAGCCAGCATCGTCCTGATGATCGTTGGTTCGTTATGGGAGCTCCTTCGAAGGGAATCTTGACGTTGAATACTTGCTGATCATCGATTTGCGTAGAGCGAGAGGTGAGGACTGTCTTGGGGTCCGCGGAGCTCAATGCAGAGAGTGCAAGTCTGTTGAGATTAGAGGGATGCGGAGAAGTAGGAAGGAGGGATGGGTACCTGTTCTTTGGATCTTGGAAGAGCTCATGTTCCCAATGCTCGATATCACTGACAGACACTGCAGCCCATGGTGCTTTGAATTTCTTCGTTGTTCCAACAACCGCCTTTTCATCAACGTGGACGTATTCGTTATCGTCTTTGACCTCGAGAGCTCGAAGACGCTCAATCAACAGCTTCTCGCCAGCGATAGGTTCTTTGGATTGTGTTCCTCCCATGCTAGCAGATTTAGTTGATTGATGAGGAGATGGAAGATGGTGTTCGTGTAGAAGATCAAGATGGAGAAGCGCGGAAGATGAGGGGGTGAAGGGCCTTGGGGGGGACCTTGGGGGATCTTATCGTAAAGTGGGGGATCTGGTCAGGGGTGAGACCTTCCCATTCGGCACAAGCTCGCCATCTGAGGTGGACGACGAAGCAGCCGTAAAACACAACACAGCACATTAATAATACAAGTCAAACAACTTGGAAGCAAATGGTATTGGCCTTGGTATTCATTCATTTCCATTCTGAATCTATCGTTCTTATCTACACATACAAAAAGCCTTCATATCTGAGAAACATCGGAAGAACCTTTCTCTCCTCCTCAAAGCCAGCTAATCGACCGCCTCCCAAGGAAAGCAGGATCCGCCAGCCAAGAAGTAGATCTCGATTCATCAAATGCACCCCCAAAGATCCAGCATCCAAGCACTCATTATGCAACTCCATTTCCACCCATAAACAATTTGATTTCCATTCCGTTGCGATCCATCTGAAGTATGTTCCCTTGCCAAATCACCACTTGGTAGTAGATGAGACTCCACGCTATGTAAAGACAAGGACGGAGGAAAATTTACAGGCGAGAGCCATGGAGGACTTTCATCTCGACGGCGAGCTCACGTCCATGGTCACTGAGGACGAGGACACGAACACTACCACGACCACTCTCGAAGGCTTCGGAGAGACGGGACCAGAGCTTAGACTGATCGATGACGGGAATGGCTTGCTTGACATCACCAGTCTCGGTCATAGCAACAACTAAGGAAATGGTAAGCAGGGGATTGATTGGGACGAGGTCAGGTTGACTTACCAGTGCCATCCTGGAGGTCGAGGACACGATATTGCTTGAAGACAGGACCCAGCATGGTCTGGACGACAACACTTGGGCTTGGGTTGGAGATGAACGAAGACTCTTCGTGCAATTGCTTGGTGAAGAGATCAACTCCCAAGTATCGGTGTTGGCCGGTAGCAGCTGAGGTTGTGATGCGAATGACTTGGCAAGGACGACCTTGGAGGATCAAGAGATCGCCGACGCGGATGTGGTGGCATGGGATAGTGACAGTATTGGGGGGAGCGGGTGATTCGACAAAAGTGTGCTTAGTAGCAGACTCAGGCCGTCCACCTATGGTAATGTCAATCTCTTCCCTATCATGATGGTGGTGATGATGATGAGGGCGTCCAAAGACACGATCAGCCGCTTGGTGGAGACCATGGCGGAATGAGTGGTAGTGACCTGAAGTAGGTTTAGGAGTGTGCTGCGGATTAATTCACGAGATTGACTTACCATCTTCATCGTAGTAACCCATCTTGTCTTGCTTGAAGCGAGGAGCGTCGACTGTTGTTTCTACGCGAGTCTCTTCCTGAGAAGAGTATTGGGAGTGTCTTGGGAGTTCAAAGCGAGGAGGGTCGACGGTAGTCTCGACTCTAGTCTCTTCCTGAGAGGAGTATTGAGAACGGCTTGGGTATTCGGAGCGAGGGTCGACAGTAGTTTCGACTCGAGTCTCCTCACGATAGGTTGGCTGGAAGCGAGATCGGTATTCACGCTCGGTCACGTCAATCTCAGTCTCGTAGTGGCGACGACGGTGATGAGGAACTTCGATACGGATGTCAGAGTCGTAGTGTCTTCGGTGGTGTGGGAGCTCGACGTCGATGTGTGCTGAGGTGTGCTTGTAGTCGGGCCTATAGAGAAGAGAAGTTAGATGATGGAAGAAAATAATAGTCGGTGTGCGTTACTGTGTCAACAAACGAAAGAAGGAAAGCGTTGCAAAGTCGGATCAGAACGATTGGCGCTTGGACGCGTCATGTAACCGTGCCAATAGTTTAATTTGAAACCTGAGGAAGGAATTGCTATGCTGCGAATGCTGTACTGACCTGCGCTCTTCACGGATGTAGACGTCTTCTGTGCGGCTCGGACGGTGGTGACGATCCTCTTCGCGTTGGATATGAACTTCTTCCTGGCGGAATTGGTCGCGTTGAGAAGGAAGAGTGGCAGAGAAAGAGGAGTATTTATCCTCCCGTCCGACGCGCTGCTGTGCTTGTGGTAGGTTGATCTCTCCCTCGACGTGAGTCTGGGTGGTTGTTTCGGCGGCGTCGCTCCGGTACGACGACGGGAAGATGCTGAACGGGATCGGAACTCGCGCGTCAAAGTCCAGGTTGACGACTTCTCAGTGCAGGAGGCCTTCTTCTCGAATGCCTTTCGACGTGCCGAAAGGAAGACAAGAAGGGGTCTCTTGCTTCTTTGGGGTGAAAGAAGGTGAGGAAGAGAGCGCGAACGCTTCTTGACTCGTCTTTCCTGGGGGAGAAGAAGGAAGAGAGAGGGTGGTGAGAGGTGTGTTGCGATGCAGATGCAAGGCTGGACTGGGGGTGGAGGTATGTGGTTGAAGAAGTTTTGAAATTGTGTGGAGGAATGGAAAAGAAGGGAGAAGGCTTTCGAAGCAGGGCCCAATATATTCGCCCAAGCCTTGTTGACTCGTTTGTTTACAGCGCTAGTGGGCTTAGCGTCGTTGGCGAGGATGTCTCACTTCGAGATGAGCGCCGGCCTGTGCAGCCCAAAGCAAACCCCCTCACTCAGGACGAATCAGGGATCACTATTGCATGATGCTTGTTCATTGTGTGTTCAATCACAAATTTGCCCGACGAAGGGGCTGGCAATTGGTGTTCTGCGGGGGGGCGCGTCGAATCGAGAGCTCCCGATTCAGGCGGGCAGAGCTCCAGCTGCAGCTCGCAATCCTGCAATGCAACCCGAGATCATCATAGCAACAGGTGTGAGGGGAGCTCTCAGAGTCTCAGCATCGAATTGATTGCGACGGGGCTGGGCTCAGCTGGTCTCATCCCGGCAGGTGATGTGCCATGTAAGTCCTGCATAAATCTTGTCGTGGAATAAAGTCATTGGGCAATGCGCAACTGTGTGCCGCCTCTTCACATGCATTTATGCCGGGCTCGAAGTCTACAGACAACCATAACGAAGATAAATCCCAGTCTCAGAGTTGACGTCCTTGGGAGATTCAACTGTCTTGAAGGTGATATCAGATGTTCAATTTCATGTTCCACCGACGGAGACATCACCGAGGTCCAGCGTCAGCTGCAAAGATTGGCCGTCTCCCATGGCAACAGCTCTCCCAGCAGCGGATAGCTTCCGCGACCAGGGCGATTCGGCCGCTAGCGGCGAGTCTCCATTCGACATCACGAGTTTTCGTGTCATCAAAGGCCTAGTCCAGACGAGAACCATCCAGACAACTCTCTCGATCTGCAACAAAGCCACGTCACGCAGCGAGTGAGAGGGCCGCAATCGACTTGAAGCCTCACAGTGACGAGTAAGCTCACGGATGTCCTGACTTCTGCAATTGCCGTCTAGCAGCTTGGATCAGGACAACCTGTCGAAAATCTACTCTCTCGAATTTCATCCGATATCGACCATGCGATCTCCTCGATAGATCAACCCAGAATCCCATAAGCCAGTGGACCCTCGGATATGCAACAGCAGTGCGCATCCCGGAGTGGTGAATACACAGTCCCTCTCTGCATATACATTGCGCTCCTGGATTGGCTCCGCTCTGTCCACCACACAACAACCATATGATAGTTCAAACTCCCCCTCCTATGATCCGATTCCGAACACAATTGCTAGTTTGGTACCCGTCCGAACTTAGGCGCCACCGAGCCACCATACGCATCCGTCGCGCTTCCCCGGTATTCCTTCCATTCAGATATTCTGTGCCAGAATAGCATCTTGCTTTCACACGCGCCTATACGTCCACTCAAGCTCAGCCGCCTCCTCAGTCTTCCCGAGCAAGGGTAACGGGCGAGGACGGCACAAGGAGGCTAGCTGGGGCATATGGCATGGCAGGCAGTCCTGAGCATTGATTCGATTATTGAAAGTCTACAAAAGATTGTTGAATGTATGGCAAAGTTGGTTCTCGAGTTCGCTATCAGATTGAGTCTTTTGGGAAGCTAAGTAACTTATTCTACTTCCCCGCACTCTCTCCCCACGTAAGGTAATCCGTGTATCCCACCTCCCTCTTACTTGTAGGACCATAAAATTTCGCTCGATTATACATTGTAAGTTCCTTTCCAAGTTTCAATCTAAAGTGTCATGTCAGTCTCCTTCCAACAAATCCAAAGAATGACTTACCTCTCAACCAAATCCAGATTGCTAACAAACCACCTAGCGAACACACACGCATCCACTTTCCCAGTCTCCACCGCTCCCCACACACTGTCCGCGTCCCAAACCCCAGCACTAAAAACCGGAACACTCCCCAGCCCTTCCCTCGCCCACTCAAACCCAAGTTCCCTCCCTTCTCCCCAACTCTTCTCCCAAAGCGGCTTTTCGTCTTCTCTCGCCTCCACAAAATGCACATAACTCAACCCCCCCAGCTTCCCAAGCGCCCTACACAACGTACCCCACGTCTCAAACCGATCATCGTCTTGGATATCATTATACACACCCCACGGACTCATCCTAACAGCCACATTCTCAATCCCAATCGCCTTCCCCACCTCCTCTACAACTTCAACCACAAATCTACATCTATTTTCTGCACTTCCGCCGTACTTATCCGTCCTTTTATTCACACCGGAAGCTAAGAATTGTTCGAGGAGGTATCCATTTCCCGCATGCAGTTCCACGCCATCGAAGCCCGCTTCCATTGCATTCTTCGCCGCCGTAAGGAAATCCGCAATCGTGTTCTTTAGTCCCTCTTCGGAAAGTTCAAGCGGCGGGATCTCTTTCAACATAACACGCGAACTCTCGCCCGGTGGCGGATACGGATATTTCTCATCGGTGGACCAAGGGGTAGCGGAAGCAGAGACGGCAGGCAGGCCCGTGAATTGCGGCAGGGCGACACGGCCGTGGTGGCAGAGCTGTGCGTAGATTGTTCCTCCTTTTTTGTGAACGGCGGAAGTCACCAATTTCCAGCCTTCAATTTGTTCTGGGAGCCAGAGACCGGGGACGCCGGGCATGGCACCCGCGGAGGGAGAGACGAGGGCGCTTTCGGTTATTTGGAGACCGCCGGGGGTGGTGCGTTGGGAGTAGTAAGTTGCTATTAGGGAGTCGGGGATCCAGATTCGCGTCGGTGTTGAGGGGTCTGATGGGGGGAGGGGGATGCCGCGGTTGCGTGTCATGGGGGCCATTATTATGCGGTGGTTGAGTGTTGTTTTGCCGTTTGCTATGGTGAGAGGGGTGAAGAGGGCGGAGGAGCCTCCGCGAGGAGCGGGAGTTAATGAACTCATGGCTGCAGGTGGAAAGGATAACAATTACACGAATATCAGAATAAGAGAGAGTGAAGAAGGCAAAGAATGAAAAGGGAAATGTTCAAAGAGACAAAAAATCTATACATAGAAATAAAAATGACTTTGTTGATAACGCGAGAATAGCACGTAATCGCAGAAGTGGGGTCTAGCTCCAGACGGGACGGATCTCCATGCAGAGATCGGCAGGGTCGGATAACTTTGACCATTGCGGCGGAACCGTGGAGCGATGGTGGAAAGGGTGGGATATCTAGATCAAAATCGATGCCAAGGCCAGGAATCGGATGTCCTTCCGGCAAATCTTGATTCAACTCCGACGTTTGAATAAGCACTCCGAAGCTTGCTGAGATGCAGCCAGCCTCGCAAGAAAGATCTCGACAAAGGTAAGTATATGATTATGCCATCCCCGTAGTATGCGGCAGTACGAAAATTGTATGTTCGGCAAACAAGAGGTGTGACTTCTTGAAACGGCAAGCGAGAAACCATGAACAACTCGAAATGGATGTATATCCAAACGTAAGTCCGGCTGCCCACGGTTCCCCCGTCCTCACCCTTGAGGAGCGGAGTGATACACTATCAGCTCACAAATATGTTTGGTGAACTGCCTCCGAATACCTCTGCCTGCCCTCACTCGCAATCAACTTGGACATACTTGGACTCGCTGGAAACGACGCGGGGTTGCTAATGCCGGAAATTTTTTTGTATTATGGCCACGACAACTTGCAGTTGATGTTGATCTCTCTGCGGCTATGGAAGTTGATATCTTCTACTGGAAGAAACAAAAGCGTCAGTATCTGGTCCGTACAGAAATATCAAAAAGCAACAGAACGGACCTTTGCTTTCGTCCAACGTATTTTATGCCGACCTTGCATGCGGAGATTCTTCTGCACGTTTGATGTGTATTCAGACCTGTACAGCTATTGCGATTGGTACAGTGGGCTTGTCCAAGTCGCGTTCAGTCGTCCGCGTCTCTGCCGCTTGGGAGTCGTAGAACCCATTAAACAGCCTTGGGCACGCACGGCTATCGCCGACAGGATATAGGTCATCATTTTAATTACATTACAACACATATCATGGGCTTTGATTGTGGTGGAGGATGCGGACAAGAGTCGTCATTGTGATGTTGATGTTGTCTTGGAGAGATTTCTCAAGGCGCGAAGTTGTGCGTGCCGGCAAAACCATCTCACCTCCACCTCGTTCATTCACCCATGTTCTCTTCGTCGACCTCCGAACCAGAACAAAATCGATGGTTAAATAACGATACCAGCACAAAACTTCTATGCTCAACATCATTAGATTAGCAAAAACTGATCTGAAGTTGGTAAGGTTGTTGCTGTACATTAACCGTTGTTCCAAAAGTTCTGGTATATTGAGGTTGGCCATGAAATTGAAATCGAATCTTGAACTTGGGATTTGTTGCAGTTGTTTTACATTGCTAGCTCATCTTCTAAATTCTCTTTTCGCTCTTTCAACTGTTTGTTCGCTCCTTTCTTCTCCGAGCCAAAACGTTACTCCTGCCAATCCTTCTTGCTTCATCATCTGCATTCATAACAAAACTGAGTTTACATTTACCACTGCCCTATTTTCGATACTCTCGACCAATCTCTATCTTTCACTTGCTCATGATACTCTCAAGCCATTCGGCGTCGCGTGCTGTGTAATGGCAGTCAAACTTTCTCGGTCGAGCCACAAGGCTATTATGGACATCGGAGAAGCCCAACATATCAACATTCGGTTTCCTAGCACCAGGTTCAGTGGCCTCTTCCATTTCGAACGCAAGGATAAGCCTCAAGATGAGTGCACTTATAAACGTCAACCATTCTCCATTTCACGCTTTCAGTTGGGCAGAACTTACTAGATAATTCGATTGCTCAATGCAGCTGCTGGACAGATACGACTCCCAGCGCCAAAAGTAAGATGTGGCAGTGATGTGTCATTGCCAATGAATCGTTTCGGGTTGAAAGTCTCCGCATCATCTCCGTACCAGCTCTTGTCGTGATTTGCTTCTTGGGCATTCATTATCATTGTTATTCCTTTCGGGATAGTGGTGCCTCTGTATTGGATATCGTTGACAGTGGTACGTGGTGTTGCGAATGGTGTTGCAGTCCAGAATCTAAGCGTTTCCTTGTAGAATGAGACAATAAGAGGGACTTTTTCTTCCCTGAACGCCATCTCCCATGCTTTGCCTCTATTTCCGTCATATGCCTCGAGAATAGCATGGTATAGATCTTCTTGGTACTCCTTTCCAGCAGGACTGCAAAGCCATGCGACCCCAATGTATACGGAAGAAGCTGTCGAGTCAGGGGCTGCTTGGAGAAGTGCTTTGCATGTACCGTGTTGTTCCTCTTCTGAAAGCTTGTCCTTCACCAGTCCGGTGATGACGCAGTTCACTTCTTCTCCTTCTGCTATTCTCTTCTTCAGTGAAGCGTAGAGGACATCCAAGTGTTGTTGCCGAATTTTCTCAGCTGTCACAACCACGTTCCCACTGACTACATCAGGGATGAGGAATCTCAAAATCGGGACGTAATCCCTGAACCTCTGCGTCGAGGACCGGACTTTCCTGTTACCTATCAGCAATTTTTTCCCACATACAAACTGAACATGGAGGATACTCACGAAATAATATTGATATTCTTAATCAACGTCAACACAAACTGATCATCCGCATCCTTCTGCCTTGCTCCATATGTTAACGACAACGCTAAATCAAATATCACCTGCCTCAAATACGGGTAGATCTCCAACTCCCTTCCCCCATTCTCACCCTTCCTAAACACATTCCCGACCAAATCCACACTGCTCGGCTCAAGCAATGGATAATACCCCGCCCAGCTCGGCTTCCCCAACGCTCTCATCGCCGCCTTCCTACACCTCCTAATCTCTTCCGTCATCGCGGCACCAGAGATATCAAGCTGGAGTTTGTCGGCGAAGCCATGTTGAAAGGGGCGGTCGATGAGGGAGTTTGAGTGCCCGATCCAGAGGTCTTTGATTGTGGAGAAGCTGGAGGCGACGATGGTTCGTTGGTTTCCGAGACGCAGTTGAAAGAGGTCGGTGTTGAGGTCGCGGGACCAGGAGGAATAGACGGTGCTGTCGTTACGGTGGGTGCGGCCGCCGAGGGGGAGGAGGTTACCGATGAAGGGGATGGGGTTGGGGGCGCTGGGGAGGTGGGGGACAGAGGGGTGGTCGGTTTGGGTTGCTTGTTTCTTATGTCTTGTGAGTTTTGCTTCAAGATGGGAATTTGAGACCTTACATAGAGTATGTAAATAAGAATGCCAGCAACTAATGCGATGGCAGCGGACGGCGATAGAAAGCCCTTCGATACAAGGACGTGCCCAACATCGAGGTTATCTACTATCGATTCCATAACTGTGTACATAACAATCTTATTTCACTTTGAGAAAGGATTTGATGTTGTATATCTCATAGATTGTTTGCTTAAGAAAAGGGAAAAGACTGCAAGTCATCCACTTCGGATGTCTATCCGCATGTCCAATTTTGGCGGATTGTACCCAGAGCGCGGACCAATCATCACACGCATATGATGGGCAAAGCCATCATTCAAACTAATTCCCTACATCTTGTTGAGACTGGACTGCAATTGTGCCCCTCATCTGAGATAAGATAGTGAAAAGGTACAGGAGTGGGGTGATGGTGTTTTCGGCAACTAGTTGCCCTTCCGCCCCTGACTTGAATTTGCCGGCGTTTGTATGCAGATCATGAGAAAAGTTTGGATCGACTTCTTCTTTTGAAGATCTTATTATAAATGGGTCTGCTCACTAGCGGTTTGGATGAGCAGGAGAGGTTGATTTAGATCCGGGAAGGAAGTTATGGTGATAATATATGGCGAGGAGGTTGGACAGAACTATTGTTGCCCCACACAAGTTGAGCACAAGATAAGGACCGCATTCCAAACCAAAGAACATGAAATGTAAAGCCAGGAAATATAAAGGGCAAAATAAGCTCACTCACCTCAACATTTTTTACCCAGTCATGTCTTCCATAAAGAAAGCCTACTTCAATGCGCCAGACGGCCAACTGCACTACCGGTTCCTCCTCACAACCCAGTCACCAAAAAAGGCACCATGCGTTTTCCTCCACATGTCCGCCAATAGTTCTAGACACTTTGAAACCATAATGAAGCTCCACGCTGCTCGAGGTCACGATTGTTTTGCACCAGATATGCCTGGGTCCTTCCTTCCGTCACCTTTTCCCATTGCTCCTAACCTCAATCTAGATTCGGCAGCTCATACGACCCAGAAACTCAACCCCCAAATACAGCCTACTACGTAGATGTCTTCATGCAGCTCTTCAACTCCCTCAACCTCACCAAGTTCCACCTCCTAGGCCACCATTCCGGCGCCAGCCTGGCCACCGAGCTTGCAGCCCTCTACCCCACCACCGTCCTAACTCTCTGCCTAGTCGGAACCGCCATCATGACCCGTTCCGAGCAAATCGCCCTCAACACACTAATCAACATCCCATTGAACGAGCCCATCGCTTCCGGCGCCCACCTCCAGAAAACATGGGACTATTTAGCGAGCCATGGCGTCTGAGATGATCTGGAATTCAAGCAGGGTGAGGTCATTGATCATACCCGGGCGTGGAAAGGGAGGACTCAGATTTATAGCTGTGTGTTTGAGCAGGATATGTGGGGATTCTTTGGGAGGGTGCGGTGTGAGACGATGGCGATGTGTGCGAGGGATGATGTGCTTTGGCCCTATGTGGAAAATGTGAGGGAGATTGTAAGTTAATAGATAGGGAGTGAGGAGAAGGATGAGAGCTGACTTTTGGGCCAGAAACCGGAGGCGAGGGTTGAGGAGGTGAAGGGTGGGGATTTTGAGACGGGGAGACCGGATTCGGTGGTGGAGGTTGCGGAGTTGCATTTTGATTTCTTGGGAAACTGTGGATTTTGAAGGGGTTGACGGCCCTTGACGTTGCTAACCACAATCAAATGGTCGATTAGAGTGGAAAAATCAATGACCAGTTTTGGCAACTCGATCCACGCGCCAACAACTTTGCGGTCCGCATTGAGATCACTCCGAGGCAAGAAAAATAAATCGTTGAACTGGGAAATAATGGGATATTGAATCATATATGTAGGACCGTATAATGTTTGTGTTCACGGACAATTTAGCCCACGAAAATATCGGACAATACTCTCGATTCCTCAAAAGCACTAATGGCGTGACATGAATCCAGCGCGCAACTTCACTTGGAATTGGGCACAGCAACCACAAGGTCCACTGCATACACAATCCCAGGGCGATGGAAATGGCTAACACCATTGAACCTCAACGAACTGGAAAGAGCGTCCGCCTTCCACGCATCAGGCATCGCCTCCATAGAGGCCTCCACCACTGCCTTCCCTTTCTCATCATCGAACTCTCTATATAGAGTGTTAGTATGATACGCATGCTTCCCATTTCCCAACTCACATGAAATTGACAGTCCTGTGAACAACGTCCTTCATTGTGACGCCGAGTTCTTGGAGAATGGCCACGATGTTGGTCCAGATGATCTTAGATTGCTTGCCGATGTCTCCCTCACAGCCTGCAGCGAGCTCACCAGTGGTGGGGTCCGCTGCCCATTGGGTAGAAATATAGGCGAGCGATGTGTTGGGAGGGACGACGGTTACGTTGTGGAAGAGGTTCCTGTAAGGTGGAGAGCCTGCCTCGGTGTTGAAGTGCTTGGGAGAAGACATGTTGATTGTAGAGCAGGTAATCTGAGATTGAGATGCTACTTGAGTTTGATGGAAGCAGGTATGTGAGCGAAGAGAGGGAGGGAAGAGAGCTTGCATATATATAGCTTCTTGGAAATTGGAACCCACCTAGTTTTCCCTGTCAGCTGAGCTGAAGTACTTCGGTGGTTCCACTAGGAAGGAGGAACGCGCGGAACAGCATCAATCAGCAGCACTTCTGGCAACTAGAGCAAACTGCTTCAACTCTAGCTGAGCTTTCCCACAAATGCCACTTGGAGAAGTTGGATAGCTCGGCACCTCAGCCCTGAGGAGTGGTCCAATGAAACCAGAGGCTTGAGAGCCACTGCCAGGATGTTGCGGGGTCGTTAGCCTCAGAGCAAGCCACGGAGATGCGCTGATCAGAACATAATAGGCTGATTGGAAACGTGATGAAGAGCGGCAGCGTTGATGGCAAGCTGAAAGGAGAGCCCCTTCAAGATCAAGTGGGGCAGTAATGGGGACGGGAAGAGCACGTCCTCCCCGCGTTTCTTGGCTTCTCTACAGCCTGCTGAAAGATACGGAAGAAATGGCTTCTAGATCACCAGGATCTTTGACACTTGGTACATGGCTTTCGAGGGTGGATGCTGGGAGAAAGGATGTGTAGGTCTGCTGCGGGGAGTTCGATCACGCCCAAAAGTCCTGAGTGGTGGAAAGAATTATCTCCAATACAATGCCAGCTGCATCCAGACGTCAGTTGCGAGTAAATCGGTTCCGTGCTGTAGGATAACGATGCACTGTGTTTTAGAGTGAGGTTGATGAGGAGAAGAGAGGTTGACTCAGAAAATCATGCACCCGAAAATGTTGCGAAGACATCATCCCTGCTTGCCCCACTACATCCCACCTTGAAAGAACTTTGTGCTTCAACAACACAACATGAAGCAAAGATTCTCCTCTCTCGACGTTAGGGTAAGCTTCCTCTTCCCTATAAATCTTTAGTTGGCAATTAACAGGCGCCAGGTCATCGCCCACGAGCTGTCGAATGCGCTCGTGACTCTTCGAGTCTCGAACATCTACGACCTTTCATCGAAAATCTTCCTCATCAAGTTCGCGAGGCCTGAAAACAAACAGCAGATAGTCATTGACTCTGGATTTCGATGTCACCTCACACAATTCTCTCGAGCGACCGCCGCTGCACCGTCAGTCTTCGTCGCAAGGCTGCGGAAATGTCTCAAGACACGACGAGTCACCTCAGTCTCGCAGGTTGGCACAGACCGGATCATCGAATTTCAATTTAGTGATGGGCAATACAGACTATTTTTGGAGTTCTATGCGGCCGGGAATATAATCTTGACAGATAAAGGTTTGAAGATTTTAGCGTTGCTGCGGATTGTCACGGAAGAAAAGGGGGAAGAGGAGCAACGGGTTGGCCTGATATACTCGTTGGAGAACAGACAAAACTATGGAGGCATACCACCTTTGACGAAGGAGCGTTTACAGAATGCGCTGCAGAAGGCGGTGGATAGAGGCGAGGATGGCCTGGTTGCTGGGAAAAAACCCAAGAAGAAGGCTGCCGATGCATTGAGGAAAGCCCTGGCGGTTTCCATCACGGAGTTTCCACCAATGTTGGTCGACCACTCGATGCAGGTTATAAATTTCGATTCTTCACTGAAACCGGCCGACGTCTTACAGAATGACGCTCTGTTAGACCACCTAATGCGATCGTTACAAGAGGCTCAAAGGGTTATCCAGGAAATTACAAGCTCCGAGGTGGCGAAAGGATACATTGTTGCGAAGAAAAGAGATGGCTACGACGAGGTTTTGAAGACTGGGGACTCTCGAAAATTCCTGGTTTACGATGATTTTCACCCTTTCCAACCCCGCCAGTTCGAGAGCGATCCCGACTCAGTGTTTTTGGAATTCAATGGATTCAACAAGACAGTTGATGAATTCTTCTCTTCGATTGAAGGCCAAAAGTTGGAGTCACGTCTCCAGGAACGGGAGCTCACAGCAAAGCGGAAAATCGAAGCTGCGCGACAAGATCAAGCCAAACGGCTTGGTGGATTGCAGGAAGTCCAAACAATGAATGAACGAAAGGCTGCAGCTTTAGAGGCCAATGTAGAAAGAGTCCAGGAAGCCATGGATGCTGTGAATGGGCTAATCGCGCAGGCTATGGATTGGGTTGAGATTGGAAAGCTCGTCGAGATGGAGCAGAGACGAAATAACCCGGTTGCCTCCATTATTAAATTACCTCTCAAGCTTGAGGAGAACACAATAACCCTTTTACTGGACGAAGAAGAATTTGGGGACGACGATGACTCGGACTACGAGACCGACAGTGATGTTGGGGATAGTGAAGACGAAGGGTCCAAGAAAGAATCAAAGCAAAAGACACCGGACAAGAGATTGACGATAGACATCAATCTTGGCATATCTCCTTGGGCCAACGCAGGCGAGTACTATAACCAAAAACGTTCTGCTGCAGACAAGGAACACAAGACTCTACAGTCATCAACAAAAGCCTTGAAGAGCCAAGAAGCCAAAATTGCTCATGATCTCAAGAAAGGACTAAAGCAAGAGAAGGCAGTTCTACGACCCGTCCGCAAACAGATGTGGTTCGAGAAATTTTCTTGGTTCATTTCGTCTGACGGCTACCTGGTCTTGGCTGGCAAAGATGCCCAGCAGAATGAGATGCTCTACAAAAAATATTTGAAGAAAGGAGACGTTTATGTTCACGCCGATATACACGGGGCTGCCAGCGTAATCATCCGAAATAAGCCAAAGTCGCCAGATTCCCCGATTCCTCCTTCGACATTATCACAGGCAGGGTCTCTCGCTGTAACTTGTTCAAGCGCCTGGGACTCGAAAGCTGGAATGTCTGCTTGGTGGGTAAACGCTGACCAAGTATCAAAATCTGCACCGACAGGAGAATTTTTGCCGACTGGTAGCTTCATGGTTCGAGGAAAGAAAAATTTCTTGCCACCTGCTGTTTTGCTGCTAGGATTTGGTGTTGTGTTCCAGATCAGCGAGGAAAGCAAGGTTAGACATGTCAAGCATAGAATTCAGGATGACGGCTCAGCAGTTGGCCCCTCCGTTGGACAATCTACCCCTCAATCAGTCGCAAGTGAGGAGCGGGAGGCTCCTGAGCTGGATGAGGATCAACGCAGCATGCCTGATGACAACGACGAGTCTGATGCCGAGGAGGAGGAAGCCTCTGCAAACCCACTTCAAACGGAGCCGCAGGTGGAATCAGTTAATTCGGACCGCGAAGAAGAGCTCTCGACGGAGCAGATTATCCAGCTCCAAGTAGAAGGCGCTCCCGTGCTGCAACCAGAACCAAAAGCCCAAGAAAACGAGAGCGAACCTGAATCCGATGATGAGATACCAAGATCATCGGGCATCCAAACACCCAGCGAGCAAGGCGTGCCTAGAAAAGGTCCCGCGCCAGCCAAACGAGGCAGGAAAGGCAAAGCCAAGAAAATTGCCACTAAATACAAAGACCAAGATGAAGAAGACCGTCTTGCAGCCCAACAACTAATTGGCGCTGCCGCCGGGCTCGAAAAAGCCAGAGCCGAAGCCGAAGCAAAAGCTGCACGAGAAGCAGAACTTGCATTTCAGAAAGAGCGTCGGCGCGCCCAACATCAACGAACGCAGGAGGAGACTGCTGAGCTTGAGGAGATCCGTAGATTGATGTTAGAGGAGGGACAAGATATTTTAGAGGAGGGAGAGGAGGAGAAGATGACTAGTTTTGAGGCCTTGGTCGGCATGCCGTTGAAGGGAGACGAGATTCTTGAGGCGATTCCTGTTTGCGCACCTTGGGCTGCGATGGCGAAGTTTAAATATAAGGCGAAACTACAACCAGGAGCACAGAAGAAAGGGAAGGCGGTTAAAGAAATTTTGGGGAGGTGGGTTACTGATACCGGGGCAAAGGGAAAGGTGGATGAGACGTCAACGGATTCGGAGAGGATGTGGCCTAGGGAAGTGGAGTTGCTGAGAGGGTGGAAGGCAGAGGAGGTCACGAATACGGTGCCGGTTAGCAAAGTGAGGGTTATGATGGCCGGTGGGTCGGCGGGGACTGCAGCTGGGAAGGCAGCACAGAATAAGGGGAAGGGTGGGAGTGGCAAGGGGAGTAAGAAGCAGCGATAGAGACAATTTAGCGTACCTTAAAACTTCGAATATTTGGCTTCCGTTTTCGAACAATCCAACCACCTCCTTGATCAATGAGCACTGTGATTGATCAGCAAAAAACCAACCTCCTTATTTGTGAAAGCCGTAAGTGAATGTGAATTTGAGTCCTGCCTTGGTGAGGGTCACATGTCGCGCCTCCTCAGAAAGGAAATTTTGAACGTTCATTGGCCAATTAATCCGCTACTTTAGCTCCATTGTAACATAGCTCCTATTGTTAACTTTTGCCTTTTCCTTTTCCATGGCATCACATACTTCCGTTCTAAACCAATATTCTTGCAACCTTGGATCTTCGGCCAGCTGAGCAGCAAGAGGTTGTTGAGCGGGACTGGTTGTGGGGCTCGTGCACATCGCGTCCACTGCCTTGCGTTCCTGTGGGTCTTACATATCCAAACAAGCTATTTCCCTTCAATCAGAGATCATTAGTCGTAAGCTTACGCAAGTAAGTTTCTGAGCATACGCTTGATTCAAAAGTAGGTGATACGTGACCGGCCCTAACTTCTACCGAGGTAGTAACTTGGGTAGCGTGTGAGGAGATATGCTCTGCCACAAGTAAACCAAACGAAGGCTGAGCTTCTTTGTCCGAAAGGATTTCTTTAGTATCTTGAATCGTCTGTTTTTGTGTCTTCATCTTTTGGAGTTGTGGGTCGCGTTTTGCAATTCGTTTTAAAGGTCGTGAAAGGGAGGAAAAGACACGGTCACGTGCACAGTCGGAAATTCGCCTCGCAGGGCGCGTCTTCCTTCCCTGTCGCGTTTCTTCAACCTCTTCCATCTCTTCACGACAACCACATCACTTTCTTGAAGACCCGCCCCGCGAGCAGCGTCTATCGCACAGCCCGGATTTTGGTGTTCTTGAGGAAGGTCATCGGTTCTTCGGGTCCGGTATCTCAGCGCTTCTACAATGATTGTCCATTAGTCTCTTTCTCGTCTGCGCTGCTCTCGACAGTCTCTGCCGTTCTTCAATGCCACCGTTCCATACCGTCCTTCGCTGCTTTCACGGTCCTAAAGCATCCACCTCGACTGTTTTGCAGTGCATCTGCGTATGTTGCTTTGCCCACCACCCACCACTGCATAGCTTTGATCGTTCTTTACAAGGTGTGGCCAGCGTCCTTTACAAGCTATCACCACCCAATAACGTCTATTACTCGCACAGTCTCCATTGGTCTCTGACTGTACCAAATATTTCCCACGAGCATGGCGCCATCCTTCAATAGTATCCCTCCCGAGATCCGTCACAGGATCTACGAATATCTACTCTTCGACTTGAACCTCGTCACGGTCCACGAGCGTGAGGAAGACTGGCTAGAGCTTCGTCCTGTATACGCAACGAGCCTATTCACGGTCAACAAAAGTCTCTCTGGAGAAAGCCTGCAATATTTCATACACAAAACGCGTTGATAACAATCGAGTCAGATGTTCCTCACTTTCTCTCTCACTCCCAGCACAATGTCCCGTCGATTTTATATGATAAGGGACGGGATATTGAGAAATGTGTCCTTAAGATTACCTATACCCAGCAAAATGATTCCGATTACACAGAACAATCGCTGCGTTAGTGGAGTGCTATCCTTTAGCTTCGTATCGATGGAAATGCAACGCCCGAGCAGGAAACGGAATTATTACCGCGAGCCGTTCCACGCTGGATGTACGATACATACTCGAACAAGTAACGGCAACAATAGATCAAGCAGATGAGTTATTGTACTTAGGAGATTGTATCACTGCGCGTGGTGGAGATCTACTCGCCTTTACGCTTGGGTTTTACATACCAACAATCCAAACACAGGAGGACAATCTTGGGGAAAGGATGATCGAGAAAGCACAGGCGAAATTGGTCTGGAAAGATTCACTTGCTGATTAGAAGGTTGGGTGGCCCAAGTGCGCAATTGAAATAGCCGGGGACTGTTGGAACCACTTTGAGTAATACGCAGCACTTTCCACTACACATAGTGTGAGAACGACAAGGCAGCAACTAAAGCCGGCTTAGGCTCTGCGCTGGCTAATTCTGGTCGATTCGACAAGGCGACTGTGACATTTGAGGCTCTGGCCTTTTGTCCGATGAATGACTCCATCAAGCAACGACTGGAAGAATTGAAGGCTTGACACGGCAATTCCCGGGACGTGGTGGAGGACTAGAATCTCGAGACTGATTGAAGGACGATAGCAATGTTTGCACCGGCCCTGAATCGTAAAGTGTATTCTCGCAGTATATCTATGCAAGATATCTGACGACAACATGGGCCGGGAACTAATTAAACTCATAGTGTGAGATCTCAAGGGCCGCTCTCGTGGATCCGCAGATCAGCCCGATTCAGAGTGCGCATACCTCGTTAGTGCCCAACTCGAAATCCCCATGCCGAGTTCCTAACACGAACTAAAGTTGCCATCGAGAATTTGGGGGGAATGGCTGTATTTCGATACAGCATCACTGCCGGAGTGCGGGAGTCTGAAACTTGCATCATGCTGCAACGGCTGCGGCCGCATCTGCAGCTAGCAAAGGATGCAATGGCAGCTGCTTTGCCACCACAGGATTTCTGAGAGGCGCACGTCACCTTATTTTTACGCCCGATATCCCAAAGTAGTCTTTGAAGGTGCCTCGGCTCAACGGCTGACTCAATATCTGTTCCAATCATGTCTAACCAGATACCGTCGCTTCCGGCGACGTGCTGCAAGCCCCAGCCTGCGTGGTAATGTCCCAGCCAGCCCTGTGGGATGTTTCGGGACAGCTCTTGCGGCGACCGGGGCGGCTCGGCATGCTCTCGTCCAGTCAAAGTGCCTGCAGATTATTGACCGAGACCGACGTGATCACTCATCACAGACGAACACCACAGCACCGTCATTATTCTCACAACTTCACCGAGGACCACTACTGCTACGATATCTCAGCCACGATCAAGCATGCACGTCTCGTCGATTCCATGGTCCAGAAGGCTAAGTATTGTCTTTTTTTTCCTTTTCCATTCCGAATATTATTCATTCCCTTTTCTTTATATTATCAGCGCCACGCGATGTCATTACTGTGTTTTCTGCCCCGTTGTGTGCCCCCTGAAAATGCCACAAGGCCGCCCACGACTACCTGGAACCGAGGCACAGCGCGCTGCTGCTCGACGGCTGCAAATCAGAGAGAATGTTCGAGCTTTCCGTCGACGGCAAAGGGAGCGCGAGTTGTCCGATAATCAAGCGGAAAGCACGGATACCGTGAAGGAGTGGAGTTCTTCAGGCAGCTCAGCAGACAAGTCACAACCCGTCAAGGATGAGGGTTCTTCAGGAAGCTCAGCAGACAAGTCACAATCCGTCAAGGAGGAGAGCTTTTCAGGAAGCTCAACAGACAAGTCACACCCCGCTTCTCCAACCCCTCAGTCAATCTCTTATGAGAGACCAGGCCGCCAAATTTCGATACGACACGAGAGAGAAAATAGTGATTCAAGATGGTCATTAGCCCTGCCTTTCAGGATCGAGTTGGGGCCTGCATATACCGGAGCTTTTATCGCCGCATACCATTATCGAACTTCACCAACCCCAGCACCTGGCACGGAGTCCGCATCTCTGTCCTCCAGCGGTGACCCTTCGGTATCCTCAAGGGCAGGTTCGCCCTTGTCCCGCAGCACCACAACCTCCAAAGTTCCTCGTGATCGTTCTGGAGATGAGTACACGCGTGTTGAGTTATGTTGTTATGAATGGTCTACAACAGTATCATTTCAGGCCATGTGTCCGGGGGCCGAGATGCTGAAGGATGCACTTCTAGCTTCATCTCTGAATCTCATCAGCATGGAGAAAAGCGATATGAGATTATCAATTGCCGCAATGCAAACGCAAACCATGGCGTTGCGTAAGCTGAGGGAGGGATTCGACGATTACATTGCTAATAGGGATGTCAAGAAGAACGCACTGTTATCAGCTACTGTATTGGCGTGCTCAATGTCAGAATTACTAGTCAACAAGTCATGGTCTGGCTATGCTCTGCATTTGAACGGTGTTGGGGCATTGATCGAAGATGCGGGACCAAACGCTCTCGCATCACGTGATTCTCGAGTCAACTTCTTCGGCTATCGAACGGCCCAGGTGCCCTTTAGCTTTCTCGAAAGACGGGGGTCATTCCTCAGCCGGCCAGAATGGATCAATTTCCCCTGGCGAGACTCCGACCCCTTCAACCGCCCTCGAGACACCCTCCTCGATATCGCGGTCCAGATCCCCGGCCAAATGGAGCTCTACGACAAAACGCCAAACAGAACACCAAACTGGAATCGGCGCCAACTACGAAGGCTCAACAGAATCGTCGCACAGCTGAATGAGTGGAAAACTGACCTCTTTGAGAAATACTCGGACTCGATATACACCACCGAAGCCGCAGCCTGGGAGGGTCTTCATTCCGAGTACATCAAGTTCCGTGACGATACCGTGGCAGCCGCATTCACGCTCTACGCCGGGGTACGCATCGAGCTCTTCTCCCTTGTCCGACAACTCGCCGCTGACTTGAATCCGCATGACGAGTCCGCTCTCCTTATCCTGAAAGGCGCGATCCGGGAGGGCTTCAAGTGGAGCCGGATTGCTTGTCAATGCTTAGAGTACTTTTTCACGAGAGAGAGGAGGGTCATGGGGAAAGTGTCTTGTTTGTTTCCGCTCGATTCTGCTTGGGGCACTTTTATCGAGTTGCATGAGATGAGGGGCGCGAATATGAGTTTGGAGTTGAGGTGGTGTCAGATGACGGCGGAGAGGATCGAGACTGTGGGATTGCCAGTTTTTAGAGTGAGACATCGCATTTGATGGGGTGGGTGGGATTTCTTAATTTTCAGGGCGCGAAAAGGGATCTGTTGGGTTGGATTGAGTGTTTAGGTCTTTGCAGAGGGGAAAGAGCTGGTCTCGAGATGAGGGTTGGGTAGGGCATTTTTTGTGAGTTTCATTCTGTTCTTCGAATTAAAGGTCTCGTTTCTTTCTTCTGGGTATTTCTTTCCTGTCTCTGCATACAAAAATTGAATATACGTGTTGTTCCATTTTATACCGTTGAGGTCCAGCATGCAGTTTGAATCAATTCAAGTGTATCCCTCAAATTAGCATCGGCGCCTGATTGTGCCTACCTTCAGGAAACATTTCCTATCCTTTCCTATCAACTCCTTACACCATAATTCCCGGTCTGGAATTGATGATCACTTCTTAACGTTCTTGACAATACATGTCGGCGTTTAGCGCTCTTGAGAATGGCACTTGTATTGCCGATCACTCCGCGGTTACCACTCTCGCCGGTGGATATTTGAGTACTGATCGAGGGAAGCACACCTTCCTCATGCACACGATATTCTCCTTGTCGTTCCTCTCTTCCCAAACTCGTGGTTTCCTTTCTTCTCCCACATTCAAGGAAATTAAATCCTTCAAATGATGCCTTTCATTCTATTCTTTAATTTAATTCACATTCCCCGGACCGTGTCCATAAACTTCCTTAGCCTCTCATCATTCCTCGCCCCTTTCATCGGCTCTCAGCTGTCGATGCGATATCATGATTCCAAGTCTCAGTCACGACTAACTTCCCCACAGTACCGCACAAGCCGTCGCAACGACTGCTGTCAATCAGCTTGGAGTGGTCTGACTTTGGTAAAGTCGTTTCGCCACCTTCGTGTGGCTGAAAGCCTTCCTTTTCGATATCCCGAAACATGCATTTTGGCTTGCTTGACCAACTCATTTTGACATGAAGCTCTGAACTCGTGCAGGTTACACAGCAGAACTTGACAAATCGGTGGCTTTTATCAGATCACCAACTGTGATCGAGAACCGGAGCGAGCTCCTTAAGAACCCTCAAATCAAGAGATGGTGTCAAGATATTTCTGCCCTATCACTCCACCAATCTTGGCTCTCATCTACTCCGAGAAGATGCTCAAATCCCGCGGTAGATGCACCAATTTTGCCATTCATCTTCAATTTGAGCTGCGAAGAAAGGATACTTCCATTCAAACGAGATGTCGCCACCTTCCGAAGAGGGAAAAGACAATACCACGAAGGACGCGACTAACCAGAAGGGAGATAATCAATACAATCATACAAAGTCTAATGTACAGTACATGACCTCCAGTTGTGGGAGAATGTTGCAGGAGGGCGTGGAGCACACACAGATGTGGAAGGACGAAGCGAAGGAGTAGAGACCATGGCCATAATTCCTCAGACTGTCACCAAAGGCGATATATGGACCATCACCACCGATGTCGTTGTGGGTGTCAAAAACGAAGCCCCAGCTCAGGATCGAGCGTGTATATATACGTATCACAAAGTGATAGCGACGAGTACCCGGGGTATGTCGAAGAAGCAGAATATACCGCGCTTCGGATGGTAGAGAAGAGAAGTTTCAAAGAGAGATTGGATGAGTTACCGAAGGAGAAGACGAAAGCGGGACATGGCCACCACGATGACTCAGAACATGATTCTTGCTTCAGCCTTTCTTCAGGGAGACATACCCCGGATCTAGAGGAGGATAATAGCGATGCGGAAAATCCACAGCAACAACATGTCAAGTCCCGGGCCGAGTCGTGTGCTGAGAAAGTCGTCTATACTCGAAGAGAGCGTACCGCTTCACCCATATGCATCGTCATGAGCGCTGGTTCCACGTATTCTACGGGCCACCTAAGATGCGTCATCAAACTAGAACTCACAGCCACGGGAGACATCACCATCACAAAGCGTTTCGGGCCCACGACCCAATACTTTTCCCTGGCCGACCACGTACACGGAACTCTATGTTGTGGTAGGTGACTTGCTTGCGCTGAATGGAGCAGGATATGCCGACGAAAAACTGGGGAACAGGGGCAATGATGTTTGTCTAAGGAGATAGTCAATTAAATAGCAGCAGCTTCGGTGGATGCAACGTTCTGGGACGCAATTCTTGTCAGGAATTAGTTGGTGGATTGAGCTGAAGGGAATGTAGTGAGCGAGAATCAAAAAGAAGCAGTTCACGCCGAGGTACTTCTAAGTAAGGAAGCAGAGGGCATAGTTGGCAGAGTGATCAATATAAAATATTTCCAGTTACGCCAGCTTAGTTAGAAATCGCTGGCATCCTTTCTTTTCTTTTGCCTGCGCGATCACATGACTTTAGGCACGTGACTGTGGCCATATGAGCGCCTCCCCCAATCATTCCGGTTTGATATCAATTAAAACATAAGCAAATCAAATCGACGTTGCGAAAGGTCGGGAGGAGCAAAAGGTAGCTGCGTTTTGCACCTAGATCACGCATATTTCTGCGCGTTTCGAGGGAAAGATCTACGCTGCGTACTGTAACAGTCGAACCTGACGTTGCACCAAGGGACCTTCCCTTTTAGTCGGGAAAGTGGGTTGTCCCGCAACTTTGTGTAACCGTAGGATTCAATGGCGAATTTTTTAGCGAGAAACACCCAAGCTTGGATCGCGACGTACCCGCTCCTCTGTTTTGTAATAATTATAACTTGATAACCACGCGCTTGAATTTCTAGGTTTAAGTCACGGAATTACTAACCAACGTATTGCGAATAAAATGTATTGTTAGAAGTCTTATAAGCTACTTCTTAATAGAGGTTTCTAAAATAGAAAATTGCCCAAATGAGACAACTCAGTTCAGTAGACTTGTTAAGTCGACTTGCGTTAACCGAATAGGGCAACACACCACTCAGGTGCCCCCTCTGGAATCTCGTCTGCCTTCAGAAACATCAAAAGTCGGGCGTGAGCGTTCACTCCGGGGGCCACCCTGCCCTTACGTTATGTTCGCACAGCTCACAAACTCCTGAAGAAATCCATGCCACCTGCGCTCTCTAGTCCGCTGCGCTGGCCATCCAAAACTCTCCACTCTTTTTCAACGGCGTGCACATATATTAGTGTTGTGAGTGAGTGTTGCGCAAGTCGACTTAATAAGTCAACTGAACTGAAGTCGCTTTGTCCGACTACGGAGTAAAGGGAAGGGCCTCTTTGGCCCTGAGGCTAACCCGACTATTACTTCCCCCAACTAGTATTGTACCAGATCATTATTACGTTGAGCCGTGACACAACCGTACCTGCACCCCTGCATCGCGAGCCATCAGCTGCCCCACTCCCGGAAATTGCCACTAACTTGGGGTTCAGTGGGACTCCTCTGACACCTGAATCCCGATCAATCACTTGACAGAATACAATGTGCAGTGAAGTGTGGCCCAGCGTCGTGAAGGTATTCTGACGAGAAACGTTGACCCCGAAGAGGAGAAGGGCGACTTATGGATGAGGGCAAGTCCGTTCCTCAAAGGACGGGGATAAAGCGGTCGAGTTTGGGTTACTGGGGTCAGCGCGGAGCCAAGCAAGCCGGTGCAAACCGTGCAAAATGAGATTGGCGCCCGTCGAATGCCTGCAGCAGTGTGGAGGTTGCACGGAGTAACCCCAGGTTGAAACCAACGGCATACCTGTTTACGCAACCCTTTCAAGGCTGTTCCTGACGTAAGTCAATTTCCCTACTCATTGCCAAACGTGATCAAACCAATTATTTTGGCACATGCCTGGATGGTCTGCTGAGTAGTCCCCTGGGGCTTTTCCTGAGGGCCTGCCCTTGTTCAAGTTCGTTTGGCAGATTGAGTTCATTGGTAGATTGGGTTCGGTGCACGGTGTTTAACGGCTGGCGCCTCCTGCAGCCCCTGGCACTGTGCAACCACAAATCGGCCGTGATAACAAGACATGCGAAGACGAGGGGCAGGCGAACTGTTTGATTGATTGACCGTTTTCCTGCAGTCTGCACCCCATCTCCTCATCGGCAGCGGAAGCCTACCCGTACCCCGCCCAAGGGCCTCAATTGCTGGTCTGTGGTTTTCTCCAAGCCACCGTCGGGACGACGTCGATTTCTATGGAATCACGCATCGGTTCCCCTTTCCGGTCTTCCCTGACAGTCATGTCATTCCGCTCCCTCGGGTTTCGTGGAGCCAGCGTCCCCTATATTTTCCCATTCTTGTGGCGGCAAGCGCTGTGGCAAAGTCCGTACATCTTGTGTATGTTAATTCGAGGCCGCTGGACTCCATGCTAAGAATGTACAAAGGACCAAGTTCTCGCTTTCGGAGTCTTCACACAAGTCACTAGACCCATTCCTCCACCATGTCCCAAGTACAGAATAATGGCATCATTGGCGCTGTGAGCGCCGGCCTCCCAATCTTGATGACCATGGTGGCATTCTCGACCATAGCACTTTACAACGTCATCGAACTCAACGCCATTATCTTTGCAACCTTCAAACGGCGACGGGGTCTATACTTCTGGAGCTTCATCGCGGCGACTTGGGGTATTGCGCCGCACACAGTCGGATTTATTCTCAAATTCTTTGATGTCACCTCCGTTTGGTGGGCCCCTCTCGTTCTCATTTCCATCGGTTGGGTCGCTATGGTGACGGGCCAGTCATTGGTCTTGTACTCCCGTCTCCACCTGGTAGCTCGGAGCGAGAGCAGGATTCGCGGGGTTCGCAACATGATCATATTCAACGCCATTGTTCTTCAAATTCCCGACATGATCCTGGCGTTCCTTACAAACCGTCCAAATGCACCCATTTCGGTCGTCAACGCTTTCTCGATATTCGACAAGATTCAGGTTGGGATGTTCTTCGTCCAAGAGTCTATCATCTCGGGCCTTTATATCTACGAAACCGTGCGATTGCTAGGCCCAATTGGAGGGCGCAACCGGAATCCACTTCGCAAGCTTCTTTCCCATCTCATCTTGGTCAATATTTTGGTTCTGATCCTCGATGCTACACTCCTCGGCACTGAGTACTCTGGTCATTTTGAGATCCAGACGACGTACAAACCTGCCATATACAGTATCAAGCTGAAGATCGAATTCTCAGTATTGAATCGCTTGATTGATTTCGTCAAGAACAAGGAGCTCGCTCACGGCAGTCGGAGTCAGAACAGCAACTCGTCGTACCCACTTAGTTTTCTTACTAACACTATGGGTTCTGCTACAAACAGGGGATCGGTGGATTATACAGACAAGAGTGATCAACAACCGAGAGTCAGGACGACGGAATTCTCTATGGGGAGCGCCAATAGGAGCGATCATGCATTTGGCAGGCGGAAAACTGGGGAAGCAATGCACGCAGAGGGATCGACCTCTGTCCCAGAATCGCAGGTTCAGCTCTCAGAAGCACACTGACAGTGTTCAAGTTCTATTGCGAGGCTGGCGGCGTGTATTACTAGCTCTAAGGAATATACTTTTTCAGGAAACATCCTCCGGGGCTCGTACTCACGATAAATCGGAGGGGATATCAGATTCTTCGCCAATACGTCCCAAAAAAGAGCCTTGTTCCAAGAACTTTCAATTTATTATGGGAGTAGATTCTACACTTCTTCTCCCATGGAGCAGTTGCGAAGTTCAACTCTTGCTCAATTGTTCTCAATCACGACAAAGGAGGAAAACTCGTCCCCTCATTCGAAAATGTCCAATCGAAGGAGAAAGATATGAGCAGTCAGAAACACTCGCAAATGACACAAAATCAAGGCAGCGACGAGCGAGTTCTCGGAAAGAAGTCTTACCATATTCCTATCCAAAACCTCTCTCAATTACCGAAATTACTGGGGTATTAAAACTACTATCTGTGAATAAGGTAGAAAGCTTGGAAGGTGATCAAGCTCTGCCTACCACCAGTTGTCTCTTGAAATCACCTTTTTACGCAAGAGCAAACAAAGTTGCTCCTCCCGTGGCATAAACTCTCCCATTGCCAAATGCTGGGCGGCGATCTTTTGTCAACCCTCCAGCGACAGGAACGGTCATGGGCTGCAAAGTACCCCCAACTGGCACAGCCTTGTACGCAACCAACCCATGATCAACATCAGCAAGCCAGACAACTCCGGTACTTGGCCATTGGCACTCCTAATGGTTGGGACGCTCTTTCCGGCCAAGGTAAATTCCGACTTGCCAGCCAAGGTGAATTTCCCTCCGGTGAATTTGTATGCGTATAAGGAATCGCCGCTGGGATTGATACTTGAGAAGTATTGATTGGTGAGTGTGCATAGAGAAATTGTATGAGTCCTCACTATATGTATCCGCCTTCCAAGGGATAACTTCAGATCCCGCTGGACAAAGAGTTGGTCTGGCTGATCGTCTGGATTACTATCCGAAAGTTAGCAAGGCTGAAAGCCCCTGCTTGGAAGCCACTTACCAGCATCCGTGTTACCAGGTCTTGCATCAAATTAGCAACGATATAAACCTTGGGGTATCTTTATGAATGGACCGTTCTTAAATCTACCAAGATTATCGACATTCATGACATAGATGACTCCGCTTGTTGGATTAACTCCAAAGTTGGCCATCGGAGCACTTACGATGATTGGGGTCCCGGCGATCTCGATGGCATTTGGAATATCTCCACCGCTGCTGTCAACTGCTTGGAAGGGCGGAGCCAATGTTCGAGATTTAGCGAGAGTACCAGTCACGCCGCCAAGGACTCGAATATTGTTCTGGTTGGAGGCAGTGATCACCGACTCGTGTGCAGATCCAGGTGGGGTGTAAACCAGAGGTTTGGCGTAGAACACCTTCGCATTGTTGTAAGTGTTCTTCCACGAAATAGAGTTTGACTTGGTGGCGGGTTGATATTGTGGTTAAGTACCCGGATTGAGGAGGGTCCTATTGGGGTGTTAATTCTACCTTTGGAGCCTTGAGAGAACGATTTGGAGGGTACACACAACGTCTTGAAGAGAATTTGTACTTGCGGCGTCTGCATCAAGTACTTGCAGAGACGCAGAAATAGCGCATCGAGAAATTTCGACTACAACATACTGACAGGGGCCGGGTTGAGTACAACTTATTGAATGTGGGTGAGAAAGCTGTAGTACGGCTCAATGATTCTGCAAAATGAACGTTGTCGAGAAGAGAGGGAGCCTTTCAAGCGTCGGCTTGGCGGGACCATCTTTTTATTCATTGAATATAAAAGGAAGAACCCCGCGTGTTCCTTTTCTAAGACAACTCACGGAAAATAGATAAAAGTGTATCGATGGGAGATTCAGATCTGGACTTCCGGAGTGAGCCCCTTCGTTGTGTCGCAGAATGAGAGACACGAATACAATAGTCGCCGACATCTGGCGTAACGGTGTTGATCGACACCTTCTTATCCTTAAAATGCCACTCAGTTGATTTCCAATTGTTTGAAAACTTGATTATGAGCCTAAATTCCTAATAAACCCCGAGGCCATATGCAGCAATTGATCAAAATATCCCCAGTTCAAACCGCTCAAGAATCTTATTATTAGTTGACCAGAAGATTTTCGACTCGACAACTTTTATCCCAGATTAAAATGCCCTATTTTCTTACCGTGACGTTCTCCGCACAAAACGGACATTCTGGCGACTCATTGGGGAAATGTGGCGTCTGATAAGATGTGGGGAGGAAATGAGTTTGACTTAGATCTCGCTTGCTTTGCAGTTTCTAACATACACGTAACACGTTACACGAAATCGAACACAAAGGAAAGGAATTTGAGAGAAATTTTAAATTGATTTGTGCTCGTGATACGTGAGCAGTACCATGCTTCGTTAGTTGCCTTAAATAGTTCAAGACATGTGTGGGCAGTTTACACGGTGGAAATTGTACAAAGTTTGGTAGTAAAGAGGGTGGAAGCATCGGCTTGGACGCCTGTACGTGCAACTATATGTCGGAGACGGGTGTTGCTATAGCGAATACACGTGCAAACCTTGCTCTTAAACTTTTAAGTGTAAAAGCCTCTATGGCAACAGCACGGCGACATATGATCTGCGTACAGGCGTCCAAGTCGATGCTTCCACCCTCTTTACTTTGATACACAGCCAAGGAGATATTTAAGGGGCTTTTATCACATATAAGTGATGTCTTCTAGGAGCATCAGTTTAATTGCAAGAACGATAAAGTAGGGAGCAAGTAGTGATGAGTCTATCCTGCACCCGCTATGCCTCGCGATTAGCGAGAACGACCCCTGAAAACTCGGCAAATTCAGGGGGCGTTCGCTAACGAGTAGATTGCAATGAACTAACGTCACTGCAAAAAATTTTAACTACCTCGTAACGAGAAATGTGTGAACTTTCCGGGCTGGATGGAATTTGGGTGTAAATAGTGATCTCTTTTATCTCCCGCTCCAGATTCGCCTTCCCCCACCTGAGGTACGTGGACTCCCTCGTTGTCTGCAGCAAAGCCAAAGTCCTCACCTCTGGATTCAGACTCTCCAATACTGCCATATCACCAACCTGCGGGTCATGTGGATTATGAATCACACACTCTGCCAGCCTGACCCAATTGACGGGCCAGCGAAAAATCAAGCAGTGTCTTCGAGGCTACGGCTTCTCCTCTAGTGGCGGTTGCGGAAATCTCTGGGTTTGTTGCTGAGGTCAGTGAGAATTACGGAGTCGATGAATGAGGAATTTTTCACGCTGTGCTGGGGCGGGAAGGTCGTTTCTCTTTAACTTGGAAGTGGGATGCGAAGGGAGTGGGAGTGGGGTCGGAGGCATGGGTTTATGGCTGCTAGAGCTGATTTGGAGGGTGAGCATGTCAAGGATGGGTATCTGATGGGATATAAGTCGGTGGATGGTTTCTTTGGGAAGTATCTTAGACTCAAGGTAGGCTGGGATGATGGGAGAAGTATTTCTTCACAAACAAAGGCTCAGAATGCATTATCTGAAGAGTAAAAATCAATTGCTTGAGGCCTCTTGAGAGTTCAAAAGCGTCTGGCCACGAATAGTGCGAATTGTTTGCCCGAGCCGTGATAGCAACGTGCCTCTGGTCGTACGTCCGTCCCGAGAGCTCGGAAGAGCCTTCTGGCGGACCAAATTCTTAAGGCAAGTCTCAAGTCAAAGGACGGGGGTCGAAGATGTGGTTTATGTTTAGTGAATTCACTAAATTCAAAACTTTAGCAATGGGCGGATAGCTGGCACTTTTTAAGAAATATTTACGTTTCCACCAACAAGATGGGTTGAAAATGCCTTCCACATACACCAGCTCACACTTCACGGCTGTTTTGAGCTTGTCTCAAAAACTCTCCTTCATCAGACCATCTAAATTTTTCATCCCATTTTCACGATATCCTCCAGATCAAACTGATCCGACCTTGGCCTCCCCACCGCAAACCAGTCGAAGAACTGTCCGATCAACTCAAGTTCATCGATTCCTGTAACAAGTGAAACATCTTCACAATTATCAGTTCCGTATTCAATCATTCGTTTGAGGACATTGACTCACATTGATCCGGGCGCACAATGGCAAGTGCGCCGGCTTTCGGGTCTACTCCATAAAATTCATACGCTTTCCCGTGACCATTGTTGTAGCTCTCATCATCAATAAACGTTTTGTGGATATCTCTCATCCGATATTTGCCAGTCACTGGCCAGAAATAATTAGGTATTTGGTCTTGCTCTATCTGTATTCGTTTGCCGGATATAACTAAAATGGCTTCGATGAAGCTGTCGACATCGGCTCCTGCCGGGGTGTATTTGCTGACGGGACTTTTCACGGATGAGAGGTAAATCGCAAGCTGGGAATATTGTCAGTCACGCAAACGCAGGTAATAATTGGACGTACCTTGTTTAGTCTCTCAGCAGCAAGACCATCCCGAATATCTCCCGCAAAAACAACGATTCTCCACCGACCATCCGCAGGCAGCGCCTTGACCAGCTGCATCGCTTTGGCATCACAATGCCTCACAACTTGCGTACTTGGGAACCTCATCCCGACAGTCAAATTCGAAGCGAGACTCTGCGTACTCCATTCCGCCCTCGTAATCAACGAATCGCCATATCTAGACGTCAAACCCGCCGTATACCGTCCAGCTTGAACAAACAACTCACTAAACTTCTTCTCATTCACACCATCTTTGACAGACTTCGACGCAAAAGCTTTCGCAAAGCCGCGATCAAATTCAATGAGATCAGCTGCGACTTTCTCTCGTTCAAGATTGTAAGTCTTCAAGAGATCTGGTTTTGCTTGGCCTTTGAGGATGGATGCCAGCTTCCATCCGATATTGTACCCGTCTTGTAAAGACACGTTCATACCCTGTCCTGCTTTCGGGGAGTGAGTATGGCATGCGTCGCCGGTGAGGAAGACGCGATTGTCTTTTGAGAAGTGGTCGGCAAGGCGTTGGCCGATCGAGTAGGCGGACCACCAGTAGGTTTCTGCGATTTCCGTCTCATAGGGATGGAAGATCTTGCGGGCTGAGGCTTGCAGGTCTTCGAGCTTGACGTCTTTGGCAGTCGTTCCGGATGGGAGCTCGATATATAACCGGACGAGAGATCCTCCCTCACGGGGAATTATGAGGAGACTCCCGGCTTGAGATTGTAATGCGGCTTTTCGTCTGATGTCTGGGAAGTTGGTTCTTGGGTAGACGTCCATAACTCCCCAGACTGAATCGGTACTATCTCCGATCATTTTGAACCCAAGTGATTTCCGTACAGCGCTATGGGCACCATCACATCCCTGCCAACTATTAGAACATACTTTGGAAAAGCGGGTGTGGTAATTTACCAACACATATTTGGCCTTGAATACCTCCTCATTCCCATGCTTTGCAGTAGTGACAGTAACACAATACGCATCCGGATCACTCGCTGCCTTGCTATCCACCTCAACACTCTTAACAGCATAATCGTAATCCACAACCTGCCCATTAAACTTATTCATCGCCCCAAGTAACAACCCATTGATCCTCGCCTGATTCAGAATCACGTGCGGCATGTGAGAAACACCCTCTTCTCTATCTGGCGCCCTACTACTCCTCACAATACCTCCCTCGCCATCATCCGACCAGAAGGTAACTTCAAGAACGTGGTACGCTTCTCGTAAAAGCTCCTCCGCAATCCCGAAGCTGTCGAAGACTTCCACTGTGCGACACTGTACGCCGTCGGCTTGCCCAACTTCCAGTGGACCCGGTCGCCAGTCCACGATCTTGCAGGTGAGGCCGTAGCGTGCGAGCCAGGTCGCGGCACAGAGTCCGGCGGAGCCGCTGCCGCAGATGAAGACGTCGACGTGGTTGTGGGTGTGCTGCTCCATGTTTGGCATGGAAACGGGGATTCCGCCTGACATCAGATGATTCAGATCCATTCTTGCTAGTAAAATTGCCCGGATTAGACGTTATACGTGGGTTGACATCATCGTTGATTGTATATGTTAAGTGGCTTTTCAAAGCCAACTGTGGGAATTTGCGATGGGGTCCAATGCTTGTGTGCAGAGATTGCAGTGAGATCGGATGTTTCTGGGCGGAGTCTCGCCTGATTCGAGTTTCAGGGGCGAATCCAACTTTTCGCCTGGGGTCGCACACACTTCACATCACTTCACGCACTTTCTTCTTTAATTTTAGGGTCAAAATTTCCTTTCAAACACCCCTGACAAATTTCTGCATGACTACACTTCAGATTTCCATTCTTCTCCTGTGTTTTCACGATTCCCACCATGACAGTGCCCAGATCATTCGAGTCTGCTAGCCGAGGTTAAGGAGAACGGCAAGTGCCCATCTCGTTGCTCCACTTCCCCATTGTTGTCGAACCCTCAACTATCTAGATCCATCTTTCTCAATCACCAAAATCTTTATATCTTTCCTTAAATAGCTACGCCCCCCACTTCTAAGCGGAGAGAAATCCCATAGAAGTGCGGGGTTGATCACGTGATCACCTACGTTCGAGAATTGGGACTCTGAAGCCTTGAAGCCCTGGTGGCCTGCTTGCACTCTTTTACTAGGAGCCATGTTCCGTCAAACTTGATGATTATGTTCCTTGGTTCTGGAGTCGAGTCGGTAGGCGAACGCTAGAAGGTCTGACTCGGAACGACGGTTCTACACTTTATTGAGCATTGGACACAATCCCACAGGATACCAATGTTCATCATCGTTGAGGACGTTGAACTCTGCTCTTGGCTTCCAGAGCGTCTTAGAGTCAGTAATGCGGATAGTTATTAATTCATGGTCAGGCTTCTTCAAATTTAACAGATCGGCAGCGAAGAACAGAAGTCAAGTGCAGGCATCAACGTTGGTTTTGCTACCTAGATCGTACAGCCCTTCTTTCCTTCTCCTTTCAAATTGGTATCAGAACCCCGGAACCCGCAATAACCCATCCCATCAATTCAAAAACGACAATACAACAAAACATCCCATCAAACAAAGAAACTACTGGTCGGCAACTCCTCCCGCTGTTTAGGTCGACTTGCACTATCCGAGCTGGTCCGACTCGGAAGACGATCCGCCTGCGAGTATTCCTCATCGTCATGAACAATAGCATGATTGCCATGCTCATCCTTCCCCTTCCTCCAAATGCTCAAGATGCTGCCCCTGCGTTCCCTCTCCAGGCTCGCCTTCCCCTGTTCCTCTTCATTACTCATTGGAGACCTGTCTCTGTCGTTAGCCCTGTCTATGATATTTCCCCCCGTTTTCCCCAAAACTGTCAGAAAGTACAATAAAGTAAAAAAGGCAGAACGTACCCAACACTCTCCTCTTCCTCATCGCTATGATCATCATGCGCCAGGATATCCCGTCCATCCTTATCCTTTCCCCCCTCCCACATACTCAGGATACTGCCTCGTCTCGGTTGACCACCAGCGGTCATGAAGTTCTTCTTTTTCGGGGATGTTGCGGACCTATACATATCATCCCAGCATCAGCGTTGCCCCACTCACTCAACATCGCGGCAATCAATACATGGAGCGAGAAAAACAGCGAGAACGAGAGATTCAGACACATACGGAACCAACTCCAACTTTCCCCACACCGAACTCCTGCGTCGCTCCTTGTTGGCCCAGGAATCCTTCTCGTCGGTCGTGACGGTCCAGTCCTGCTTATGCTCGCGGTCCTCGTCGATTGCAGAGAGGGAGCCGGAACCGTTCGTTGGGATGCGGCCTGAAAGTCACCAGTCAGCTTTTCTGTTCCTGCATTCATTCATTGTTCCCTCGATCTCCCAGAGGGTCCCAAAAGCAAGGAGCGGAACGGAACGTACTCAAGTCGTCGCCATCATGAATGGAGGGCTCCACGATTGTGATTGCTGGGGTCCTGGATGTCATCTTTTCTATCCTTTCTCTCCTCTTCTCTATTCTTTTGTTCTTCGGAAAATTGGAAGAAAAAAAACACTTTGAGGTTTCTAAGAGGGGGGGAAACGAGATCTTAAAAAGTATGTAAACTAAAGGGGCCAAGTTCCAGACCAGAGAGACCAAGCTTATATACTTGGGTCTTCTCCGCCAAGAACGAGAGTTCCCCAGCTCCCAATACCACGACCCACGACCTGCCTGCCTTTGACCCCGCAGATCGGATCCACCGACGCACGGTGCGTCACTACCAAAGACCCCCCAGCCACTGCCCGTGCCCACCCTGCCAGGGCCTTCCTCTGCCAAACACCCCTTTCTCCCTTCTCCGCCAATGAAGGCGTCCAGATGCATCGGTACATGGGTGCACGACTCCCTCCCAAACGTTGAGCTAACGTCAGCGGGCGAAACGATAGCGGGCAAAGGCAAACGCATCGCGCGCAAGCGGCCTATTGGCCAGCCAAAACCTTATCTCAAGAAAGCCTCTGTGCTACTATCCCCCCCCCAGTCCAAAGCGCGATCACGATATTGATAACACCACGCCTGCACGGGCCCCATCAAGGGTCGATAGCGAATAGAGACTCTCTAAAGCACCTGAGGTTTCCTATGTTGGGGATATAAACGAGGTTTTGGGGTGGCGTTACTAATCTCGTGATGGCGCTTTGGACTGGGGGGGGGATAGAATGAGTATTAGTTGGTGGTGGAGGGGTGAGGATCGGGGCTAGTGTAGAGGTGGATGCTGAGTGGTGAGGGGGAGGATGTGCATGTGACAACAAGCTGTGGACGGAGTGGCGAACGCTTGGCGATGTCGCCACCTGTGCCGCGCTCTCTTGCTTGATTACTTGATTACTGGCACAAGGACTGCTTATCCTTATCAGGAGGAGGAATAATCCCGTATACTTTTAGCTATAGGTACCGCATGAGAGGGAGCGGGGCAAGTACAACGTGTTGACTTTTCATGCTCTCATTCGCTGAAACTTGCTAGGCTCAAATTGAAGGTTTGGTCATGAATAAGGTTAAGGAGGCAAAGAGGCACTAGGGTAAACGTGCTCGTGGCTCATCAGCGAGGGAGTTCGCGCCATCACCTCAGTGCCGAACTCAGCAACTGCATCCAGTCGTCTCCTCAGCCTTAGACAAGACCCAGTCCCAGCTCAGAACCGCTCCAAGCCGAAGCCAGGGGTTGCTTAAAGGGCCAGCCAGACTTCCTTGACCGGCCCCGCTGCCCAGGTGCACAGCCTCCACGACCCCTCATCTCCCAGGGGCCTCACCAAAACCACCAGGTCACATCACCAAATCAAATCCATTTTAATCAGCGACGATCCAACCTCTGCCCTCTTGCGAAAAATGCCGCAACCAGCGCGATGAGCGCCCATGCAGTGGAGGCTAGAAACACAAGCTGTAAGGCCTCGAAGTGCACGCGATGAGCGATTTCTTGGACCTCCGGATCGAGGGAGCTGAGCGCGGTGATGGAGTGGCGGATTGAGGTGATGATCTTTTGAGCGATTTTCCTAAGTCAGCCATCTCTTTCTTTACTTAATTCTGAATTTCCATTTGATAAGAATGGGGCAATGGGAAGAGAAAGACTAGAAGGGGCAAGGGAAGAGTATCACTTTCAATTTATCTGGTATTCCGGACAATGCCCCGGGCAGTCTGGACGAGAGGACGTTCTGAATTATCGTTGATGCGGCTGCGACGCCCCAGACGCTACCCATGGAGCGGAAAAGGTAGACCGTTGAGGTTGAGACTGCTTGTTCTGCAAGATGGTTGGTAAGCTTTTTACCTTTCCCTCTAGCATGCCAAGAGTGCTTGGTACTTACGAGATTGTTGGAATGCTGCGATGTTGGTGAAGAGCATGCTTGGGAAGACAATTCCTTGGCCGAGGTTTGCAGGGAAGAGGTAGACGATGTATTTCCAGCTCGAGTCGTGATAGTTGAGTGTTGCCATCACTCCATTCCCGATTACCATTAGGAGACAGCCGAGGCGCACGAGGTGATTGAGCATTCCCCAGCGACTCATGGTGAAGCCTGCTATGAGTCCACCAACGGGAGTTCCGAGCGAGGGAATGATGAGTCTGATACCAGCCTTCGAGGCTGACTCCGAGAGTACGACTTGGAAGAAGAGTGGAATTGTGAAAAGGAACTGTTCCATTGTTAGTGTTGTCTGGTTCTTGTTCTTAAAGTGGAAACTCACTGCGAAAGCAGACATTCCACACAATACATTGCTGACCGTGTTACTGATAACAACTCTTCCTCTCAGCATCGACATCGGCAAGACTGGTAAAGCCTCCGTTTTCAACTCCACCCAGACGAAGACGATAAGAATGACAACACTGATGGCAAAGCTGACAATGACTCTGGTGTCAGACCACGGGTACTGATTACCACCAAGACTCAGCGCTGTCAACTGAGAAGACAGACCCAGCACCAATAGTATGGCCCCAGAGAAATCAATCCGTCTCCAAAGCGACATCTGCCCAGACTCCCCGGTCCTAACAGCGGTCATAGACGGAGCCGGATTCTTGATAACAAAATGTCCCACGATGAGACCCGCCATTGAGACGGGAACCTGACACAAGAAACACCACCTCCAACCCACCGAGTCAGCAATGACTCCTCCCAAACTCGCACCACAAATTGCCCCGAACCCCAAAAGACCATTCTGAGAAGCTTGATACATGCCTCGATTCTGTAGTGGGATGATATCAGAGTTGATGATCGTGGCCATTGTGACCAGTCCTCCCCCACCGAGGCCGGTGAGGCCCCGCATCAGGTTGAGGAAGATAATATTGGGGGCGAGGCCACAGCCTAGACATCCAAGGGAGAACGCGATAGTAGCAGTGAAGAAACATACTCGCCGGCCCAGGACGTCTGAGAAGCGGCCATAGAGGGGCTGGAACGCGGTGGTGGTGATGAGGTACGAGGTCGTGATCCAGGAGACGGTGTTGGCGGCGTTGAAGTCTGAACCGATTACTGCGTAGGTAGAAGCTGTGATCGTCCCATCGAAGCCAGAGAGAAAGACGTTGCAGAAGATTGCTGGTGGGTCGTTAGTTATGAGAAGGAGATGGTGGTCTGGGTTGTGGGAGACGAGCCTGCTTGAATCCATATAAATCCTGGCCCGAGAGATGAGGGTGTCCATGACGGCCCTGACTTGATTGAAGCTTCCTCGACGGCTGGACCCGAGAGCAAGAGGGCAGATTCATCCTCCGTCAAACATGCTTGGAGCTCGACGTCTTCGTCGCTTGCAATTGATGGCGATGCTGATTTTGCTTGGGAGGACATGATTCCTTCTCAGCCTCTCCCTATCGGTCCAATAAATATTGATATTTCAGCTGAAAATAAATATCAATGCAGCTTGCAAGATACAGAATGAAAAAAATGAGGCGCGATGAGATACAGACAGTGTGAAGCTTAAGAGAAGAGAAGAGGAGGTTGAAAATTTGACACGGCAAACGGCGATCTGGATGGATCCACTCTGCATTTGTGGGCCTGACTCACCCCGACGCCGACAGCCTGTACTGCTTGCTGTAGCACGCGATTCCTGACGTGAATTCGTCAAGACCTTCAATTTATCTCCAAATTGCAGACCTTCAAGGGTCCAGATGTGGGTTATTAGTGGCGATTTGGATGCCTGCATGGTGACGGCCATTTTCTGGATAAGGAGCGACCTGAGGTGATCTGTGAGTGCGGATCGGACTTGCGTGAGGGGCGCGATCGTCTTGATTGCCCCGGCATTGGGGCAACTCTTTCATATATGTATTATTTTTTTTGGCTTCCATAAAGCTTCGGGGGAATGAAACATCAGGTAGGATTGGAAGTTTAAGAAGTTCAGAGAAGAGGGATCGAGATTGGAAGATGAGATGAAACAAAGGGAAATGTAGCACGTGATCAACCCCTCCTCCTCCAGCCTGCTCTTTCTGAAGATGAATGACCCTGAAGAGTTATGAATAGAAATTACACAAGAAAATCTGTTTATTTTCTATCAATCTTATGCTGATCTCTCTTTCGTGTCGTCTTATCATCTAAACAATGCATCCCAAACCCCAAACGAGACTCCCCAAACATCACGAATCACCCCACCACCCGGCGCCGCAAATGCAAGAACGCCAAATGAGCCTAACGTTTACGTGTCTAGCACAAGACAATCCACGTGCCCCAAGTTCCTTCAATTCCAACCCTCAAACAACGCCGTACCGGTCCCAGATTCAGTCACCGTCGACTAGCTCACGGTGCCCTCGCTGATGTTGTCAGCACGGCCCCCGTGGATGTTCATGACGAGGTGGATACATACATACAGTAGTTCTACGCAGCAGCATGCCCGCCTTGTGGAAACGGGCCCTTCGCCATCGTCAACCTCGACATCCTCTGCACTGAACTCACGAACCGCCCTCTCTGTCTTCTGAGTGCTGGGGCGGCGGGAGCAGCCAGTTTGCCCCATGCGAAGGTGAGGAGAGCGAGGTTCCCGGCCGAGAGGGCGAGGTAGTAGGTTGGGATTATGCCTGGCATTTTTTTGGTGTTTTTGGTTTGAGTGGAGTGGAGATGTTCTGACAGAAAGGAGTTTGTCGATGGAAGAAGAGAAGAAGAGAAGGGAGAATGGAGAAGAGAGAGAGGAAGAAGAGTGAGCAGAAAGAGGGGAATGGGGAGAGGGGTGGGTCAGGCGGGGCCAGGCGGGGTAAATGTGAGACCAGCGGGAATTATGGGGCGCGGAACCCCAGGTTTTAGTGGGCGAGGGGAACCCACTCGCCCAAGCCGCGAGCGGTTCGTGAGCTCTGTTACTGAGACAACCCTTAAGGGCTTCTCCTTGGGAAAACACAATTCTTGAAGGACGGGAACGTGAGCCCATATGAGGCCGTACAGTTGCAGAAACTGCCACTCTCACGACCGTTTATTCACTGTCAGTCTGCAATCGTTGGCCCAAATGGGCTAAGATCGCCTAGGACGTAAGCGCTGCAAAAGCTGGCTAGCTGGCTAGCTGGCCACGCGCCTCCGGTTAGTCGTGATACACCGAGATCTGGACCGAAAATCAACGTTTTCTATATTAACTTCCATAACAATGGCAATTCAAATTTTACAATTTTATAGAGGGTACTCCTATAGACTGTGCATTAATTAATGTTGTTTTTTAAGGGAACCTAAGTGTGCTGGCTATTGAAGAAATTAATCGGGGGTTTGATTTTCAGGCTGAATTCGCTAACAACTTTGGCGGGTGTGTATCACGACTAAGCGGAGGCGTGTGCTGGCCTACAGGGGTGAGGATAACGTCGGGCGCATTCCGTAACCCTCTTCATCACCCCTCTCAATTGCGTCTCATCCAGCAGCTTTTGGATATGTCGACCAACGGCATAAAACCGCCAGATGGAACGAATCCGGAACAACCCAATGCGGAGACCGACGGCACGGCCCGTGAGAAGGTATGCCCCCCACTCTTGCAAAAGTTTCCTCAAGCCAATCAACCTGCCTAGAAACTTTGCTCAAGATGTCAAGAACTGGACCTGAGCGTGGACAAGTTCGTCATATATGACGGAACATTCAGGCCCCCCAAAGGGAGTTTTGGCCCAGGCCGGCGAGCAGACTTCTCCCTGAAAACCGGAAACAGGCTTTTTCAACTTGGAACTTTCAGCGACATCGAGCAACGAAGTTGCAATGGATGTCCATTGTGCATCTTGGCAGTCAAGTCCATATGCAAATCTACCGAGTGTCAAGAAGCCCTGGCACTGCCACTAGGCGATGTCCTTGCAAGCTTACGGGAAAGGGAGTCCATCTGTTTCGTCAACTGGGAGATTGATGGCCGCGACAATGATCCTATTTCCGCCCGAAAAGCCCGGACGAGACGGCTTCATCTTCATTGGAATAACAAGAATGTCCCTGATTCTTACCTCGTTTTTGTGGCGCCTCAAAGGCTGTTCGACATCAACTCCGACTCTCAAGGATCCTGGGAACGAGAAGCTTTCTTCCTCGGAAGAGAGCTGAGAACGAATGGCAACAATCAGGTTTTGATGAAGAGCTGGCTGGATCAATGTTCCAACCATCACGGTCCAGCCTGCATCGGTTACAACAACGATGAGTTTCTTGAGATGGCTACGCAGTCGTATTTCGGTGTAATAGATACACTAGACATGTGCCTCAAATCACTCCCTTTAAAACCTGGAAAATCTCCAAAGAAGAAAGACTCAGATTTACGGACCACGCGAGATGATGTTGAGATTGTACGAATAAATCGTGACCGGTATGGGTCCAGCCCCTCCGAGGTCTCTATTGAAGAAAGCAAGGAGCAAGGTATGTCCTGTGTAAAAAGGAAAAAGGAAAAAGCTTACTGACAGCAGATTACGATCGGGATCTCTATGAACCTTACGTGGCATTGAGCTATGTCTGGGGGTTGAAGAAGAACTACACAACTGACATTTCGAACATCCGGATACATCAACAGCAAGGAAGTCTGGAGACATTCCTTGATGAAATACCCAAAGTCATTCGAGACGCGATGAGCCTCGTTCGCCGCCTGGGTCTACGCTATCTGTGGGTTGATTCTTTGTGTATTGTTCAAAACAGCAAACGTTCCTGGAACCTCAACGCTCGGAAAATGAATATCATCTATGGCAATGCCCACTTGACGATCTGTGCTGCCGATGGAAGTGATGCGTGGCTTGGGTTGAAAGCACTAGACTCTTCAGGACACTCAACTATCCAACACATCGAAGAGTGTGCTCCTGGAGTACGACTCATGGTATCTCAACTCGCTGAGACTGGCATCAATTCATCTGTCTGGAATACACGAGCTTGGACTTTCCAAGAAAGATTGCTCTCCAAACGCTGTCTAATTTTCACAGAAGGTCGAGTCTTCTTCCAATGTCACTCAGCAACCATGTCCGAAGATCTCGTCTCCGAATCCCACGGAGCAGGCTGGTCCCTAGATCTTGCCAAAGCCCTCCCTCAGATCCTCCATGAGCTGAGACGGCGTCCCATCAGAGTATACATGAACTGTATGTCCCGGTACTCCGAGCGGCAACTCACTCAAGCAAAAGATATTCTCGCAGCCTTTAACGGCGTCTCCAACCTCATCAGCGATGTCATGGGCGCACCCTTCATCTTCGGCCTCCCGAGCTCGCACTTCGATCTCGCCCTCCTCTGGGAGCCTCTCAGTGCCGTCTCCCGCCGAGTCCCGGGACCGGACGAAGACTTCGGCGACTTCATCTTCCCCACCTGGAGCTGGTGCGGCTGGAAAGGCGGCTCGATGTCTTACCGTACTTACCAGCTCGAAGGCGTGCTCGCAAATGTCCACGAATGGCTCACCGAACACACCTGGATAGCTTGGTACATCCGTGACGGACGCGGCAACTTACGTCCCATCTGGGATGGCGAGAGCCAAGAAATTAAAGCTTGTGCCTCTGTAGAAGAGCGATGGAAAGGATACAAAGACGTCATCCCCGAGCCGGAGTTCACGAAATTACAGGAACAAGCGTTGATGAATCTGGGGAATCCGAACGAGGATGACTTTATCAAATGGGCGAAGGAGCAGGAGATCGCGGATAAGGAAGCCAAGCTCGGTGAGCGGGAAGGGAAAGCGAGGGGAAATTATTACGACGAATATCCGCGGCATCGAGAACGGATTCGCGAGCAAAGACACCGCATTGTAGAGGACGTCGGGCGGGGTCGAGCTCGTTCTGCCTCTTCCGATAGGCCACGAGGCCGCGATGTCGATATCTACCGCGACGTCAACGCAGACATCGACGAGCCACCAACCTTCCTCGATGAATACGGAAGGAAGATATCCTCTGATATCGCGAGAAGGATTAGAAGTGGCTTCCAGCAATGCCTGCCCGATAATCCGTTCAGAGTTTACATTGAACCCTACACCTCGACCCCAGATAAAGATTTCCCCGACCAACCGCTCCTTCAATTCTGGACATGGTGGGCTTCGCTCCGGCTTTCGAAATCCCCTTCCAACCCCAACTCTCCCTCCTCCTCCCCGCCCCTGCCTGGCCTCACCAAATTCGACATCTCCGACGCAGTTGGTGACTGGTGCGGCTCGATCCTGCTCTCCTCTGACTGGGTCTCCAAACAAGAGAAAATGGGAAACAAGGTTGATGGTTCAAGAAGGGACTTTTTAGCGATCAGTGATGCCAAAGCTTTCACGAGAGAGGAGTGTGATGTTTGGACGTACTATGTGCCGAAGGAGAGGGACAGTTCAGAGTGGGAGTTGTATTATGTGTTGCTTGTGGAGATGAAAGAGAGGGTTTGGTTTAGGGTGGCGCTGGGGAAGGTGTTTAAGCAGAGTTTTGAGAATGCGGTTGGGAGGAAGAGGTGGAGGGAGATTGTTTTGGGTTGAGGCTGCACTTGGCTACTCCTGCCCCTTCTCTTCGGTAGACCGGTTATAAAACTCTACCTGCTTCTCTTTTATGTTATACTTCGATGAGAACAGGCCTAAAAGAGCCGGAATAATTGCTCAACATTTGAGGGGGAGTCCATGATCACGTGCATCGCATTCGGCTGCTTCGGAACTCGTTTCGTTTGCTCCGACATCACAAGATTTCTGATCATCAACCACACAACCACCCCATCAATAATGGCTTCCCCACCTCCAGCTACGCCTTCCCATAAGCACTCATGCCTATTGTGCGCGAGGCGAAAGATAAAATGCGACAAGCAGGATCCGAAGTGCTCGAATTGCACCAAGTCACATGCCGACTGTATCTACCAGGCACCACCCCCGCCACAACGACACAGAAAGAGGCAGGCGGACGAAGAGTTAATAGCCAAGCTTAGACAGTACGAAGAGTTGCTGAGAAGCCATAATATCGACTTCAAGCCAAGTACCACTGTCTTGACTCCGAAGTCTGTTCAGGAAGACCACGCAAAAGCGTCGCCAAGCCATCATTCCAGCAAAACACCAGACACAGTCCCTCACTCGAGTGGGAAATCTGGATATGGAACAGATCACTCAATTCATTCTGATTCGGTTGATGTTGAATCAAGGAGCCCCTGGGCGTCACTGAGCAATGAGGTATGCCTCTAACTTCATGCCGAGGAGGAATGACTAACCGCTCCAAGTTGAGAAATCCACCCATGCAACGACTCCCGAAACTTGAGGAAGGGCAAGCTTTGATCAATGGAGCCCCGAAAGTGCCTTTAGGAATCGAAGAATTTCTTCTCACGCAAGTCTCCCAGGAACAGCGCCACCCCGAACCACGACACATCTTCCGCCTCTGGCAAATTTTCGTCGAGAACGTGAATCCCCTAGCCAAGATTCTGCACGTGCCGACCTTTCAACAGCGGATTTTTGAAGTCAGTTGGAATATCCCGAGCATTTCGAAACCCACCCAGGCTATTATGTTTGCTGTTTATACCCTGGCTATTGGCTCGTTGTCGCCTTCGGATTGTCTCAAGCTTTTTGATCAAGACAGAGATACGCTATTTGAGCAGTATCGAAAAAGCGCAATGCAGTCCCTCATTGCGGCGGAGCTGTTGTCGACGAGGGATGTTGAGGTGTTGCAAGCGTTTGTTTTATTTCTGGTAGGCATCGATCCCGCGAAGGAGGCAAGGAGTGTTCGCAGACTGACCGCAACACAGTTATCCGATCCCGACTCAGACTCAACAGCCACACTAACTGCTCTCGCAGTACGCATTGCTCAAAAAATGGGCCTGGATAGGGAAAAACCGCCAGCAAAACATTCATTTTTTGAAACGGAAATGCGTATCCGGTTATGGTGGCAAATCAGAGGGCTTGATGCTCGTGCTAGGCATCAGTTGAGCATGTGCTTTCCCTCTCCTGAATCAAGCAGCGACGTTCGACTGCCGTTGAACGTTAACGACTCTGAGTTGCATCCAAACATGGCAGAGGCGCCAACAGTTCACACAGGCACTACAGAAATGCTCTACTGCTTGTTGAAACATGAAGTGGGGCAATGGTTCCGAACTTCGGCTCTTGCCTCCAAACTCTTCTTCAAACACAAGGAGCAGAGGGGCTTGTTTGGTTCCACTCAGCCATTGGAGGTCAAAGACCAGGCTATTAAAGAACTGGAGACGATATATGTCGAGAAATACCTTCAACACTGTGATCCTCGAATCCCACTCCATTTTATATCACTCTCTATCTCACAGCTCGCGCTCTGCAGAATGAAATTCATCTCACATCACCCACGGAATCAGCCGGATGGAGGAGCACACATATCGCAAGCAGAGAGCGACTTTGTCTTTGAGAACGGCGTCAGGCTTCTTGAGCTCGATATCGAATGTACGAAAACACAGTTCTCGCAGCAGCTACTCTCTTCCATGACCGCCAAATCGCAGATCGACGCTGTCATCTATGTGCTAAGTGAGCTTCGCCGTCGAGCAACGGGAGATCTCGTCGCCACAGCCTGGAAGGTCGTTGGCACAGTCTACGAAGACCATCCCGATCTCACCCAGGATACGACAAACACATTTTACGTCGCTCTAGGAGATTTAACTCTCTCAGCATGGGAAACCAGGCAACGAGAACTTCTTCAACGACAAGGGGCACGCATTGAAGAAATCACCCCTCCTTACATATACTCTTTAATGGCAACACGGAAACGAGAGACGGCTGACCTCAACACGGTACCTGCACTTGGCTCGGATGGCTTCCCTGGGTCAACAATGCTTGGGCTGGGTGGCGAGGGGCATTTGCCAGGGGGGTGGGACCCGAACTCTGCGTTCACGAATTTCACGATGCCGAGTGAGTTTGGAACTGATCCGCTAGATTGGGGGTATTGGAATGAGTTCCTGCAGGTGTGAAGAGCGTGCGATTAACGATATTAATTTTTAATAACACCTGAATGGGCCGCCTTTTAGTGAGGTTCATGCTGTGGCAACTGTGACTTGACAGGGCTGAGACACTGTAAAGCAGCTCCTGCGGGCAATTTTACGACCTTCAACCTCCAACTTCTTCTTCCTCGTCAACATTGGCATGACTTACCACTCTCACCATTTGAGCTGCGTTCGTGGTCAAGGGTCGGGTTACGAAGAGACTGACTCTTTGCGACGGGACACAAGTACTAAAGAACAGGGAGAGGCATCTGTCCGTGAGTACCCCGCCTTTTCGGGCATGGGCTTAGCTAATTGAAGCTTGAACAGACAACGCCGTGGACGTGTTTCCAAAAACACGTTTCGACATACTTTACCACGAGGTTTTACGATGCTATCGATCCGTAATTGTCAACCGATTTTATGGAGCCCCAGATGTCCCAGCTCCCGACTATTGGCATTCTCCTCAGCCTCACGATTGAGTCTTCAAATCTCGTGGTATCGAGAGCTCCATACGCCTCAATGGCTGAAGGGGGGTTACCACCCTTATTTTAGTATTGGTCTGGCCTTTTACCGGTGTTCAGGGGGTGTTATTGCCATCAACGAATGCTGGAGAAAGTATGCCGCCAAATTTGGGGTCCCATTTCGGCCTTGCGCAAGCAAACGAATTTTCTATAGTATTCCGCGGGAGTGCCTGGAGTATTGCATAGATTTTGTGCGGGACTACTATATCAAACAGTCGAACTTCATGACGAATTAGGGGCGCTTTTACGTTCTTCACAAACGCAATCGTCCCGCTATTCAATGGCGATTATCCAACACTACGCAATTGGTAGTATGCGATGGTTACTTGAGAAGTCAGTTGGTTCCTGTATCACGCAGATGAATACTAGATGGAGAGTGGGGATGACCGAACAATGGACCGGAAATACGTTAAGGGAAAACTCGCTTATGAACTTCACTGGATAGATGTTCCACTCGAACGCCGCCCAGTCTCGAAATATGCACAGTTCCTACCTTGGATGATGCACAAATTGCGTTTCGTCAAATAAAGTCGGAGTATGGGAACAGGTTCAGGACTGTCAAGGTAGATTTGGGAGAAATCAAGGCTGCATATGCTTCTCTAGGACCCCAGCTTTCTTGAGCCGGGCATAAAGACTCGATTCCGCGAATCTTAGCAACAATGATACGTTGAACTGGGAATCATGATACTGGCATATTATTATGTATTCGCTAAACACGATTGAAGTACTAAATACTGTTCTTTAATAAGTATGGAGAGTCCCCTGGTCTCTCCTCCCACATTGCCTCGGCCGCGCGAATTATCCATTAATTCCTTCACATACGGCTGGCTTGCTAGGCCCTGTAAGCTTAACAAGTTCGAATGAAGGGCTTGAGGAGTATTGAATATTTGGGATGGATTTGTGTCTGTACAGTTGAAGAATGGGTGCATGAGCAGTGCTGGCAACACGGTTACGGCTCCTCGCTTGCGCTGGTCCTGTCTTTCCGTTGAAAGTATAGAATCGTGATCAAATGTACAGAACGAGCATGTGCGTTGTGATATCAGAAATATAGCTGACCGATGGTGATTGGTGTTATTGGCTCCCCGTCACTATAATAATAAGAGTTTCTCGCTCAAAAATGCTGTCAGTTGCCAAATCACCTGATTTTGACCCTGTTTGACCAGGGTATCAGACCTTATATATAGACCTAGACCCCCCTCTTAGAACTGCAATCGAGTTCTTCTTTCCCAGCCTATCCGAAAGCATAACCAGCGAATCAACCTGCCCCAATGGCCGATAAGAGATTGTTATCCCACCCTCCCGATAGGAGTTACCTTTGATCTTTTTTACGGGTGGTGCTGTTGCAGTCAATGAGTGCCGAGCTAAGTACCGCCCGAGATCCTCGGAACCTAGATCGCGGTCGTGGATCAGACTGGTTTGCAACTATGTCAGTGAACATTTTGAGTTCTGTAAGGTGTTGTCTAAAACTGCTTCAATTCTCTCGCCTTTCATCTTAGACCTTCGAAAGCTCGGGCTGTCCAACCGGCCAGATGGAACTCCGTTCGTTTACTGGCAAGTTACTCGACCAGGGGAGTTGTTGAAAGTCTCCGACAACCTAAGGAAGCACTTCCTTCCAATAATTGAAGAGATCGAGAGAAGTTTTGAGAGAGAGATTCCGGACCTGGTCATCGGCCTGAGAGATTTCCCCGAGAAAGCAAACAGAAAATATTGGTCAACGGATCGTTTACAAACCCCAAAATCCATATCGGCGTGTTCAAAAAAAAAAAGAGAAGATGCCCAGAAATCGTTAAAAGAAATGGACCTCGAGTACGGGAATAGGTTCGGGACTATCAGAGCAGTCGCTCTCCATCTGGGATACCAACTCAGGGACAAAAATAAAGAAGGAAACTTTCAGATATTTCCTTTTGGAAGGAACGATTAGAGATTGCGGCCGTTGATCTTGAATGGATCAAAAATGAGTACGTTCCCACTAGATGCTTCAAGCTTTTGCATTCTAATTCTCACTGTCATGTAAGGGATGGAATGAGCATTTACTTGACACCATTCACTTCCATCTTCTCGACCCTCAAACGGATGGCAACTGAAAGTCTTCGGAGGAATTACGTCGTAATAAAGGATCCGAGGAGTTTTCGAGAGGTCCTCACTATATCTCGTGGTCTATAAGTGAGCATATACTTTGAAAGTGTGTGGTGGTGCCTTGCCGCGCAAAATTATAGCATGATAGATTATTAGCAAATCCTATTTCAACTTTAACATGGTATATCAATTTCACATGTCCTTTTTCATGTGTATTGAAACTAAGTGGTAGATAGCTTAATTCAGTACTAGTCAATGGTGGGGAAAGCCCTGTTTATATAGGTTAAGGAGCAAAGAAACATCTTAACTTCAATAGTGTGCTTCTTTCATCCAGTCACGTAACATATAGCTAACCTTGTCTCTAAGTTCTCCCAACTGTTCGTCTTCTCCTTGCTACGATGCAAGTGGTAAATGGCAATACGTACTTATATCTCAAATTGCGTAACTGAACTCGAGTTTGTTCTAAACTCACTTCAAACAATGAACATTTCGCCAGCATCATAGCTCCTCAAAGATGCCCATCAGGTATCTAGTGGCTCGTCACCTTCCTCGCTTTAGCAATAAACATCTGTTGCTCATAATTCATCTCAGCCGGAACCTTCGACTTCTCAATTCCTTCCATGAAACCCACATCCACCATCCCCACGTTCTCAAACAGCGACTTCATCTCCTCCTCACTAAATCCCCAATGCGCAACTGTATGAGCAGCAGGTGTTACCTTTTCCCCTTCTCCATTTCTGCCCTCACTATCATCATTCGGATGTCTGTATCCATGCCCACTTCCGCCCAACTCCATCGTCAACCAATCAATAATAACCAATACCCCACCATCCCTCAACCTTTTGTGTAGCTTGTTGATCATGAGTTGCGTGTCGAAGACGTGATGTAGTGCCATTGACATTACTATAATGTCAAAGTTGAAGAAATTTGGGTCTTGGGGGGTGGAGGGGGAGAGAAGGTCTCCCTGGATGGCTGACAGCTTTGAGGAGAGTTGTTGGGATTGGGAGAGCGTGTTGTAGGCTGTTACCATGTTCGGCGACAGGTCGATTCCAATTGCTTCCGTGATGGATGGGGAGAGTGCCTGATTATTGATAAGTTAATGTCTCGAAGCTAGAGGTCGATTTGAAAGAGGGGCTTTAGAAAATGAAGCGAGGAATCCCCAGAGGTAGTAGCACACTACGGAAGGCTGGAAACTTTACCATTGAAACGACACCGTTCCCGCAAGCATAGTCTAATAGCTTGATTCCGCCATCATGCTGAGGAACACCGAGCCATTCGAAATTATTTCGAAGGCTGGAGGAGATGAGCTTGGTCAAGTCCTTGATCCAGGGAATTTCGAATGCGCCAGCTGCTACTGCAGTACTAAAAAATCTGTCAGTATGACGGTTTATCTTTCATCTTTCATCAGATGCTGCTCTTACTCAAACCAGTCACGATTCAAGTCAGTGAGTGTTTTCGGAGTGCGGGCGGGGGTGAGTTCAGCCATAACGAGAGGACGGGTTCTCTGCTTTGCTTGTGCTGGAGGAATGAAAAGGAGAATTGAAGGAAAACAATTAGGAAGATTTGAAAAGGTAGTGAAGAGAAGAATGGTGTGGGGTAATGCGAGGCAATTACTAGTCAACTTTACAGTGGGAAGTCTCCGAAGAAGTCTCCGAGTCTTAACACCCCAACCGTTATGGCATGATCAACAGATTAAATTTTTTTTGAATATCACAGGAGGAGTTAATGAGCACATTTGTTATTTTCTAGAAAGTAGGACGACAATTTTCTCCTAAGTGCGGGAAGACTGCTTAAGTGAAGTTCCATTGCCCCCTTTCCTAGCACGTGATTGCTCTCAACCAATGCCGAACAGATGTCACAGGGAAATGGTAGTGCAGTACCTATCGCACTCACAATTCAAGACCCACATGAAACTCAATTCATCCCTCGCTCTTAGTGGGTGGTTATCTAGTCCGGTTAATGTAAAGCCTACAAAACCCCTTTTCTGCCCGGGTTTTGTCACCTGTAGATGAATTGACTTCCGAGCCCTGAAGACTTATTTCTGTCATCCTTCGATTAGTCTACTCATTTAAATCGAGCAGAGAACTCTCCTTCGTGGCAAGAAATACATTGTGAGAGGGAAACGGAGGCTGTGCACAATGATGCCTTTCGAAAGCTCGTGACCACCGCCGAAGGATTGTCGAGTACCTGCAGAAACATCAGTGAAACTTCCTTTAAGGCTCAGCTTCTGCAGACCACGCTACTATGCGAATTTCTGAAGCAATCACACCAAGATAATATTTTAGTGAAGTGCAACAGTGACAAGTTTCTGCAAGTATTCGGGCGTCGAGGCTGACCTTGAACTGCTTTGCAAAATCTGTCACACTTTCAAGCAGTTTGTCTGTACTTTTCGCGCTCTAAATGCTAATGAAGGACACAGCAATTTGTGGTTGACTTTAATTTCCGTTCTAATCATGTTTGAGGGGCGCCATTTTGGAAAGTGTCGCATCCTCGTTCAGGGTTAGGATGTGCGGTTAGGGAATTGGCGACAGAAACAACATCGGCCGAATTTTTAAGCATAACTTATTAGCCGACATTTGCTGAGATGGGTGTCGATTGATCAGTAGGGAACAAATTAGTTTAAATTAGAATTAATTAGAAGTAGAGCGGTCGAAACTGGCTGTCTAAAATGATTCGAATCGGCCAAATTCGATCAGTATCCTGCTGCTATATGAAGCTCGACACAACTTCAAACTTTACAAATAGGGTCATCATCGTCTCTATCTTCTTTCTTCCACCAGTTTGAATCTTGCACCACTCAAAAGCCTTCAGCTCCAACTCGACATCCGATATTTAGAAAATGGCTGTCCTCGACGAAACTATCGCCTTCATCAACGGCGCGAACCAAGGCATCGGTCTCGCAACCGCCGCGATACTGGCTCGAGACTATAATTACCACGTTACCATAAGGTCTCGCAATATCTAAAATGGGAGCAAAGCCGCTGACCAGCTCAAATCCAATGGACTTTCAGCAGACATTGTTCAGTTGGACCTCCAATCCGACGACTCGATTGCAGCCGCTACAACTTACCTCAGTGAGACATATGGCCACATCGACGTCCTTACCAACAACGCCGCTGTCTTGCTCGGCCGTGCCAACCTGACTATGCGCAAATTGTACGATACCACCTTTTCCACAAACGTGGCTGGCACAGCCTGCCTGACGGAGTCCCTGTTACCTCTGCTTCGATAGACGTGGGTCATGTCAACTATCGTTGTGACGAAGATTTGACGTTTGGAAGTTTAGACTTTGTTCTTGGTGAAATGACCTGAAATGAACGTATCTGATATGGTTGTGGTGTATTTGTTGATGCTGGCATTGACGGTGATGATATTGAGAGGGATGAAGACGAATGAATCATCGTGATGTTCGGTGGAGCGGGCAAGAATATTCGCTTTTGTAGCCCTTTTACACTGTTATAGTTGTAGTTATCCAATTGAAAGTCGAAGTCGATAGTGATGCTGTTGCTCCAAGTGCTTTGTAAAGGTGATATGGAGCCTTCTTCATCTGCCGTTGGTGTCATTGCTGTCGTCGTTGCCGTTAAAAGTGAGCTTTCACTGTACATTCAATTAAAGCCCATATCTACTGCTCCGTCTTTAATTATAGAGTATTACAATAGGGGCCAATCTGGTAAGGCAACAGAGCCGAGTGAGTGCCTGGACCTGATCAAATTCTTTTGAGCAGTAATTACTCTCTACGCCAAATCGCAGCCCTTCTGCAACCAAGTCAGACGGCATCGATTTTGACATTTGTGAAACAGTGGTAGCAGGAACAAGAATAGCATTAGCCGTTTCTTCTTCTCCTTAACCGCCAGGTCTGGTCTGTCCTCGACGTGACCGTTGCAAATCATACACGCATCTGACACCCTTGCGAAAGCACTGCTGGTATGGGGCACAATAATTTTATTTGATCTTAGCTGCATTGCAAGCTCGATAAGACTGAAGTCGTGTGCGGTCCTTGGATTTACTGCAATAGGCCGTGTGACATTTGTACTGTGGCCCTGTTTGACTGGCTTTAGTCGAAGGATACCAAAAAATCAAATCAACCAGCGAGGAATAGATAACTAATCTGTTTCGAGAAGTTGAACATAACAGGGAGATAGAGAGTGGCACACTTTTAGTGAAAGGTTGTCGCATAGCGGGCAAAAGAAGAGAGCTGCACCGAGTGGCGGTGCTGTCGAGGTATTGGGCATTTCCATTTCGGATAATTACAGTATTGATGGCTTTACTGTACGCAAAACGAATGTCATTAAGCGGATCGGTTAATTTGGTTAGTGCTTGTTCTTGTCTGATAGAAACAATATTGTCACTGCGAAAGAAAGGGGGGAGAGAAGGAGGAAAACGGGCCTACAAATGCGTTGGCCAAATTGGATTGGCCTGTTCACGCCCGTTCGTCAATACGAGCGGTTTACCAATCGGGCGCTACGATTGGTCAATCGGCCTTCCGATTAATCAATCGTAGCTCCCATTGATCAATAGGAAATGGAATACGATTCGCAAGCCACAGTGGGTCCCGATTGATTAATCGAATGGCCGATTGATTAATCGGGTAATATTGAGGTCTCGGGAATAGCAAAAGCTGTACTATATATGCCTCCTACTACGTCTAGGCGCTCCTATAGCTACCCTAGCCCTTTTTGGTACCCTCCCCTCCACTTGATTACCTGATTCTCCTCCTTCTCTAGCTCTATTCTCACGTGCTTGCTCCTTAGCTATTCTCTTCTTTACTCTCTCAGATACTCTTCTAGCCTTCTAAACTAATGCAATTGAACCGCGATTATTCTCCTTTGCTACCGCTTTAGGAAGGGTGATTTTATCTCTCTTGTGAATTATACTAGTAGTAGGTAAATCAGGATAAGTTAATTGGGAGATGATTTTATTAAGGGTACTATATGGCTAGAGAGTAGTAAGCTCGCTATACTTAGTAGCTAAGCGGTAGCCCTATTTTAATTAGCTTTTATTAAAAGTAAGGCTTATAAATTATATACCTTTGGAGTCTTTTCCAGAACTCTTACTGGAATTCTAGCCATTTCCATACCGAATCTGTATTGCTTTGGGATCTGGAGGGTTATAATCTCTTGAATATTATATTTAAGAGCTTTGGAATTTACTCTCTTTACCATATTCTCCTTCTGTTTTCTTATATACTCTGTAACCCTTCTAGTTAGCTCAGATAAAATCATTTCCTTAGCTATTTCCTCCTGTTTTATTTCCTTATTAATGCAAAAGCTATCCTCTCCATTCTCTCTATTCTCTCTATCCTCTCTATTCTCTCTATCCTCTCTATTCTCTCTATTCTCTCTATCCTCTCTATTCTCTCTATTCTCTCTATTCTCTCTATTCTCTCTATTCTCTCTATTCTCTCTATTCTCTCTATTCTCTTTATTCTCTTTAGAAGCGCTACTCTCAGTAGTACTTTCTATAGACCCTATGGCCCCTAGGGCCGTATATATATAGCGAGTACTCTTCTTATAGTCTAGGAAATCAGTAGGTGGCTTTTGTTCAAACCAGACCTTATATAGTATATTTCCTTTAGGAAGAGCTAGTATAGCTATAGTATTAATTACCTATATAATTAAAGGAAGTAACTATATTTATAATTAAATACTAGTATCTGCTTATATGGCCCGTAGTCGTTTTTTGAAGATTTGATTAGCTACTTTAATAGAGCCCTGAGATTAAGGGTAATAAGCTTATTTATAAATAATTTTTATTTTTCTTTTCTTATAAATCTTAATTACTTTTCCCTTAAACTCACTTCTATTATTATAGGCTAAAATAGAAATATATTTATTATTATTTAGCTATTTAATAAGCTCGTCTATAGCTTTATTTATAGTTTTAGCCTTAAGTCTATAGATCTATATGAATTTGGAAAAGTGGCATTTTAATTACTAGATCTATATATATTCTCCGTTCCGATTATACTATAATAGTATTAGTAATAGTAATACTATAGTATTAATAAAATATAAATAAAAAGGTTCGGAATTTACGAAAATTACAGGAATTGCAAAAATTATAGGAAAAGCTTAAAAATATATAAAATATAGGAAATATAGGAAATATAGGAAATATAGGAAATATAGGAAATATAAGAAATATAGGAAATATAGGAAATATAGGAAATATAGGAAATATAGGAAATATAGGAAATATAGGAAATATAAGAAATATAGGAAATATAGGAAATATAGAAATATAGGAATAAATTATATAATTTAAGGGATACTTATACGAAAATCTATTAAATCCAGAACTATATACTTACCAGGATAATAAGATTAGATAAGTATAATTCCCTTAGGATTTTTCTAAGCCTTTTTCTTATTATAGTAAGTATAGTAGGCACTTATCTAAATATAGTTATTACGGGATAGGCTATACTAAATACGTCTTATATACTCAAATATAGTATTAAAGGCTATTATATAGGTTATTAGTATAAAAATTAGTAAATTCAAGAAATACTTACTTATATATATTAATTTCTTATAAATAGTAGTTAAAACCTCAAAGGTATTATTATAGTAAAGAATATACCGGACTAGAATAATCTCATTATAATAGGTATTATAGTATTTCTTATAATATACCTAATTATCCTAAAGCTCGTATAATTGGGATTTGTATTTAATATTAGCCTAGTAGTACTTCTTTGCTTTTATTTTACTAGGGAATAAAGTATCAGGATTTTATAACTACTATCTGATATTTATATGCTTCCTAGTAGTAAGAATTTTCCTACTACTGCCCTTAGTAAGCCTTTGATCCTATATAGCTTCGTCTTTAATAGACTAATTATTAGTAGGGTCTTTAGTAATAGGAGAGGGCAAAAACTGAGTACTAGAGGAATATACTCCTAGTATAGTAATATTAAAATATTACTCTACTCGGCTATAGATATATTAACGAGGTATATATAGGGCTAGAGATAAATGAAGGATTGAAAGAGATATTTTGGAAATAAGGTAATTAATTGAGAGATATATAGAATCAGTAATTGTACTTGAAAAGTAGGTACTTATACTATAAACTATATACTATAAACTGTATCTAGGTAGTAAAAAGGGAGCAGAGGTCCTATATATATCTAGAAGCTCTGGAGAAGTGTCTTTATCCCTATTATATACTGAGAACTAAAGGGTTTCAGCCTCCTTAGCCCCGAAACCCCAATATTACCCGATTAATTAATCGGCCCCCTTATTGATCAATCGGGACCTACTGTGGCTTGCGAATCGTATTCCATTTCCTATTGATCAATGGGAGCTACGATTAATTAATCGGAAGGCCGATTGACCAATCGTAGCGCCCGATTGGTAAACCGCTCGTATTGACGAACGGGCGTGAATAGGCCGACACCAATGTGTCCGCATTTACGGAGTTTGCTAACGCCGAAGTGTGATTTTCAGTGCCTGACTACACGTCAGGAGCTTGTCTATACTTGAATGCCACGAAGTAAATACCTTAAGACACATTATACTGTAGTTCACGTTATGTTGGTGATTGGGATGTGATATCTTCAAGTTCACCAGTGCGGGACGGGGCCTCAAACCTCTGAAAATTAGCGAATAAACCCCCTTTAACCCCCCCGGGCGCCATTCCGAGACACCTCGATGGACTCGGGGCACCGCATTCAACCCAAAGCCTCAACCACAAATACTTCGCACCTTCAACATTCCATCTCAATACTGACCCCCAAATTCGACCTCTAATTCAATCTTCCCAAAGCTTCCTATTCTCTAAAATAGAATCCTATCTTCCCGATGCTTCCTGATTCGCAGGATAAACTCATCCTGGGACTCCCCGCAGGCCTATCTTCCTCATTCGCACCAGCCAAGCCCAGAAGTCGGTCCTATTCCCTGCACGTTACAGAAAAATCTGCTGCCTGATCCTTCCCCTCATCCCATGTTGGGCCCAAAACCTTATTTCAGTGGACGGCGGTAAATAAATATGCTATTATTATTTCGTTCGCTGCTCCCCTCTACTGGTCTAGTCTTTGGCAGGGTACATGGATTGGGTTGGTGGGAAAATTCCGCGCAGGGCAAACAGGGGAAGCTGCAGCAGTGCAGGCATGTTTGCTTGTGGAGGGGTATGCTGGCAGAGGAGGGAAGCGGTGTGCTGCAGCTCTTGGCGGCTGAAAACGAGTTTGACTTGCAGGTGCAAGATCTTGGCCATTCAATCAGAAGCATGTTTGAAGGAGATGCAGAAACGTTAATTGATTTCACGCTCCAAATTGGTCTACGGTCCGACCAATCCGATTCCATTGCGCCTAGCCCCATCCAAAAACTCATCCCTTATCTCGAGAAAGATGTTCGAAGGAGGAGATTGGGAAAGGCATTCACTTCAGCCACACCCATACCCACTTCACAAACGTCCTCGCATTCTCTTTTGTAAAGAACCCATCATCAGGGAGTTCGAGACGTCCAACTCTGACATCTGAGTTCGTTTGGATAGTATTGCGGAGATCATTTGATCTCTCTGGTCCCCAGTCCTGAACCCTGAAGCCATGCTTGCGGATCTTATAGCCTAGGATGAGGAATATGAAGGCGGGAACCTGGATTGCGCGTCAGCTTACCAGGATACCTCATGCTTCGCAAGCGAATGGGGACAGGGACATGGAGTCAGACGGGAAACACTTACGCCGATATATGAAGCTACGAATCTTCTTGTGTCGAAAGGATGCTCTAGGAAGGGACCTACGCCATTGAAGAGTACGAGTAGTGTGCAAGCTACCAGTCCGTAGCACGCTTTGAGCCATTGCCCGTGCGACTTGTAGGGGTAGCGGGGGTTGTCGCGATCGTACATCGCAGCTTGGGCTTCAGAGGCGTTGCCGTAGAGCTTGACGTCTGCCAGTCTGTGTACATAAAGAACGTCAGCAAATTCCCTGGCTGAGACGGGGTGAACAGGACTCTTACGTTTGGAAGAACTTCAGATATGTCGCGCAGATAACGACGTACAGGATGAGGCATGATACTGTGCAGTTGGATGCGAGTTCACTCAATCTCTGAATTTGGAATTAGCGAAAGATTGGACAAAGGCGGGAATCCACTCACCTGCCCGGGAGTTCCAGTACGGCCCAAGAAAGAAACCAACAAGACTAACCCAGTTGCCCCCACTGCTCTAATGGGGACACCTGATCTGCATTGGCGCAACCTCCTGGTGATAAACTCGGGTCCGGTCTGATCCTGCAATGCCAAGGTATACAATACTCGTGAGGCAACGTATGTCGAATTGATCGCGCAGGTGAAAGACGAGAACACAAAAATCGCATTGAAGAAGTGCGCTGCTGAGGGGAGTCCGGCTTCCACTGCTGCGATGATGTATATTGAGTGTGAGCCCACGGATTGCCCGCCGCCGTTGAGGAATGGATGGTCTCTAGGAACCACAAAGGACCCCAGCAACATGCCGAACGTGTATAGAGTGATGATTCGCAGACTAATTTTTCGAGCTCCCATCTTCATACTTTCCGCGTCGGCTAGCTTTTTACTTTCTGCGGCAGTCGCGGCAATGATATCCATTCCTACATATGAGAATATGACATGGATAATGGTTGTCCTGGCAGTGTGATCTTAGCGCAGTCCTCTCTTTGTCAGTCCAGTCAGTAACGTACCACACCCCAAGAAAAATCCCTGCTGTGCCCGCAATCGTTCGTTGGAGATTGCCGTTTTCATCCGTGACACTATACACGGGGTTGAAGAATGAATACGGGTCGTTCCAATCTGCGGCCGAGGGTTAGCTAGGGAGCCGATTGGGAAAACATGAATGGAGTAGGACTTGCATTTAGAGCCAAGTGACTGGGTGTAATAAGCATTTGGTCGTGCTGGATTCGTCAACTTTTTAAAAACGCGGAAATGTGGGCTAGCTTTTAAGACTCACGCTTCATTACGTCGATAATCAACATCAACACAATGAGCATCGAAATAAATGTAATCTTGATGCATCCGAAAATATATTCGAGCTCTCCGAAGACCTGATATTGATGTTAGTAAACAACAATTCTCGAAGGATTTTCTCCCGACTTACCTTGACTGGAAACATGTTGATGGCTATTGCTAGGATTAGGAACACTGATATCCACACGCCAGTATCCACGTCCTCGCCGATTTTCCAATTCAAGAACGTTTTACCATCATCGTACCTAAATTTGATCGTGTTCGAGACCGCCACAAGTTCATCTGCGGCGAGAATGGCGTATGCGAACCTTTCGTCGTTCAGCCTGGATACCAAAACTCCTCTTTAGTAGATGTCTTGAAGCTTACCAATACATCCAACCAACTGCAAATCCAACACCTCGGTCTAGGAATCTTCTGGGGAATTCCATCACAGGTGCGTTGACTGGCATCAGGGACGTCATTTCGCCAAGGCACGATATGACAGACGAGATTACAGTTCCCATGATTATGTAGCACAGGACAGCTCCACCGGGCCCGGCCACCGCCAGGGAGGTACCAGATCCGAGAAACAGGCCTTGAAATTTGCAATTAGATTTCGGTCAGACCGAAGACGGGAGAAATGATGCCTACCATTGCCGATTGTTCTGTAGTCGTTTTCCGTCAACAATTGTTCTGAGAAACGCGCAGTAGGAACATACCCAGAAAATGCAATCATCTGCAATCGAAAAGCATGTCAGCTTTCAGTACTACCAACGTAAGACTTGATTCAGAACATACACTAATGTGCCTCTCGTTTAACACTCTCCTATTAACCTGTGAGTGACACTTCAGAGAGTTGATCGAAAGGTAGCTCACCACAAACTCTCCCCTCGACGCTCGCGACGCTCCTCCACATTTGGAGGTTCAATAGGCGGCTCAAGGGCGAATTCGAAATCCGGACTCAGTGTTGACCGCGTATTCTCGCTGTACTCGTATATTTGTGGCATGACCACCTCTGGTTTTTCGTGATCCATCTCGGCGACGAAGCTTTCATCAGAGGTGTGAACGAAACTTCTAACAACACCGATTTGGACCAGGTACGAAAGAAAGTGGTGGGGCTCTGCTCTCTTATCTCGCCGGCTCTAAAAGAAGGGGACACAGCCATCATGCAAAAAGTATCATTTGAAGGATCGGCAGCTTGCCGTCTGGGTGGTGGCCGGCAGAATCGAAGCCCGTAACCTTACCGCGTATGTTGTCAAATCGATCTGCACCAGAAATAGTCGGGCATCCACCCTGTCTTACCCTTGGCAGATACATGGCCGGTGCATTAGCGTGGTACAAACCAGCCAAAGGAAATTCCACGCAACGCTGAGTACCGGTCGAAGCAGAGAGCAGGCCAAGCCTCCTGGGAAGCAGTGTGTCCAATCGAACCCGATATACGAACGGAGAGATGGTTGAAATTGAGAAGAAGGACCACACCAATCGGTCTGCAGGGCAGAGGCTAGCTCCCGCTGAAGGAGCGCCATTGGGGTTGCACGAATCAAAAGTGGCCAGCCATCCAGGCACCCAGGCGCTCCCAGGTCCACCTCTCACCCATTGACGAGTGATCGAGCAGCGATCTGGTAAGGGGCCACCAGCTGAACGCCAAGCAGTCTTCAAGTCCGACAAAACTTGCTGGCACTGGCACGATAAGTACGGAGTGTAGGCACGTGAGGCTGGGCAACCTTCCCAAGCCAGAACTTGCAGAACTTGTACTGTAGCACAACCAGCACTCCCGACGCACAGGGTTGCTATTAAGGTTAAACAGGTGGGACCTGGAGTCGTGGCTGGCCTCAGTCTGCCAATGCCATACATCCTTGCGACGGCCTGGCAGACCACCCATGCGCTGAACGAGATGGAGAGCTCGTCCTCGTCCTCGTCCTCGCCAGAGCAGCGCTTCCGTACCCTCGACCCTCACCAACGTCAGAAACGAATATATCGTCGCAGGCCTCCGACTATCTCAACCATGGGTGATGTAACCTAAACTTGACGTCGAAATCCAAGGCACAACCCAGCCCCGACCATCTCATGCGGCACAGCTGCACGCAGAAGCGGGCCTGGGTCGCTGGTTTGCGATGGCGACTCCAGCATCGTCGTCACTCTTTTCACGACTCACTACTGCCTTCAGGCTCCTATCTCTCCGTAGCGACATCGACAACATCATCCTCGAGCTCCTAGGCCAGTTCTCGCTTGAAAAGATATACGCGGAGGGCGACAAGGAGACGTACCAGAACCTGGTCATCACGCTGCTTGCCCAATTGAACACGATACTCAACGTGCAGCGCCTGACACTGCCCTCGGAGAACTTGCAGGTGGGATGGTATCTGGGGTTCCTCGCGAGCTGGGAGGTGACGTTGCGAGCGGTTGAGTTTGTGCTTCAAGTGGTAGTTGAAGGAAGAGAGAGCCTGTGGGAAACTCGGCTGCTGAGGGAGAAATATTTAGCGGAGTTGCTGCTAAATGCGCTGCGTTTCCTCACGCTTCACCCTAAAGTCCCGTCATCACGCGCAAAAGAACGCAGAGATCGATTTGCACGCATCCACAGGCAATTGGAACAGATATTTGATAGCTATCCAGGTCAGGAATCTTTTCTCCTCCTGGTCTGCAGAGAGATCACCGACTCTCTGCGGACGGAGCCGAATGGGCTTGCACTCCCGCCGAGGTTGAGGGTGGAACTCCCAAACTTGGCATCAGAACTGGTAAATATATCCCAAAACTACGCGGTTGCATGAGACCGAATGCTAATTTTAGGATTTTTCAATCTAGTATCCTCTGGCCGAATGCCTTTCGTCTCAATATGTGGCTGCCCTTGTACCACAAGATGGACCCCCTGCAAACTGGCTGGTCCAATTCCTTGCCTTACGAGACATATCCCAATTTGTGGTAGGAGCGTCTGTTCAGTATGTGATGAAGAGGGAGACTCGCGATGTACGTCTTCAGTCTTCCTCGGCCAGAACGCGGAATGCAGTTTTGCACGCTTTGGAAAACTTGCGGATGCCGGGTCATTTATCCAAATTCGACCTGGTGGCCACGTTCAGTGACACCTTTCGAATTATTCTTCCAGACACATTGAATCTTGGGCGGCGGAGCTCATCCGACTGCGATGAGTTTGAAATTGATGCGATTGATCTTTTGTGTACGAAGCTCAGTGATCGACAAGTGCTGAACCGTGTGAGTGATCACGAACTGAGTCGCAGCATCTCCGAAGTCACAAGAAATATCGCCCTCCTCGATGATCCAAGTGGTCAATTTCGGTCAGCACGTCCTAGACTATGGGTTCTCAACTGTCAGAAAGGGCATATTGTAGGAGAAACACAATTGAAGGCCGCAGAAAATATGAATTTCCCGGTGAGAATATCATGCATGCTTCAAAATGGCTTTGGAACTCGAATTGGAAGGACCTGAGAATAACATGCTAACATACTTTTGCCTCAGGCGGACCGAGAAGGGACCAAAGTAGTTCCACTTCCACCTCATGCCAAATGTATTCATTGCGGTGGAGCAGCGACCATAGCTCGTGAAGTGTCGCTCGCCAGACATGCATGGGAACACCTTAAACCCCTCGAATCTAACGCGGATACTATCAACGTGGAGCGGCATTTGCCAACGCAATTCCAGCTCTCTCCTCCACGGATGGATACAGGCATGCCATTTCACGTCGGATATGGCAATATCCTCAGCGGAGAGGGCTCGCGGATCCAGGACCCCGAACATCCCTACTCACCCACTGCCAACCGGTCGGTATTCCCTGGTTCGATATCTTCTGACAGGGCAAATCTCCTCCCTCAATCTCTCGTTTCTCCACAGACACCGCATTCTCCAAAATCCCGTCTCAAGTCCGACACACCTTATGCGGAACATGCTCCATCCGAGGATCTTACGTCTAGCGATGGTTTAGGCTGCACCGACCCGCTAAAAACAAGTGAGGTTCCTCGATGGCCCTCGTCTGGCGCCGTGGAGACCCCTATTTCGCCCAATTTTTCTCGGGGAAGTCAGTCCCGACTGCAGTCCATCTCGAACGTCTCATTTGAGCCCGAAGCATTGATGAAAAGTCGCACTGTTCCATTGGTTGCTCCACCAGAGAAAGGCAAGTCAAGATGGAGGTCCAAACTAACTGGATCGAGGAGAGAAGTTCCAAAACCCGCAACAAGAGATTCAAGTTCGCTTTCTTCAACAACGCTGGAGTCTCAGAGACTCGAGGAATTCTCATTGAAGAGTTTAGCATCCAGTTCGAAGGTGTCTAGTCGAGGGAAAAGTGGGAAAAGCATAAATGTCTATATTTCCCAGAATTCGACGTACGCTCTCTTTTGGACCCAAGCCGCCATCAATATATGGGATATCGGCAATTCGTCGCCACTTCTAGGTCGCGCAATTTCTACAGAGAGCAATTGTGTGCTTGCGGCAGTTACCAGGGTGCATTTGGCTTATATCATTGGAACCAGGGACCAAAAGCTCACGGTAAGCATACCCGCCTTTCTAACGTCAAATCGCTGATTTCCTTGCTCTAGCTTCGCATTGTAAATCTCATTCAAACCACGGTACCTGCCATCGAGTACCGCATGCCCTCGTCGCCGTGGTGCATCAGCATGACCATCTGCCCCAAAGAAAACCAAGTCGTAGTAGGATTCGACAACTCCATCGTCCGTTTCTTCAAGACCACAAACTCAGAAGAGCCCCGAGAGGACCGTCTCCACAGTCGCTTCCACAAGGACTGCAAAAACTGCCCCGCAGTCGACACCGTCTCCTTTTCCCACGACGGTCTCGTCCTCCTCGCAAGCACCCGAACTCGTGGTACAATACAAATCTACTCATGGCGATTTCCATTCATTGATTTCCAAGAACTCGCACCGTGCAGATACCGCGTTCCACTCCACGAGTCGGAAGACAACGGAACTTCTTCAGCAATCTTCAGATCGGGCATGGGGAATGAAGAGGACCTGATTTGTGTCACGACCTGGACGCAATCCGGGATTCCAGTCCTAATACAGCCTCACGATGGACACCGAACCGAAATCAGAACCGAAGCCTCCACACACCAAGGCAAGTTGGGAAGCCGAATCCAGTATGCGGCGTTCTCACCCACTGGACGAGAACTCGCGATGGTAAACGACAAAGGATATCTATACATCATCTCAAATCTAAATTCCAATCCGTTGGAAGTCAAAAGGATTGCAACAAGCAAGGAGCTTACGACGAAGTCGGATTGGTTCGCGATGGAGTTTATGAGTTTCCCGGGTGAAGAGGCGATTGTTCTGGCTTGGGCGGATTCTTCGAAGGGGTTGGGGTATGTGAAGAAGATTCCCGTGAAGTATAGTAGTGTAAGTGCCACAACATGTCCCAAATTTCGATATCTCAAATGCTGATATGATGTGTAGGAGGGCCTCGATTTCCCGATGAGCCCATTGACGCCAGCTGCCTCCCGGTCAACACAGCGATATGAATTGCCGAGCGAGGGGAGAGAGATCCAAAAACAGCCCGTTGAACTTACCGTTACCGAAGTCCCCGCAGTCCCCGCTCCTCTCAATATCATCAAGTCGTACTCGAAAGAAAACGACTCGTAGATACGGGACAGTGCAGCAGCTTTGCTGTGAATTTGTGGTTCTGCGCGACGGCTGGAGGAGTTTGTCATTCATTACGAATCTGGTGAACAGGCGCCGATGAGGTATATGAAGGATCGATATAGTTGCATCTTAGATTTCGAGTATATCTGCATTTTGATTGAGGTCATAAGCGTGGAGTAGAATAGGAGTTAGGGAATGGGCATTTGAACCTGGATAGGAGGTGATGGATTGGATACCCAGGCGCTTAGACTCGGCTGTAACCTGAAAATGATTTCATTCTCATAAACCTAGCCCTTAAATCCTCTTCGTCTAAATATCGACCATTTACTTACGTCTGTTGAGGCTTATTTACGTGGTTGTATCCGCAACATCTTTAGAGCATTTACATGATTTGGCTCAAGGCTCTTCCCCTATTTTGAGCTGCCTTCGTGTGATATTTCGTGGCTTATAACAACCTGTTGCTTAATTCGTGTACTAGTCTAATTTCTCTTCGACCATAAACCTCATCCCTCTCTTATGCTCAAAGTGATCTACCCCACTATTGGCCACGCCAACCCGCTATCCACGATAGAGATAAGGAACATCCTTCTCAAACCTCACCTCACCTCCTCCCTGCATCACCACCCTATTTTAAATCCCCACCCCTCACAATGACAATCAAAACACCCTTCGGCCGCCCTATGCGGCAAGCTCACTTCTCCTTCTCCCCCACATACACGCCCTTAAATCACGGTTCATTCGGTTGCTCTCCCCAGGCCGTCCTCCAGCACCAAGCCCACCTCCAAACCCTCGCCGCCGCCCGCCCAGATACCTTCATCGTGCGCGACATCCCGGTCCTCATCGACGCCTCCCGCTCAGCCATCGCTCCCCTCCTCGGCATCGATGTCAACGAGGTCGTACTCATCCCAAACGCAACAACGGGCGTCAATACCGTGCTGCGGAATCTGACATGGGAAGCGGGAGACGTGATAGTGTTCTTTTCGACGATCTATGATGCGTGTGAGAAAACGATTGCTTCTATTCAAGAGGTGGTTAATATTGAGGGTGTGAAGATCGAACTTCAGTACCCCATTGAGGATGAGGGGATCGTGTGGTTGTTTAGGGAGACGATTGAGCGGGTGCAAAGCCAGGGGAAGCGGGTTAGGTTGGCGATGTTCGATACAGTGCTTACGTTCCCCGGGGCTAGGATGCCGTGGGAGGAATTGGTGGGTGTTTGTAAGGAACTCGGGGTATTGAGCTTGATTGATGGCGCGCATGGGGTGGGATGTATTGATTTGAAGTATTTGGGAACTGTTGAGCCGGATTTCTTTGTGAGTAATTGCCACAAGTGAGTAGGAATTTTTGCTTGGAAGACTGATGCTATTACTAATACGCCTCGGATGGCTCTTCACGCCTCGCGGCTGCACAGTTTTCTATGTCCCGTTCCGAAATCAACACCTGATCCGCACTTCTCTCCCGACATCTCACGGGTACCAATACCCAAACTCCGAACCTGAACCTCTTCCAGGTGGGAAATCCCCGTTTGTACATCTCTTTGAGTTTGTGGCAACGATAGATTACACGCCTTACGCTTGCATCCCCGCTGCCCTCGAATTTCGAAAACGCATTTGTGGCGGGGAGGAAGCGATTCGCAAGTATTGCTATGAAATTGCTCGAGTTGGCGGCCAGCGCGCTGCAGGAATTCTGGGGACGGAAGTTATGGCCACCGAAACTCGTACAATGAACCAATGCTGCTTTGCTAATGTTGCGTTGCCGCTCAAGTTTAAGAAAGCTGGAGTGGAAGAACAGAACGAGACAAAGATCTTTGACATCTGTGAAGCAGGCCAGATCGGGAGTTGGATTAATGATAGGGGTGTTAAGGAGTTCGATACCTATTTGCAGATTGCGTTTCATGCGGGGATGATGTGGGTTAGGCTTAGTGGGCAGATTTACCTCGAGGTCAAGGATTTTGAATGGGTTGGGGAGAGGTTGAAAGAGCTTTGCGGGAGGGTGAAGAAGGGAGAGTTTCGGAAGCCGTGAGTTAGTTGCATTTAAAGTGTCTGGCGGTTCAGTGGGTTGAAACTATATAAAATACATGACTTTGTCCTCTGAATGTGCAGGTGGAGGGATAGGGGGACCCACGTGACCGCCAAATCGTTTGACTCAATCGACAGGCTGTGAACAAGACGATTTCTTGTAAAAATTCACCTTCATATCTTTTTGTTACTCCATTGCTGGCTGCCGACGCCTTTGATCTCCCAAAATAAGCAAAGACGGAGGAAGGTTGTCCCTATTCAGCTGGTGGTGGCTGTGCACCTGCGGACGGGAGTCGCCCACCTCAGACTCCCACCTCCACAAAAACCTTCTCTAGACGTTACCTCAAGTCATTCCCAACTACTGTTCATACAATAATAGCACCATCATCATGGAATCACCCCTCATCTCTCCAGACACTTATATCACGGCCACCTTCGCAACCCTCCTGCAACCGTTCAACCCCTCCTCGTCAGCGATCCAAAAATGGACCAACCTTCTCCTTTCAACCTACTCAGAGCGGCATAGATACTACCACACATCTACTCACATCTACTCCATGCTCCAACACTTCTCTTCCTGCCTCCCCCAGATGGTCAACCCCACTGCCGTCGGCCTCGCAATCATCTTCCACGACTGGGAACACCTTCCCCACTCACCATCCGGGTGGAACGAGGAGCAATCCAAAGTCCACTTCGCCGTCTTCGCTGAGGAAGTACGCCTCCCAGCCCCTCTCATTTCTACCGTGAAGCAATACATCACTGCCACGATCTCGCACAAAGTTCCGCCTGGGGACGAGCATGATGGGGATCTGAAGCTATTCTTGGACTTCGATTTGGAGGTTCTAGGGAGGGAGAGGAAGGAATACGAGACTTATATGAGGCAGATTCGGAGAGAGTATAGTCAGTTTGCTGATGACCAGTATGTATGTGTGAGGAAAGCGGCATTGAAGAAGTTTTTAGATACGACGAGGTTGTACTTTTCGGATGTGTTTTTTGAGCGGTGCGAGGAGAGGGCGAGGGAGAATTTGCAGTGGGAGGTTGGAATGCTAGAGGGTGATGGAAGGTGGGGGCCTATGGCGGAGTTGATGAGTGATGTAATTTGAGGGGACGGGAGTGGAATAAGATGTGAGGGGGTGTGTAGTACTAGGGTATCGGTGTGGCGGTGACTGATGAGGGAAACATGAGCGTCTGATTTATAATAGAAGATATTAATTCAGTCAAATGCTAGTAACTGGAGGTATATTAGTAAGTTAAGTTCTTTACTAATTGTCAGATATAGAAGAATAGCAGTCACGTGAACTTAAATTTACACTAGACTAGCGCCTTCTAACGCGACAAAGGAAGCTCTCCTTCGTTTGCAATTCAAATAACCCTTTACTACCCAAAATGCTCGCACGCGTTCTAGATGGGTAATTCTCACTCAGATATTATATATTAGTTAGTAGCGTGACTTTTAAAGCTCTATTCTATATTACTCTTAAATTAGAGTATTTATAACAAAGTTATATTTTCGCAAAACAATGTGTGTCTTATTAATCGAGATAATTTACTCAAAAGAGATTGAGGACAGAATTGAAGTAATATCTAGAAGAGGGAAAAATTACTTAGAATATTTTATTTTTCTCCTTAGGCGGAGTCCTTGTTTTTGGCCAATCACAACTGGCTTCAGGTGACATTGTGCAGAGCTAAGGAGGGCTTTAAGAAAAGTTACTTTCCCTCGATTGCCAGATTCGTTGTTCTTCACCACAACGACTTGCCTGAACTGGATTTCAGTGGAGGTCTTCTACGGCCAGGTGAGGCTGGGAGTCTACCCTGCAACGACGGCGATGAGCTGGCAGTTATCCGCCATTCGGCCGCAAGGTAAACCGTGGAAGGTTTTGGTGTATCAGCCTGCGTATGACGCAAGGGTCGGCATTTCTGATAATTGGCGAACCTATTCGTCCGGTCGAGCAACTCAAGCGATTTCCAATTTGCCCAAGCATTGAATCTTCAGGTAAGATCTTACTTCCTCTGAGGCTTACCAATCGAGCCGTTCGACGAGTATGGTCAGAGGTCGTAGGATTGGAAAGGCGTGGATTCGATGTCACAGATTTCACCATCGACAATCATCATTACGTCCTAAGCGGCGGCGTTGGCAGGACAAACCAGAGACCAGGCTTGGAGACTGGAAACTACGCACAGCCTCGAAACAGAAGTTGAAGTATTCGAGTAAACGGATGCATGGCACGCCTCCAGAGCCTACGATTTATGTGGAGGAGTGGAAATCCTGTTTTCAGAGGCTTCCACTAATTTGGACCATGAATCAACAATGAGTAGCATTAATTTCACCTTTACTCTGCGTTGGAGAGCAGCAAAACGCTACAAAAAGCTTCCAATGCATTCAACAGTGCAACGACTCAGGCTGCCTCGGAAATATCCCAATATGGAAACATGGATACCCACCGCGATTCCCCACCATCTCAGCAGCTAGATTATCAATACTTGGAATGCTTTGCCGGATCTCAAGAACCTTCCTCCTGGATCTGGCCTGCTTAGCTCGCACTTCCTCTGATTACCGGTCGGCCGGCGGTCACCCTACCTTTGGGGTACTTCCATTTGCACATATCCTTATCGAACCAGATCGAAACACCTCAGAAAGGCGACGTTTAGACCTTGGATTTTTGAGCGTTTCATTCTACGTATTTTGGCTCGTCGACCGGGCAATATATTCTTCCGTATTTTCAAAGCGGAAATCTATTTCATTTTTCGCTCTCTGCCTTCGTGTCGCCTTGCCTGTTCTTCATTTTAAAATGTCCGCGTTTTCTTACTCTGAAACATGGGTAGGTGAGTAGCCCGGAGAGCTGGTGGGTGAAGACCCCGGTGAGCATTGGGTGAGTACACGGGTGAGTAGTAGTCTCCCAAGTCAGCTGGGTAAGTGTAGATAAGCTAGGTAAGCCTAGGTAAGCACTGAATAAGCACTGGGTGAGTACGGTGAGTGATGATACCATGAGCACACGATCGTGATTGAACGGTAATAGGCCCACTGCTGCAAAGCCAGCCTTGATGTTTTCCTCCTCCGCAATACCCTGTACATGTGCGACGTGGTATAGCGATAGAAAGTCGACTTCGATATTGTGATTAATACTAAGGGATGCCTGACGTTTCACTTGCCAGCCAGATACCAGTTTCAAGTGGCTAAAACAGGCCACATCGAGCAACTGTAGTATGTGTGACGAGTGTGTAGGCACACATAACGTAGCAATATCGTTTTACTTGCAGAATTCATCCAATCGTCCGGTATGATGGGGTCCGTAGCGTCGAGTTTCCGTCGGTGTAACTGCCCTTTACAAGGGTTTCGGTGTGCATCAAAAAGTAAGATAAGCAGCGCAGCACATACCGCAGATGACAAATCTGACCACCAATACTATACTAACCGTCCATCCCACCACCGGTGTCACATTAGGCTGAAAGTCAGCTGAGTGAGATATATATCAAAAAATTCACAATGTGACTCCCTAAAAGAGGCCTTGGTATAGGCTGGGCTCCTATTTAACTCTTACTTTTAGCGCGCTCTTTACAACAAGAGAAACGGATGTCTTTTGAAGAATACACTCCTAAAGCACCTAAGCATCACAAAAAATCGGCTACTGAAAATGCCCTCTGTCAGAGCCGTGCGCTGGCATGGAAATCGGGACATACGGCTAGATCACTTGGAATTACCTCCTCTGGAGTATGGACAAGTAAGAATAGCCCCGGCGTGGTGTGGTATATGTGGCTCGGATCTTGGAGAATGGGAGCATGGTCCAGTAAGATACTTCTATAAGTGTTCAGCTCAATTCTACTATTAATCACAGAAGCTAGATTCTCAGCCTTCCAGGATGTCCTACAGTCGTCGGCCATGAATTTACTGGTATCGTTCGAGAGGTACATCCTTCGGTCAAAACAATTAAGCCTGGTACACGTGCAGTAATCCTTCCTGCTGATGGGGATGATTCTTGCCGTATGTGTGTTCGAGGATGCCATTCAAGCTGCGAGCGTTTGAAATTATACGGATATCAATCTAACGGCGGTCTTACGGATCTAGCTACAGTCAAAGCATCTATGTGTTTTGAGCTACCAGATTCAATCCCCTTCGATATTGGTGCTTTGATTGAACCACTGGCGGTGGCTTGGAATGCTATCGAAGGTTCGGGATTTCAAGCAGCAACGCATCGAGCACTTGTCATAGGAACCGGGACTATAGGACTCGGAACTACCGCTTGCTTGGTTGCTATGGGTGTCGAACCTAGCCGCATCATGGTTGTAGGTCGAAACGCCATGCGTAACGAGAAGGCGCGCGAGTACGGAATCAACAATGTCTACAGCAGTACGGATATAAATCTAGTGCAAAAAGCAAAGGATTTGTTTGAGAAGTACGCAGTAAATATTCCCAACCAAACTGCAATTTGCTAATTTATAATACAGAGTCGGTCCTGACGTTGTTTTTGATGCTGCTGCTACGCCTTCTACTTTTGCACAAGGGCTATCATGTTTAAGAGTCGGAGGTGTATACTGGGCATATGGAATATATCATGAGAATGTAAGTGAAACGCACTGGCCAGATCGTATCCAACGAACTCCGTGACTAACCTAGATTCAGATTGATGGGTTTGACGCGACTCAGATACCTTTGCGTCGGTTGACACTTAAGGGAGCTCTTGGATACGATGATCATATTTTCCCTGCCGTAATTAGAGCGCTCGATGATGGAAGACTCAATCACGATCTATTACGGTCGTGGATTACTGGTCGAATCCTACTTGAGGATACACAGGAGAAGGGATTAGGAGAACTGGCAATGAATAAGGGTGAACATATAAAGATTCTTGTACAGGTCAACAAGATGTAGGAGAGAATAGTGTTAATATTATGAAATTTTCGGGTCTTTGGGATAATATGGAGTCAACGAAACTTCGAGTGGCCAATGATATCTTTGTGGTAAACTCATTAAAGTTGAGATATGTTATAAATTGACAAAGCGGCTGCAGTACATATCAAAGATCGCTAGTTTTGCCCACGTGACTTATTATACACCCAGTCTCTGCGGTATCGATCAAATTTGCTTGTATCTCGATCGATACCAAAAGAAATGCCGCAGGAAGTTGAGGTTTGGGCCGTTGTTTTCTGAGTGGTTTCGTTTTCGATACACCTGTGCTTGCCATGACCAGCCCCCTTCTAGCTTGACGTTAACTTAACGCTGCCAGCTTAGGAAGTGGTATTTGTTTGGGCTATTGTTCAATACTGGTCATATTGCTATGTATAGCCCAAGAGCTGGAACGTTACTAGCGGAGATCGAGGCAGATATTCCAAAGAGCGATAGCACGTATTCAAAGGGGGTTGGGGGAGTTTTTTAAAGGTGAATTGGGTCAGGGCTTTGACTCGGATCTTCCAGCTTGGAGCTCCATTATTGCGGCCCCACTCAAGGTGGCGTAACTGGGTATTATGGATGCAGTGCATGCAGAAACGTATATCTCAATAGATGGTTTCATTGACAACTCATACCGCTAGGCTCTGGATTATTATCTCTTTCGCTGGTTCCGGTTTATTGTCTTCCGACGTGGGTAGCTGCCCGCTTGAGCCCAGAATGAGCAAACATGAGCAGAGTTTGATTACTGTCAGAGCCAACTTGAGCAATGTCCTGAATCATCTTTCGCATCACATTGCGGAGTCACGTGGAGGGAGCATTGTTGAGAGGCAGACGAAAACATTGACTGGATGGAGATCACATCAAAATCATTTGGGAAGGCATGAGGATTGAAAGGTTACATTTCACCTCTAACCTGGACCATGCTTTAAGGTCTGCCATTGGCTGTCCAGCTTATTTCGTTCTTGGGTGTCATATGGATAATATTGACGACTAGAGCAGCAACGAACGTTCCCAGATCAATGAGCACGGGAGGTAGAGAATCCTGCGGATGGCGCCACTTTCTTCCATTTATGATGCACCACACAGTTCAAGTATTGATCACTTCCTCGGACAATTATATTGGTGAAGTACTTTTCACCTGATTTTTTGCACGCGACCTCTATAGCCTGAAATCTCAATAGGGTCCAAAATCGGCTCTAGCCAGGAGCCTTGTAAATTTGATAGGAACTGATACCATCACGGCATTAAAATAGGTTAGGAAAGGTGACTGTGTTCCAAACAACAGGTATTAGCAAGTTTTATATATAGATAATATAGAAACTAGAGAAGGGGACCAGAAGAGGACCCCTCTGTATGCTCAGTCTGTGGTCAGGTTCTGATCAGGTATACTCACCTTTAGCCTAAGAAAGAGCGGTAGCTGATCAGGTCTAGCCAGTGTGTCAAAAGAATACTCAAACTACTTAAGTTACTTAAGTATATACTCATTGAGTATTGAGTAGAGTATAAGTAGGACACACCTTGGCTGAGTAGAGTATGAGTAGGACCCACTACTCTACACTAGTCTACTCATTTGACACACTGGGTCTAGCGACTAAACAGAACTAGCGAAAGAAAAAAGTCATCTGATATTATATAGTGAGAATAAGCGAAATATTCAGGGGCTCGCTTACAAGTCACGACTAGCTTCTAACTTGCTAGTATTTCTCAGGATAAGCAACTTCGACACAACATGTTTGAAGATAATATGACGACATTCTGATAGGATTGCAATATAACGTGATTTAATGAATAATGCCATCCTACCAAGTATCGAGAACGACTAATGAGAAATCCCGCGAGGAGCGTAGAACGGGCTTCTTTGATGAACCTACTAAGGATTTGGTAGTGCTACACAAAGGGCAAAAACAGCATCAGCCTTATTGTGGGGATACTAAATCGAGTCTACTCCAGATTCCCGGGCGCTTCTCAGGATCTACTCAGGTTTTGCCCGTTCGGCTCAGCATACGAAACCCTGCCTCAGATCAAATACCCAGCATTTTACCCATTGGTCCCCCGCGTTTTGAGAGGAATATTTATCTCAGCAAGGATATTTCCCTGGCCTGACAAATATTTTGATTGGCAGTTTTCAGCAGCCGCATGACCTCTCTTGAACTTACCCAAATCAAACATGTCTCCTTACACCAACATTTGCGCCCATGAGTTAGAATCGCACCTCTATTAACAACTTCTAGAATGTGGAGACTCGGCAGTAGTCTCCAATATGTGGCTGGACGAAGGATTTCATCTATATATTAGCCATCTGCCATGAACATGCCTCCTGGTGAGCACTACCTACGAAATTATTTCCTGTTCTCTCTTTGATTAAAGTTGCTGCTGTGAGATCTTCACTTCTATCTGTTTTGTTGTATTTGGAACTCGTCGTGTTGTTGGCCATGCACTATTCCAACAACTTTGGGTCGCTGGAGTGGATCAGATATGTGACTTGTTTCCAAACCTCTGTTTCATTTACTAACTCTGGCTATACGGGACAACCTGCGCCTGCGTTCCGATGTCAAATACAACGGTAACCGATGTAGGCAGCACTGCTTTCCGATGCAACGGGCGTCCTGGTGTGAGTGGGAAGTGCTCTGTGGCTGCTGGGGACATAGTTACAGGCGAAATCATCAGCAATTTGGTGATCACTCATGCAAAAACGAAGCCATTGGTGGTGCTCACTTCTACCCTGTGACTGTTTATCTGTCCAAGGTTGCCGACGCCGCCACTCCAGACGGCCCAGCTGGACGGTCCAAGATATTCCAAGACGCATGGTCATTTGTATGCGAACGAGCCACTTTAGACAATTATGGGGCTAACCTATGGCTTTTGCAGAAAACGGGCGGCAGGGTTGGAGACGATGATAATTGGGGCACGAAGGACTTGAACACCTGTTGTGGCAAGACGAACGTGAAGATCCCATCCGATATTGCAGCAGAAGACTATCTTCTCCGTGCGGAAGCCCTTGCGTTATATACGGCTAGGAAAGCGAACGGCACTCAATTCTACATGACTTGCTGTACATCGTGTACTCCTTGAACTACTTCGTACATAGCCCCATTCTAACAGTTTTGTCTAGATCAAATTACTGTCACCAGAGGCGGCGCAGCAAGTCCATCTTTAGTCAAGTTTCCCGGTGCATATAGCGCAGCGGATCCTGGGATCAAGATTAAAATCCACGCGGCTTTGTCTTCATACGTTGTTCCCGGCCCACCGGTGTATTCGGGAGTCACAACGAAATCTGCTGCGTTGGAACCGAAACACAATCCGCAGGTGCTGTCAGCCCATCATCAACTGCGAAAACAAGTGCAGGTCATAGGAGGAGACACTTGTAATGGAATATGCATTACGCTACTCAATTTCGAGAGGGAAGTGAAGGTACTTATTTGAAATGGATAGTCGTGCTTCAAAAAAATTGAATAATGGTATTCTTCTCTAGCAGATTGCACAAAGACTACAAAGCATTGACGGGGCACCTAACCAGTTGATCCATAATCACTCTCAATTCTGTGAAAGGCCATTTTCTTAACTAAAGGCTAAGTATTTTGTTTATGAAAATAAAGTTTAGACGAAGCAGTGGTGCCGAAGTCAAGGATTTTACATTTGAAATTTGTATAATACTAATATCAGGAGTACCAATACACATTTTATCAAAGCATCTTCCTCGTCTGCGTCCGTCCATTTTGATTCCTCGGGTATGGATCCACCCTGGTCGCTCGAGCCTGTGGCACAGACTCAAGATTATATGTTGGACCGGTATTTTGGGGTCGAGGTGCAGACGGAGGAGGGGATGAGGAGACGCGACCGTTTCTTTCCTGAGGTCGAGGTCCAGAGCGCGAGGGGTAAGGGTTTTGGGTACGATCGGGGGCACCGAAGAGGTGAGCTGAGTGTGCTTCTGCTACTTCTTCGGCTGGACTGAATACGGGTTCATCTTCAAATCAGCCTGTTTGTTGCAACGAACTGGATGTGAAAACCTGATTATAAGGACGCAGTATACGAAGTAGAGTCATTTATCCCCCACGGAACTGGCTACGGTGATATTCTTTGCCCAGTTGAAGTATACTGGTTCCAAGGCGGAGAACTTGTCAAGTCCGAATTGAAACGAGGAAAAGGAAAAGGAATTTTTCTTTAATTATTTGCTGAATCAGACAACTTCAGGTTTGTTGGTAAACATCACCTTTAATTTTAAAAGCGCCGACTGTCTTTATATCCGTAGATACTCTCATATGCCTTGCACTTCTGAAACTTTTCTGATCCTAATCTCGGCTTCAAATCCGCTCTCCCTTTCGAATTCTTGTTAGCCCTGCCTATCTAAGCTTCGGTAGTTCCGAGGCTCTTTTCACTATCCGCCAGTGTAGAAGTTGATGTCAAACTCTTTCCGTCACAATCCTCAAACCATTCCTCTTTCTCCTTTCGCAGTTCGGCAGTCGGCAGTTTCGTGATGATAGGTTCGGCATAAGGAGGAGGCGGTAGTGGTACAACAAGCTCTTGCTCCTGAATCCTCTTTGATATCCTGGCCGAGAGGAGATTCAGGAGTACGAGGATAAGCTGCAAAACGCTAAAACATTGTCAACTTCATGTTGGGAGAAGGGAAGATATGGAGAAACGAACACAGTAGCAACCATGCAACCACCGGCAGCCAACTCCTGGCTCAACCAAATTGAGTTCACCGACAAATGGTATCCGTTCCTGAGATAGTTATATTCATCATGGAGGAAGCCGACGAGGCCCAGCGCAAGGATGATGGAGAATACGACGAGGTCAATTATGGCGTGAAACGTGTGAGCAGTGATGTTGATGTTAACAAGAGCAACAACATTCCAAAAGATTGAGATGCCAAGCTGTGAGAGAGAATATTGGTTAGAAAATTTCGAAGGAGAAGTTTTGGTTTTGGCAAAAAGGGAAGAGGAGACCAGACTGCCACAGTAGGGAGAACACTCAAGCCCGTGTAGTTGCTGCCGGACCAGCCAATGATGTAAGTGAGAACTGTTATGGAGAAAGCGATTGAAATGGTTGAAAGGATTGCCGCAAGGACTCTCGTCGTGATGATCGCGTTCCGAAGTTGTATTGGACGGGTCATGATGAGTATGTGAGGTGTTTCCTTTTGTTCTATGAATTTTCCTCGTCCAAATATCATTCTTGATTCAATCAAGAGAGATTTATGTTTCATATGTTAAGAGAACTGCTTCATTCTTATCAGCTGTCGTAAGGACATACGAATCGTGAGAAGGATGCGGGGTCTGAGGCTTAGCACTCGTATTCCGGTTTTTTTGACGTAGCATCCGTTTCATTAACTTTCAGTGAGCACAAGATCTCCGCTCATAAGAGCCTTTGCGTGCCAAGATTCTACAGGAATACGAGGGCCACGCCTTCAGGAATCTTGAAACATACTATTTCATGCGCCAAGGCAGGGGCGCTGTGAGATGATTGGAGATCAAATGGTCGATCTGCAGAAGCGGCCGCAAAGTCGCTGGTTACCTGGTGACGAACAAAAACGGTTGTCCCTTCTTGTAACCAATTGGTGTCGGACATTAGAATGAAGTAGTATTCTCGCTTTGATCGAAGCGACAGAAGGATTTGGATCTGTTCCCCATCCTCTTCAAATGACCCCTTTCACTCCCTAGAAAAATATGTGGCTGTTAATGCCCTCGTATAGTCTTGCCATAAAGCAGCAAGCTAGCGGAGTATGCGATCAAGTTCCTCAAGCTTACCTCGTTGAATTTAGGGGCCTTCACGGTGAATCACATGCAACTCCACTACAATTGACAATGGACGCTTGTGCTTCCACGTCTAGATCTAGCTGGTTCTTGAGAGATCTCCGGCAATTTATGTCACCTCGTTTTATTTCGGATCCTTTCAAAGGATTTCTATCCTGCAGACTATGCCCTTCACAAAGCAGGATCATGCCTAGTGACCTAGTCCAGAAGTTGCAAGCTAAGTCCAATTAGTTCAATTTAGCACCATTGGTTATGCACATTTACCTCGACAAAAGTCTTTCCACACCAACATCATCACAATTTTCATCTCAAGTTCCCAGCATGAGAAAATATGGACAAAGTCCCACAATCTTTAACCACGACGCTCAGAACCGGACCCATGGATCAAGCGGTCCTAAGAAGAACGGGTGAACGAATGACGCTGATGCGCAGGGCACAAGTGAGAATTTGTCGTTCTCTCTCAACTCTGTTTCTCTGCATCCTGTAAGCTCCGCTATTCCCAATCTCGAAACAGTATGTCATTTGTCAAGACGGCTTCTCGGGCACTTCTCACCTTTCGTCACGATCGTCACAAGTATACTAGGGGTTCCGCTCAAATTACCCCCGTCACTCCGTCCAATTACCCTATTTCAAATAAGACATCTATTTTTAAGCATTCGTCCTGTCAGCCGATCCCAAGTGGGGAAGGCCGCTTGTGGGGGAACACGGAGAGTTTGAGCTCTGGCGCAATGCTGGGCCACACAATTGACATAGAAAGCCCGCAACATTCCAGGAGGACGACAAGAAGATATGGCTGGAATCCTTGCTGAAAAGCTGTGGTGGCGTGCAGAACTTGTCCCCAGTTCTGGAGCATTAAGGGAATATCGATGGCTGCATGACAAACCTCCTCTTCGCCGAAACAATTGACATAAGTAGATCAACACTAGGGTACGAAAAGTGGGAGCCTGCAGAGTGGGACGCAGACACAGAGGTTCATTGGCGTATTGAACTTGACACTTCTTGGGCAAAAATCAAAGGGGACGTGATTCAACACGTATGGGATTGCAGTCAGGCTGGTGAAGGCTTAGGCCCAGCTGACTGCCAGGACTGGTCGATCCCCAAGATCGAACACAAAGTGGTTATAGCAGAACCAGTTATGAAGAGATCTCAGACCACGAAGGGAAGTTGTCAAGATGCAGCTAGGGAAACAAGAGTGATAGGCAGTTCCTTAGACTGGTAATTCCGCTTGTGTGATCTTGAATTTTATCTTTATCTGGAATTTCGAGTCGATTCGTAACATATTGATGTGTTTGGGGAATAGGTTGAGCGAGAGAACATTAATATTGTGTGGATACACAAGATCATCAAAGGAACCTCCTTATTACAGGCCCCGTCAACTACGGTATGAGCTTGTATACATAGGAGACCTTTCGACAGGCACCACGGGGCAGGCACCGAGAGAAAACTGCTAGATCAAGTTAACTTCCGCCACGATATAGCCGAGGTAGATATACAGTTGTTGAAGGATAAGCTGGATGAGATCTTTAAAGTTGGTGTCTCTTCCCCGAAGATCCCAAACATCTCATTCAAGACAGTCGTCTCGAAGCTGTATATGGATGAGATAGAGAGCTTCAGGGGCAGCTGTGAGAGGATCCGGGAGATTCGCGATCAATATGGTGATTTAATTAGAGTTTTGGAAACACGAGTTGGGTAGTTATGATTTGGTGGACCTTCAAAGGAGATTCCTCGAGGTTACTCGGGACTTTTGGTGGGCGATGGAGCTGTTCGAGAGCTACCAATGTCGGTATCGCCAGGTCTTACCCGATAAATTGTTCGAGGCAACAAGGAGGAGACCAGATAGAAAGGATCACGAGCAATCAATGTTGCTTTAAGATATCTTTTTATTAGCGTCACGTGCTCGGTATCTGAGGTTCCGATTCAACACGCGTCAACATCACATAACTTTCCTCCATAAACATCCCCAATCCTCTCGACCCGAAATCGCCCACCACTATAGCTGTGCCCGCTCATTCCACAAATTCAAACAATAGATTATTGCCATTCGATACCTAGACCCTTTTCGATCATACCTCTCAATACGATAATCGAGCTCCACCAAGGACCCTTCATCTCCACTCGTACACCTGCCTCACCTTCCAGCCAGACATCTGATGAACCCACGACCGCGAGTCCTCAGCACTGCCATATTGACTGACCATCTTGCCGGCCTCTACAATCAGGATTCTCTGACGTCCTGCCTGCTGCGATGATGGCGGGGTCCAAATTCGATACCTTTACAGTCTTTCCGAATCTTCCGAAAGAGATGCGATTAATGATATGGGAACGAACTTTGCGACCTAGGATCGTCAATTTAAGGCAGAGGAATTTGAATAAGACAATTGGGGAGTGGGAGACTGAGACTGGAAATACTTGGCCACCGCCAAAGGGGGGAATGATGGGAGAAGACGCGGAGGAAGAGGATAACCATGTTTTCCTGGATCTGCGAGAGAGCTCTAGGTGGCGAGGAAGAGAGAGGGCTGCACTGGCCGACTCGCTCAATGCCAATATCTTTGACGAAGATGCGTATAAGGAAGCCCACCTAGTGGGACTGATTTCCGATTGCCCGCCGCCGGAAATCCTTCGCGTCTGTCGGGAGGCATTTCAAGTTGTTTCGAAGTCCTACCACAAGGTTTTCTCACCTCTTGGATCGATACCTACCACGTGGTTTTGTTTCGAGCTCGATACGTTATATCTACGGCATGATAACTTTTCGGTTTATTATGCTGATGGCAGTTTGGTTTCTGTTACTTACGACCTTGGTGACAGCGCATTTAACATGCTGGATATGGATAACCTATTGAAGGTGAAAAAAATCGCACTACTTTTGACGGGAGATAACGATGATGCGAACATGCCATTAGAGAAGTTCATTGCGGCGCTCGCTAGCACGATAGGTGGTCTGGAGAATCTGTATTTGGTGGTGAAGCATTATGAAAAGGAAGGCCAGGATGCAACATGCCTCTCCATTACGGATCCTATAAATTTCGCAGAGACCATCAGGAGTTACAAGTTTTTCAACCCGACAGCATGGTGGGAGGAAGTCGCTGAAGAAGTTCCCTTGAACAGCACGGAATCAGAGGTGAATTTGGAGGATCTTGAGAGGATACTGGCAGAAGACGTTAGCAGAGGCAAAACTTCCTGGAATATCCCCAAGATAGAGACGAAAGTGGTCCTTGATAGGGAGTACGCAGGGGAGCTCGCGAGGGCGAGACGTGCTGCGAAGATGAAGGTAGATGAGCTCGTCAAGGAGCACAAAGCTTATGAGATGGAAAGAGAGAGAGAGAGAGAGAGAGATAAAGACTGGAACGAGTAACTGGAATGATATTAGTGATTCTGACGAGGACTTCGGACTTTTTACTTAGATATGCTGGAGAATCTATTGATGTTTCGGAAGTATCATCGCCGTCAGGTGCAGTATTCACCAGCAATACGACTCCAATCAACAGTTGCCACCCAACTGTAACTAGAATATAAGGTTTGAAAATTGTTCCAAGAGTGGCATGTATTGGAGAAGGGGTTTCTTTTCGCAATACCCATTGGGAAGCCTGCCTAAGGTACAGTCACCTTTGCATCATGTTGCACCGCTCCCTATGCAAGGCTTCGTGCAAGATGATTCAACATCCCAACCTCCCCTTTACCAAGATAAGACTTGAGCCCGCTGCATCGTGCAACACGGATCCAAATAGCTCTATTGCCAGCATTGTACACGAGATACATGTTCCATTGGTTTACCACCCCTAACGTCGAACTTTCCCCGCATAGCTCCACCCGTGTATCAATGCTTCGACTCAACTTGAAGAGCTAGCATACCCTTACAGCCAGCCCAGGAAGATCCTTGACTGGGACTTCTTAATATCTGCGAGTCGATAGAATGACTCCCCAGCATCTCGGCGATTATGCTATTGCTGCCGATGGAGTCAGCAATAGCATAACCCGATCGCGCCATTACACTGATTACAGTCTTTCGTAATTTGCTGGTGGACATCCGATTGATGATCTGGGAGCGTGCACTACCCAGCCCGAGGGTGATTGATATACACCAAAGGAAGCTCAAGAAGACTGTTGAGGAGTGGGAAGAGGAGAATAATATGCGGTGGTCCTCTCGTCCAGACTGCGAGGAGGATTGGCAGGCCCTGAACCTTCCAAACAACCTACTTAGATACTGCTGGCAACAAAGGGCGTTTCTAGGACAGGCCCTTGGCGCGTATCACATGGATGATGATACGTACAAGTACGGGCATTTACTTGGATACTTTCGGATTGTCAATCCCCAGAAATACTATACGTCTGCCGGGAAGCATTTGGCGTGGCCTCAAGATTCTATCAGAGAGTATTCTCATTCCTTGGCTCGACCCCCCAAGTCTAGGCAGACTTCGACATTAGCATGTTGTACCTCTGCTATGATAAATTCTCAGTATAAGAACAAACACGTATGAGTCCATTTCAGAGCCGGAGGCATTGTTCCTGAACACCTTTCGTATTCTCGATACTATACCGCGAGCAAGGTGAAGAAAGTTGGCCATTCTCTTAGATCCCGAGACGGATGCATCGTTGGAGAAATGGGTGGGCGAATTCTTGAGAGGTTTTGGTAATATGTGTTTTGACAATGTGGAAGCCATTACACTTGCGCATAAACACTATCGGGAGGACGAATATGACCAGACAAGCCTAACCATTATGGACAAGCCGATTGACTTCGAAGAGGCACCTTGTCACGTGCTGCGCACAGGCATATATATAGCTTCTTCACCGCCATTAGGGCACCATCATTCATACATATTCATACCAAAACACATACATTTCCACTTCCACAGCTTGTCCAGGCCGTGACACACCTGCAGCTTATTGCTTATGAGAAATTCGAGCCATATCCTTGGGACGAGCGTGGGTTATACATTGACTTCTCGACCAGATCCGTCGTGCCCAATACTCCATGCCTACGCTGCGGAAGCTACAGTGGACAAGATAAAGCTCGAGGAGATCAAGTCTCTGAATCTTGAATGTGGCTATTTTGGGACATGCCGAGCTTTGATGCATCAGTCGTCCTTACTGTACGTTGCACGGAGGCTTGGAAGCGTGCAAAAGGGACTATGAAAGTCGGATTACGGAATACGATTACGAGATTTACGCTTCCAGGTGGGAATAGTACGACAGGGAAGACTTGGCCGATAGGGGAAATGTAACGAATGCGCTGGCAGTTAGGAGTAGTAGGATTTGGTCGGAATTACTTCTGATGATGCTGGGCATTCTGCAGTCAGAAAGTCCCACTCCTTTTTGTGTAGCATGTAAGGCCGCACCCATCAAAAGCAATACCAGACGAACAAAAAACACACCTAGAAGCTAGTAAGTGATGTGTAAGGCACTCATACAAGACTCTACGAAATAGTCCGAAGTACATTTCAGCCCTGGTCACGAGTTAGCGTTCGTTCGAAGACCCTCCTTTTTTCCCACAGGGCTGTCGTATGACTTCGCGCTAGGCGGCGCCTAGTATTCTATTGCCATATAGGGCTTTTCCACGTTCAGTTTCTCTTGAATGGCATTTGATTCCACTTTCATTCTCTTTGAATAGATCTTCACATTGTCGGCATCGAGTTTAGAGAGTCGAGCTCCCACTGCATTCCCACACTGCAATGGGTTGCCGAAAGAAGTTCGGTTCACGATCTTGGAGTGTGTGCTTCCAGGTCGAATTGTCCACTTACAGAAGGCCAAATTGAAAGGAGTCATCGACTATTGGGAGGAATGCGAGCAGGGAGATTTGCAGAAAAGTACATGAAACGCGGCATGCTTGTTATCCTCGTAAATCCATCACTACCTTGTGCGGTTTCAGACCTCGCAGCAAAATTCCGCCTGCAAGTTTTGCTTGCAAAGAGATCTTCGAGATCGCCGCTACGCATGGAAAAGTGTTCACTTCACAAGATGCAGAAGGCACTACCTCGTTCAACTTCAAGAAGGATGCCCTGTACCCTCACCTTTCAGAACCAGATGGTTCAGACGAATTACGACAATTCTGGTCGGACTTGGAAATAATTACGGATGTGGAGAATTTGGCTATCCACCTCCTCTGGGAGCCAGAACATGCCCTCAACTATCTGCGCGTCTTAGAGCAAGAGCTGGCATCAGTGTTCTATCGATTCGTCCCAAATCTAAAGAACTTTACGCCGGTACTTCGACTCCAACCGCTCCTCCCAAAAATTCCACTGGTTTCGGTAAAGATCTTGAGCACTATCCCCAGATCCTAAGCAGATTTCTGAAGAAGATGGCGCTCATGATTCTTAAAAGAGTCTTCATCTAACTATGATTATTGTTTTTGGCTGGTTGGCATACTATAGCCCCAAAACTGCATTTGAGATACTGGGGTTGACTGCTACTTGCCTAGCTGTTCTCGTAGCGTTTGTGAGTGCAAGCTCCTAGGAATGAGGAATAAAAAGCTAGCTTTGAGGTGGCAAAGGGTAAAGATCTTCAGTACAGCATTTATTGGCTGTATCGGTGTATAAATTGAGGAGGAGAATATGCACTACGACGTACTTTAAGCTGCTCGACTGAGCAATTTCGATGCTTTTTGAACATGAATCAATTAATCAGCCATCTGCACACAATCTTAGTCTAACAGACGAACACTAATACTAGATCTGTTTTAAGCCGGTGGCGGCCCAAACTGCCTTTTAATAGCCATCTCAACAAACGGCGTGGGATCCTCATACATCGTCCAAACACCAACCTTTCCATCCTTCCGTACACAATGAATGATCCCACGCTGATCCATCAAACCTTCCTGGCCAGGAATCTTCAATTCAAATACATCTTCCCAAGTTGCATAAAAGGCACTCCCATCATTTACAATATCTACAATCTGTCAGCTTATATCTCTAAGGCAGGAACGGGGCAGTTAGTACCAAGATTCGTGATCTTGAAAGCCGTGGATCCAACGATGGGCTGGATCTCTTTGAAGTGCTTCAACAACACTAATGGTTAGCATTTCTACGGTCAAAGTGTAAGGATACCCTTTCGGTTTGCATACAGCTCTTATGTTGTCAATGCCACTCCAAGTCTGTTGTTTTGGCGGTGAAAATCCCGATATCACCGCATCTTCGGCATACAGTTCAGACAGAGTCGCCAAGCCCGGCACCCACATTGCATCCCATGCCTATTTTTTGTAAGTTAATTCCCTCAACTGGAGACTGATAAGTAACAGGTACCTTTAACAGAAACTGTTTTGCTTCTTCTTGAGATGCCATTTTGCTCAATTTCTCGTTAGTGGAGATATTTTGTGCGGAGAAATATAAAGAGCGCTGTGATGGAGCGTTCAATTATTTTGGGGTCAAGGATCTTATCATCAGCTGCTGTTGTCAGATTATGGTGTGACGTTTCGGATCCTGCTTCCTTCATTCGTCCACGAATCATCCATGTGAAACACGTCAGGATCATCGGGTAATCATTCCCCCGTTTACGATCTCAGAGCATGGAACATGGACCAATCAAACGTCCCTATTTTCCAAAAGTACGAGGGGTATCGAAATCGAGATTTTCTGCTGAAGATGCCTCACTTTGCCCAAGTTGAAAGAACCAAGATCTTTTGGCCTCGCGACCATGGATTCTCTTGCGTCCCGCTTACTGTATCAATTGCCAAAAAAGATGGTAAATTTGCTGGGGCCAATTTGAGAGCCTCGATGGATGAGATGGCAATTCACAACATAAGCACAGTTTTGGCTAGCCTCCTTGGTTTTTGTTTTGCGGTTTTGACGACTAACCTAAACTTACAACTGAATGAAAACGCTCTTCACTGAGATCACCAACCCTTTGAGTGTTGAAGGATATCCTTCTGTCTTGAAGCTGCTAGACCATTGCCGGGAAGGTCCAGTAAACCGGAAACCTACGGACGATTAGCACAAGCCATCGACTTCAAGTACCCGCCGATAATTTGGAACGTCATTCTCTCCGCCTAGGCCATCATTACCATTGCCACGAAATTTCACCTTTAAAATTCACAAACTGTGGACGGGCAACTGATCTATTAAGCCCACTTCTAAATTTACGAGACAATACTCGAAAGGGCTGCGTCTGTTCTTCAGGGAGAGAATCAAAAGTCGCTCATCGGTACGAGGAGCAAGCATCGTGGCCTTAAAGGCTCGATCCTTCCTTAAAGACGAAGGGGAATACGATCTTCGAAACGATAAAGGAAGATTTGATTGAAACCTGTCGCTAATGAACTTGTCGACTTTCTGAGCTTCTCAATACTTTGACCATGTTATTAATCCCCCTCGGACTCAGCGAACTCCCTCGCTTGCTCAACGGGCTATTTCGCTTGGAAGGCTTCGAATATTTACCTCTCAATGATGCTAGTAACATTCGAATCCTTTTCATGTATTCATCATCACGTAACTCTTAAGTCTATTAATACCACGCTTTTCTAAGATCACATCAGGTACTGGTCTCGAATATTCGAAAGGTTGTAATTGAAATTTGAAGTAAGCAAGACACCCTTGAGACAAGAAACCCAGACATTACGCGAGAGCAGAAGCATTAGGAAATACTACTCGCCGCCGTCTATTTCCGGTGCTCTGTGACCTAAGTCATGTTCATCGACAACAGTTGGTCGTCGGTGGACTCGCCACAGCTCCAGCATAATTATGCTGGCTGCGAGGTATGTCAACCCGGCAAAGATCTGGGAGTAAAGGAACTCATGTCCGGATCCGGGACGTCTAAGTTTGAGTGCTATTACTTCAGGGACTACGAAATTAGTTCAATAATGTAGTAATACTTGTTAAATACGGAATAGTGACAGGCTTACAGGTGGTTGGTAACACGATCACTAACCAGGCTAGCGATAGCATTGATGGCAGTTCTCCAAGCCCAACCACTTCTGTGCATATTGGTCCGATTGCCTCCATGTGAGGTCAGTCTAAAGTGTCAGTTTTCGAGTTAGGAGATAACATACAACCCAAAAGACACCGAGGATTGCGCCATCGACAATCACAAGAGAATGGTAACTCCGTAAGAGGTCGCCGGGATCCAAATTGCAAAGACTGATAGTGCGCATAGAAGAGTTATGAATCCCGCAGTCTGTATTCGACCAAAACAATCACTGACTACCCCGATAAAAGGCCTTCCAAGTGCAGTGCCCAGATTTAAAAACGCTGTGGTATTGGCAGCTTGAGATTCATCCAGACCTATAGAACTTGCAAAGCTGGACATGGAAAAAAGCAGAGTTATATAGCCTAATATGCTCACAAAAGACCAGATAAGGACTAACAGGACGTAGTAACGGCAAAGGAGATCCATGTCAAACGGATGTTGTTTTGGTTGAATGATATGATTGCGACTCCGGATGGCAACTGTTGCTAGGATATTCATAAATCCACTGATGAGCCCAGTGATGCGAAGCGACCAGGCTATAGAGGTGTTGCTAATAGCTGAGCGCACCATAAAGGAGAATAAGAGGCCCCCGATGCCAGATCCCGCAGCACTGATGCCGTTTGATAGGCTGCAGCGTCGGCGGAACCACTGAGACAGCACGGCGATGCTGGGAATGTAGGTGAAACCAACTCCTAGGCCAACTAGGACGCCTTGGGTAAGGTAAAGATGCCAAATACGTGTTGCAAACGACGCTGTGATAAATCTAGTTGTTTGTAGACATACGCCGATGAGCATGGGCAACTGGATGACGTAGGGGTTACGGCGGACCAGGACCGTCACGGCTGGAGAGGCCAGCATCGCCACGGAAAAGTTTAGTCCTCCGATGAAGGCAAAGTCCATGGGTGCGGCCGCTGCTGAGAAGGACTATGTTGTTGTGCTAGATATGGATATAAACGTTCTTACGGCAAGCACTCCCCATGTAAAGCAGTTGATGGCAAAGCATGCTGCAACGCATACCCAGCCGTATCCACTGTCGGGCGGCCCAGGGACAGCGAGTGATGGATTCTCAACATCCTGGAGAGAATCGCATGCTGTGCTCATTGTCACTGTCCGCATACGAATGGCAACAGACCGAGATGATAGACCTCGGCTTCCTCGAGAGAAGACTCGGCAGTGGTAATAAAGGGCAGTGGTAATAAAGGGCAGTGGTAATAAAGGGCAGTGGTAATAAAGGGCAGTGGTAATAAAGGGCAGTGGTAATAAAGGGCAGTGGTATGTCACCGTTCCTTGATCTGGGGCGAACGCCGATCTGTCATTTGCAGAGTGGGGAGCGTTGATATGTCACCGTTCACAGAGCCACAGCATAGCTTGGGGGATGAGTCAAAAATACTAGAAACTGAGCATGCCAGAGTAATTGGGCCAATGGCCATGAACATCGCTTTCTTTTCTCGCATTTTGTTGTTGTTGTTGCTGCTGCTGTGGTCAAGCGGTGCTTAGAAATGCTGTTCTAGACTTTATTCTAGACTCAGCCTACCCTCAGATAGGGGCTCGCTTCAGCGCCTTGAATGTAATGCGGGGTCAGATTTCGTAAAAGTGGAGAAGGGACTTGCTTTTTTACAATCACTTCCATTTGGGTTTTATTGTTTAAAAAGAACTAGACTTCAATCAAATTATATTGAAGGCTGGATAAACGAGTAAATAAATTTACACAAAACTATTTTGTTTTGTCCTTGCAATTGAACAAGTTTAGGTGGCGCTGTGGGGCTTGGGCGGGTGCCGCCGGTCTCTGTAAAAATAAGGTTACTGAGTGAAACAATGATTTTCGCCACACTTCAATCCGAAGCCACTCAATCAACAACCACAGTCGAACAGCCATGCCGCCAAAACCCAAAGGAGAGGTCAGCCTTTCATTCCACTACTCACATTCGCACTCGCACCCACTAAACTATGCTGATCGGACTCAATTCACAGACTTCTAACTTGGTCCGAGTGCGCAACAATCAGCGACGTTCGCGGGCACGCAGACGCGAGTACATCGCGGAGCTGGAGCGCAAGGTCGAAGAATGCAAGGAACATGGACTCCAGCCGTGCATACCCGAAGTCGTTCCCCAGGACACCATCTTGCGGCTTGAGGAGGAGAACAGAAAGCTCCGGGAGCTGTTAGCCCTTGCGGGCCTGGAGCAGACATTGGTGGACGCTCATCTCTCCGCTGACGGTGGAGCCCCCGAGGCTGTCGATAGCGGCAGTCGTATGCAAAGCTCCTCAGGAACAACGCAAGAAGGCCTGGTAAGCCTGGAGAACGATATATTGTAGTGTAGTCTGCTTGCTGATGTGTCGAAAGTCGGCGGCCACGGTGCCAAACGAAGTGGCAAGCTTGCATAATACCTCAGATGAAATGCTCGTAGATTCATTTCTACAACTCCCCGCGGACGAGTTCGACATGATGTTCGGGCCTCTTCAAACGAACTCCTCCTTCGATTCCTCTTTTATGCCTGAGAGCCCCCCCGGGCCTCCTCCGCCCTTTCCACACGACTCGTCCTTAACACCACTAGTCGACAATCCACTTTGCCCTGCTGAGTCCTTTCTCCTGACCTCTAGCCAGTCCGATAAGGGGACAACTCTATGCTCTGTGGCATATGAGCTGATACGCGAACATAACAAGAGAGGGATCGATATGATCGAGATTGGCATCCGCCTCTGGAATGGTTTTGTAAAAGGCGATGGAGCTTGTGGCTGCGAGGTTGAAAACGAGTTGCTGTTTAGCGTCTTGGAATACATAAAGGGTTAGTGTCCTTGCCAGTGATAGTATAATTATCACTGTGCGAGTTCATTCACTGCACGGATATTTTGGATTTCCAGAGAAAAGTGTTTGCCCCGAGTGATAAGGAGACATAGCATAAGAGACCATGATTTTAACTTGCAGCTCCTCCTATTGTTCCTAGACATTGCTTATCTAAATAATATTCTCGAGTTCGAGGAGCTGAAAATGATGTCACGAAGAGAGGTTGTCACCAGATAAGGGGATGTCACTGGGGAAGGGAATGTCACCAGGGAGCTTTGGAAAGATGGTGTCAGCAGAGGAGAGAATGCCACCACTCGATATATTTCAAGGCGACCAATCGAAGAAATAATGTTAGCGTGTCACATTCGTTCAACTTGAAGGTTTTCAACCCATGATGAATTCCTCGGAAGCTCACTCAGACGTAATTATCATTGGAGCTGGCTTGTCAGGTATGTCAAGAATCGAGAGTTCACGAGTCCACCCTCTTCGATAATTATCCACAAACTGACTGATTACAAAGGCCTTTGTGCAGGCATCCAACTGCAGTCAAAATTAAAAATGCAGCCTTCGAGATCTTTGACAAAGGAAACGAGATTGGCGGCACCTGGTCTGAGAACACATACCCAAATCTCAGCTGCGATATCCCTTCCCAGGTAAGAATCTTTCTTAAAGCCAATTTCCCCATCACGCAAATATCACTACACCTAATAATTACTAACGGCCATCGGGCATAAAAGTTATACTCCTATTCCTTCGCCCCGAACCCCGAATGGTCAATGACATACACAAGCCAACCCGAGATTCTCGCCTACATCAAACGCGTAGCTCACACTATCCAGTCCCGAATTCATCTGAACCAAGAATGCGTTTCAGCTCGGTGGCTAGAGGATCAGGACCTCTGGAGGGTAGAATTTCTTGATCGCACCACCAACGACACGTTTGTGCGGCATTCTCGCGTTTTGTTTACTGCTGCTGGGTTCCTGGACATCCCAAAGGGCCCCAAAAGCATAGCCAATATCCAAGAATTTGGAGGAAGAATATTCCACAGCTCTCATTGGGACCATGAGGTCGACTTTGGAGGAAAGGATGTTGTCGTCGTTGGGAACGGTGCTTCAGCAAACCAGTTAGTCCCGTGGCTACTCAAGAACACCGGTCTCAGGAGCCTGGTCCAAGTCGTACGAAGCGCACAATGGATTGCCCCTAAGGATAATCAACCTATTCGTAAGGCACAGAAATGGCAAGTATTTTCATCTAATGCCACTCCCCTCGCTCAGAAGTGATCTTGTCTTACCTAATTTTGCAGGGTTTTGAGAAACATCCCCTTCACCAATCGACTCTATCGCTGGTGGCTGGCTATGAAGCTTGATCTCGCCTTTGTCGCTTTCAAAGACAGTACCCTAGGTCGCCACGTCAGATCGATGCTGGAGGCGTCACTTGTCTCCTACATGGAAAAGACCGCCCCGAGTCAATACCATTCCATCCTCGTCCCCTCTTACGCATTCGGCGCCAAGCGTGCCATACTAGACCACGGTTATCTCTCACTTGATAATCCCAAGGCGAAGTTGATCAAATCCCAGAACCTAACAGTCGTCGGCACGAACCAAATTGCAGGCGAAAACGGCATCGTGTATCCTGCAGATCTCATCATTCTAGCCAACGGATTCAAGACAGCGCAGCTTCTCACCCCAATGGCCATCACCGGCCTGGACGGACTCAATCTCCGGGATCTATGGGAGCGCGGATCTGATGGCGCGAGGGCGTATATGGGGTACGTACCTTGAGGACTCTACGTTCATCCGCACACAAAGTCGAGAGAGGAAGACTAGCTAACGGGGCAAAAGCGTAATGGTGTCCGGGTTCCCGAACCTCTTTCTGCTTACAGGTCCGAATACGCTGCCGTCAGGACATTCAACCCTCCTCGGCATCGAGAACTCTGTAACGTACATTCTGCGCCTGCTTGAGCCTTTGCTTAGCTCAGAAGGGACGTCCAAGAAGCCGCATTCGTCTACAATTGAAGTGAAAAAAGATGCAGAGGATGCTTTCAACAGGTTTGTAGAGCGCAGGATGAAGGGGTTAGTGTATACATCGAATGTCAGCACTTGGTACATTGATCAGCGAACGGGGAGGAATCATCTTGTTTGGCCTGGAAGTCAGCTGGAGTTTTGGTGGTCGAGGTGCGTCGAGGTGATCCGATGGGCCGATTTTGTGCTGTCAAAGAAGAAGACGACATGATGGTTAGTATTAGTTTACGACGGACTCTGCTGAGCCTGCTTCTGGGTCCTGTGGCGTACTGAGAAAATACAATTTTTTTTGGGATTCCCTTGGTCTGTGGACTTAAGAAAAACAAGTCACATCCAACAGTTAAGCCACACAGGAGAATGAACCTGCAACTTGAGAAGCGCATTGAAGAGCATCTGGGCGAGCGTGGCTGGTGGGTACGTGCAGGGCAAGCGAGCAAGGCTGAACGACGCCGAAATAATCAAACACGAAAAGAAAATGATCCAGGATCACCTTCAAGGTCATCTGCATGAAGGGAATAATGAACGAGATAGGAGTTTGGCCCTGCAGGACAGATGTCATTGTACGCGCCAACGCCCCTGTAACGTTAGTATGTCACTCGGATGATGCCATTGGTCGACAATAAAAAGGGGGCGTGAGCGAGGCCCCGGTGCTTAACGAGCAGCCGAGTTGACCTCTCAGAAAATGACCACAAAGATGGCATACTTAGGAATTGCCATTAGAACAGCTGGGCCTCGCTGTTCCCAACCTGCATATAAATATTTCTACCCTGGCAGACGAGCGAGAGGAACAACATCTTATGAGTAAAGCCGTCGGGTTGGGGACTTCCTGTCAATCTCGAAGTGAGCTCATCTTTAACGACGAACCTGAACCCTGCGTCGCCGTCCCTACCTTAGGTCACTTTAAATTTAACTTTTCTATCATGGATCCAGGCCAAGCTCCTCCTCCGCGTCTGCGTGTCATCCTTGACCACAGAATGAAAAACCCCGATACCCCGACCTCAGCCACAGTCTGGAACCCCGAAGACGAGCTGCATGGTCACCTCGAGTTGTCAAGCACAGAAGACCTGCACATCGATGAGATTGCAATATACTTTGAAGGTGGGATACACACAATGACGAGAAAACCATGAACACCTCTAAAGCTTGCTTAGGCGTCTCACGGAACTGGATACCTGAGTCAGGAGTCCGCCTCCCAAGACTCATCAAGGCTGAGCGCATGGTAAGTGATTCATCTACTCCCATGACCACCTCCACCCCTTTCAATCCACTTTCCTCGCCTCGCGATTCACGAGTTCGTATCTAACCGGTCAAAATTGAAGTTTCTCAGTCAAGCCCATGACATGCTTCCAAGCAATCTATCTCAAAGGGACCCGCCGCTCGGGTCGGTTGTCCTTGAAGCACCCTTTCACTTTATCATCTCCCGAGCGATCCCGTGCACCAATCCCGACTCACCAGAACAATGCTTACACCTGCCTCCGTCCCTGCTTTTAGGAGATGAATTTTTCGACGAAGCTACGGGCAAACTGTTCGCACAGCCCAACATTACCTACTACCTACGAGCCACCGCAAACTTCACTATAAATGACACCGGGGCGAAAGGGTCACAGGAGACATTTCTACCAGTAACCGTCGCGCCACACACCGAGGAACTGCCCCCGACAGAAACAGACGATTTCCCCATGGAGTTCAAGGAGCAAGAAACAAAAGTGCTACGACGATCTCTGCTGGGGACCCCGCTAGGAACAATGAAGGTCTCGCTACAAGAGCCATCGGCTCTTGCTTACGACACCCGCTCTACCCATAGCCACACGACGGCTCTTTTAAGACTAGAGTTTGAGTCGGCAAGTCCAAGTTCAAACGATGTCCCAAAGGGCCTCCAAGGATTAAGCTTTACGGTTTTTTCCTTGGTAAGAGTCAAGACATTCTACTCCGTGAAGTCCTTCCCAAGGCTACCAAGTCAGAGTTTGTTGGAATCTTTCGGTGATATGAGGCTTCGCGACGGCATCATAAAGCTGGAGACTCAACACGTTCGAGATGCTTCATGGGGATACAGGTTCAACCCAGAAAGTCAAGCCACTGCCACCCAGGCTTCCCTAGCCAGTCTCTCCCGTTCGATTGAAGGGGTCTTAGATGGCGGCAACACCCGAAAGCCGATGACAAGTGAGCCAGGTGGCAAATGGATTTCTAACTGGGCCATCCCCATCGAGGTCAACGGACGCCTCCTACCTACCTTCTGCAGCTCATTGGTTGCCCGCTTCTACACCCTCATCGTTCGAGTCAAAGTCGCGGGCGCCCGACAAGAAGCCTTCGACTTTGAAGTCCCTTTTCAGGTTATACATACCCCTCCAGGCAAGACTGATTCCTCTCCCCCACCGGTGGAAGAAATCAGAGAACAATTCTTGCAATATCAGAGAGCTTCAGAGGCGTTCTGGTTCAGCGAGGATTCATTGGTAAGTTGCTTGAGAGGTCAACTTGAAACACAGCGGCTGATCAACCGTTAGCAATCCGAGCAAGACCCACCGCAATACTATGCGTGATTAATCTCGAAAATTTAGCCGAAATCTTAGCTTGAATCCAGGGGCACAGGCGTACTGTGCCTACAGTACAAAGCAGGCACAAAGGTTCGGTGAAGGGAAAGGCTTGATCAGGTACAAGCGTTCTCCAAGTTGCCATAAAGCACACGAACGCTGTGGATTTTCGATCGCACCGGTGCGGAGTAAATTCTATATTTCATGCACTTCTGTTGAGCGTCCTGACGACTGGAAATGGATGTGAGGTTGAATGATTTCTAAGACTCCGAAACCATTATATAAACCGGCTGGTGAGCTCATAGTTCCGTGTGATAGAAATATGCGTCTGCATCCAAAGATGCGACATCGTAAAAAGCGTCTACTAGAAGAATTATGAGATAACTCAACATCTGTAAATTCCTACCAATCGCCCTATAAGTGTATGTTAGAAGTATGGCGTAGTCCCAATTAAGCGAGAAACGAAAGGGGCAAGTAAATAAACATCAGCGAATCCTCCCGCGTATCAGGTTGAGTCTTGATAACCTTTTCGTTCTCTCGAACGTTGCTGCAGCATTTGGAAAGTGTGCACAGTGCGGCAGAAAGAAGTGAGAATGACGATGAAAAGCCTTGTCACCAGAGGCGAAAAGCGATGGATTCGACTTCGCTAGTTGAAAATTATCAGTCCACTCTTTCTCGCCCTCCTTGCTTCTAATTTCCATTTCCCCAGCATTTTCCCCTCGTCCCCTTAGGAAGAAAAAGAGCCTGTCCGTTCCTCTGATACACTCTTAGGGCCCTAGGTTTCTCCTCCATCTTCAACACCAACACACACTTCCCTCCCTTCGCCCTTTTCACAACCTTTTTAATCTCCGAAATAAGTCCCACCAAAGTCCTCAAATTCTGCTGGTTCCTGTTCTCCCAATCCGGGAAGAGCTCCGTCATATCTACTCTTTTGGGTTCCATTTCCACCAGTCCTTCTTTATGCCGGCCGACAAACAGGTGGCGGGTCTGTGAGATCCAAAGCTGCGGTATGTATTCTTGCATCTTCAGATGCGTAGCCATAGAACGTGACTTTAATTCGGCGATCGTGTCGTTATTTACTAGACCGCCTCTCTGGATCACTCTGACTTCGGTAGCGTCCGTCGAGTTCTGGACATGGAGACCTGAGAGCCCTTGGCCAAGCTCGTCTACAGCCCTGTCTTGCTTATCACTGCTAAGCCCATCGTCAATATAAGCATCAACCTCAAATCTCACCAGGCATTCGATCCCACCCAAGTTATATCTCACAATACGGTGATGACCGGAGCTCCCTTGTAGATCTGCATCAAAGCTCAAGAAAGCTTTTTCAAACCCATGGCCATACCCAGAATCCCTCGCTCCGGTGATAATTGTGACTTGGTTTTCCTCCCAGCGTGTGAAGAACATGGTCTCCTCGATGATATCGACATCGATTCGCCAGCCCTTTGTAACCTTGCCTGAAACAAACTGCAGTAGCTTTCGGAGACTGTTTCGATCTGTTGTCAATCCGATGGGTTTCATGTTGAAGTTTGGGTCCATCGTGAGTAGTGCTTTGAAGAAGGGATCGAAGGATGCTGAAGGGCTGCGGTGGCTGTTTTGGTCAATGAAGACTTGGCCATTGTCCTTCGCTACTTGATACGGAAGACTTGGAGGGTTCCATCTTGCTGGACATCCTGAATTTGGTGTTAGTAACCCATCAAACTTCTGTAGCACTGAAATGACGATATACCTGGCACAAAGATCACCGGATCATCGGCAATGCTCCAGTTGTAAGATGCAATAAAACTGAGGTCCTTGATATTCACAAGACTTGTTGGTTTCTGAATGGCGGAAAGATCGAATGTGTTTAGCAATGCTCCCGAATTTTTCATCATATTGCGATACTTGAAATACTGTTTCCTCGCTTTCACCTCTTCAGGAGTTCTCATAATAGATGGTGAAGCGGTGGGTGCCGCAGGGGCTGTAAAAGATATTAGTTAAAATACCTAATTTCCGGTATTAATACATATTAATGCCAGAATCATAAGATATTAATACTATTAATACCGTATCGATTCTTAGTAATACTTTGCCCTATTTCTAAGGCCCTAGCTAATTTTGGTGCCATCGTCTGAACTATACCAAATAACTACGTGAATCATAGCTTCATATAATATAATATAGCTTAATCTGAGTTATTTATACTCCCATTTTTAATTTTCGATAATCCAGATACTTTTAAAATAAGCTCTCAGCTCCTAATCCTCTCTCATTTACACATACTTTCCATATACTCTCCATTCTACCTACTCATATACCCACATATACATATACACACACACATACATATATATACATATATACTAGTCAAGATGGCAGCTCAAGCTTAGCAAGATCTAGTAATCTGGACTTATCTTAATAGCTATAATAACATATATTACTTCCTTTATATAAGAGGTAATAAACTAGAGCTATCTATTATTACTAGTAGCCCTTAATAGCGAAATACCTTTAATATTACTAATCCTGCCCCCTCAGATATTATAATTAAGGGTCCCTATACTTCTAATATCTTTAATATCCCGCTTCTTCCTGAGATTATTAATATAATCTTAACTTAATAAGTATAAGTTACTTCTTTATACTTTATATAATCTATACTAAGTAATATAGTAGCCAAGTTAATATCTGTACTTCTTATACTACTTGCTCAAATAATTAAGGCATTTTTAAGAAATACTTAAGGGTTTCTAGAGAAAAGTAGTATGAAGTATATAGTAACTATATTTATTATAGTTATATAACCTATTATAGTATACGAGATATTAATAATAATAGAGGAGAGAGTAATAGTAGAGAATAACTCAAACCTCTTTAAATTATATAAAGTGGCCGGGTTTTAAAGCCTGGATATTACCCTGGCTAAAGTATTTCTTCTATTATAAATAAATAGATAGGACTACTTTCTTTATATTATATAATTATCTGGCTTTTATATAATATCTAATAAACTATATTAAGCTCTTAATATTTGCCCTTTTTTGATTTTTCTTTAGCTAGTTTTAAGGAAAATATTTAGAATTCTATTCTTTTTTTAATACTTTAAGTATTCTTATATCTTAATAATCTTTACCTCTATTTTTGCTCTATCCTAGCCTATTATATATTAATTCCCTGAAAATACTTTCTCTGGTTTATTACTTATTAATAGAATAGAGAGAATATTAATAGCTATAAGAGAGAGCCTTAGCTAGTATTACCTCTATATATCCTAATATTACTAAGTAAGGGCCCCCTATTTACTAGAATTATATAATACTAGTGAGTTATAGTTCTTAAACTCGTCTTGACTTATAGGCCAAGCTATTACCTAAAGAGATATAGAAATTTAATTAAAAGTATCTAGTTCTAATATCTTATAAGACGAGCTATTATATAAAAAAGCTAGAGAAATAAATATAATTATAGCCCTTTTCCTATATTTCTCCTAGAGCTTTTTAATCTTAATTAGAACTGGTTTGGACTATTTCTTTAGCTAGTATATCTTAATATATCTTATATAATTACGAGAATTTAAAATTAATATAGTAGTATAAACTAGAGACATATTAGTCTTTATATAATAATTATCTAGAACCTTATATATTACCTTAATTTAGTAAAGAAAGTCTTTTTTCTCTAGATCTCTATTTTTCTAATATTTGGTCTATTAGAATTAGTATAGTTATATAATAGAAAAAGAAAACTTATATTCTTTTCTTAGAGATATTTAATTAAAATATCTATTATAAAAAGAATAGAATTAAGAGAAGTCGAGCCCTTAGTAGCAAGAATAGCTCATATAAAAGAAGTAAAGAACTTCTTAATTATATAAAGCTTTTTCTAATCTTTAGAAATCAAGATATTCTCCTTAAGCTTCTTCTTATAGTCTTAATAATACCTTTCTATTATAGGCTATAAGTTAAGTAATATAAGAAGTATCTTATACTAGCTATTTTATCTTATATAATTATTTATTAGAATTAGCCTTCTTATAAATATATAGAACTTCTTTATTCTTTTAGCTAATTTATAAATATAAATTATAATATTATATACTTGGCTAAAAGAACCTATTAGCCTGAATTAGGCCCTTATTGCCTCTATTATATTAAAGGCTTTAGCTTGCTCTTACTTATTATGTAAATTAAGCTTCTTTAAGCTAACTTAATTCATAAATAAGAAGGCTTATATAATTAGATTAATAATATGGCCTAGATAGTAAATATACTAGTAATTTGTTTTCTAATTTAAGCCAAGTATATCCTTTAGCTTCTTTTAAATCATATAATAAAGAATATTATTTATAGAAGTATTATTACTTATAATAGCTCTAAACTTATTAATAATACCGTAATTTTGAAGAATTAGCCAAAAAACTATTATTTAAGCCTCTAAGCTATGGCCAGAAACCTTTTTTAAAGCGAGAAGGGCCTTTTATTACTTTTTATTATATATAGTAAAGTGGCTATAAATTATAAGTAAAAGCTATTAATTTAGAGAAGTCCAGATATTAAAAAAGATATAGATAAGTGAAAGTATAGCCTAAAGTACTTATTATATAGTATCCTAATATTTTCTCTAAGCTTCTTTAATTAAGCTAGTAATTCCTGAATAAGAAGTCGTAATTTTGCCTATAATAGCTCGGTTTAGTAATTAGTAAAAGATATGGAACTCTGGCTATTTAACGAGAGTATAAGACAAATTCCGTATAATAATAAGAAAAATCAAAGCTTTAGTAATAATTAAGCTATTGAGATAGGCTTCCAGGATCTCGGTATTAAGCTTCTCTCTCTCGCTCATTCCAGTAGCTTATTAGTAATATTGCTTTAATTATAAATTAACTGCTACTTGGTTCTTGCTCAAAACCTTCTCAATAATAATCTGGTAATAGCCTTTTAAGTGCTTCTTCATATTCTGAGTAATAGAAGTACTATATGGCGATTTTTCTGAATTAGTATAATAAGCGTAATAAAGATAAGCTTGGTTCTCCTCAGTGGGAGAATGATAGTACTCCCAAGTAAGAGATCTCCATTTTGTATGATTCTGGGAAGTCGAAATTGATTCTGCTGAAGCGGAAGCTAAAAAGGAAGAGTCTAGTTTAGATAGAGAAGATATTTTGAGAGTGTAATCTAAATGGAATCGTAATGTGAGATGAGAGAAGCAAAGAGAGTAAAAATTAAAGGGTGCGGGGTAGAAAGCGGTGTAAGAATCGATTCGGTATCGATACGTATCGATATTAGTAATACCTGAGTAATACCATCCAGTATCGATACCGTATCGATGCCTCAGGTATCGTTGCCAAGCCTGGTTGCATCCTCCCCAGTTATGAAGAAGCAGTTGAGGGACGAAAGAAGAAGTAGTGACAAACTCTTGGATGAAGCTGGCTTGCTATCATGAGAATATCGACACTGCTCTCCTTGTTTGCACGTTCCTTGGAGCCACTTCTTGCAGGCGGATGGATCTGGAGCCATGTCGAGCGACTTAGTTTGCAAATAGTTGAATATGGCGGTTCTAGGGAGAGGTGGCGGGCGAGAGTCTAATCTGGAAAAGAAGTCGAGGAATGGTGGAGAGAAAAGGAAGGAGAAAGAAGGCAGAGCTGTACGTGAGCGGGAAGCTGCAGTAACCTAGCACGTGACTTCAAACCACTTGCGTGGCGACAGTGAATACGTCTGGGCATGAGTTTCAAGGGCCGTGTTGGTATAAAGCCGAAGAGATCGGCCGGAATGATTGCGAAGGAGAGTTAAGACAAGAATCATGTCAGGCTCGCCTTGGGCCGCAGCTTAATAAGCGAGGCCCAATTTTTATGTGCACCTCAATAGACTTCTCTCCATCCTTTAACACTGGCAGTATATTACGTGTTTATTGCACATCACAACTCGACGGCCAAGGCTCTGCAATAATCCTTCCACTCGACTTATCGCTTGATCGACTTGAGACGAAAGTGAATCGGCTCACCTTCCTTCAGGACAACCGTGTCACACTTAAGCGAATGAAAAAGGGGAACCGCATCACTTCTCACTCAAATGAGTCCAACTCAGGGCTCTTCTTAATAAATTAAGATTACCATAACTAGCACATGCACATGCACAGGCGACCAACTCTACGAAGCACCTCAATACTGTGCAACCCCGCCCTGTGAATCCCCCCCTAAGCCGTTGCCTTGATCCCACTCCTCCCACTCCACGCCACATCCCGAATCGTCCACAACGAATACAACTTAATGAAACTATGCGCATACGCAAATAGAATTCCCATAGGAACCCATTTCCAATCCTGCCACTCCCTCGCCAAATGCGGCAGCGGCTTAATCAACTTACTCAGTGCCAACACCATGCAAAACGCACACATATGACCGGCACCTGACCACTTCAAACTCCAATACAACCCCAAGTCGTAGAAGAGGGCGAAGTTGACAAACGAGGAAATGAACATCGCGTATGTGGTCCATGGTGTGCGTTGATAGCATGCGCGGTCTGTGAGCAGGGATTTGAGATTTGAACGCCAGGTTGTGCGTGACCAGCGTAGGAGTTGATCGCGAAATTTCGTAATTTGGCCTGTGCCGTGGACGAGTGTCGTTTCTATTGTGGCGCTGGGGTCGTTATGGAAGACTGTTCTGTAGCCGTGGCGGACCATGAAGCGGGTGTTGAAGTTATCGTCGTCGACTTTCATGGGCCCAATGCCGACGAAGTACTCATCCTGGAACTCAGTGCGGTATTCGAGGGAATGCAGGGCTGAGGTGCGAAGTAGTACGGTCCGGCCAGAGACCACGAAGACCCCGCCGTCGATGTTGTAGGTTGCGGTGCACTCGAAATTGTGCCGCTCCAGGTAGATGCAGGCGATGTAGTTGAAGAAATTGTCCCAGAAGGGGAGGTTGCGGTTCCGCCAGACGCGCTTGGAGGTCCCGGCCAGGCCGACGATGGGGTCTTCGAAGGGGGCGAGGGCACTTCGGAGGAAAGTTGGAGGCCAAAAGACGTGGTCATCGGCGTATACTGTGATGGGAGTTCGGACGCCCTGCACAGCCTTGAGAAGCTGAGTACGCTTGTTTGCCTCTGGGGTGGAAACGACTTCGATTCGAGCGTCGATTTTTTCGCAGACTCGAATAGCTTGTATTTTTTTCTCGTGTCCAACCACTGAGATGATGATTCTCGCTGGCTGGTTGATGAGGATGGAATCAATGCAGTCGACGAATTCCTGCTCGAAACAGCACACTGTCGGGACAATAACTGTAACATCTTCGGGGGTGATAGTTGGATTTATTGGCGCAGGAACCGGACGCGTCCACAAATAGTATGATACGACGTGAACGAAAATCTTCAGGCCCTTAAAGACAGCGAGCAACATGAAGACGCAAAACCAGGTATTTGAGCCCCACCCTCTGATCTGTAGTAGTCTGTAGAAACTTAAAGACTTAAGGCAAGTTGGGAAGGTGATATTATTGAAATATTGTCCGATCCAGAGAAGTGACCCCCAGAAGAATGGCTGCCAGGTGAGGATAGAGAATGGCAATCCCGCAATATGTGGACATATTTTCTTCGTGAAATTGATGCATGATTGTGTTGCCCAAGACCCTAGTGCAATAGCGACTAGAGAAAGTGCAGTTACTGCTGCCGAATTGAGGCAGACAGTGCTTCCCCAATAAGTAAGAGCTGAAACGGCGAGGGCTAAAATGAACAACGGCAACAACTTGAAGGAGCCGAAGGCAGAAACTGCTGCCAACGTGACTAACAACCCTCCACACCCGGTTGTCCACAGGGTTTGATGGAAGACTGCGATGCCGGCGACGGCAAGAAATGCTGGAACTGCCACAATCCATGATGACAAAAGAGTAATAAGGGGAATCAGAAGACCGAAGAATATCGCATTGGCCCAGGTTGCCAAAGAACCGAGAAAGTTGGAAATAATTGCAGCCAGCGATCGTGGATATCCCAAGATGGCAGTAGCGAAAGTCTCGGAGGGGTTGAAAATAACTGTAGCCAGAGATCGTGTAAAACCCAAGATTACAATAGCGAAAGACCCGAAAACGCTGGAAATAACAGTCCCCAGGTAATGTGGAGTGCCCAAGAGGACAGCAGCGAGAGACGCGAAGAGGTTGAAAATGATCCTAAGTACGATGCTAATCAGAGACAGTGGGTAACTCAAAATCATAGCAGTGAGAGACCGTAGATAGCTCAAAATGCAACTACCGTAATCTTTGACTGGTTGCAAGACATTGCTGGGCCGTAAGCCATCGAAAATCGAAGCCACTGAGCCGCTGTTCGCTATGTTGGGAACCGCGTCGATAAAACTATAAACGGAGGCAATCGCTAGCACGATGAGGATTACCTTGCCTGGGTGATTCCAAATCGCCGAAACCGAACGTTTACCAAATGCTAGGAGCCAGTTCCGGGTCGTCGAAGCAACAAGTTCGTTGAATTTCAAAAACCAATTGACATGGTCTTCTTCATTCTCAATATTGTACGGTACGACGGTCTCAGCACCGTATGAAATGACGGTCTCATTGCTGTATGGAACGGTGAGGTCTCCGGCTGATGACACGGTGGATACAGATGTGTTGTCTGCAACGGCGAAGATTTCGATGGAACGCCCGCTAGAGAACGATGCGCTAGATAGAGGTGGGCTCGCTTGAGGTGTCTTTGGAGGAGACTGTTTGGCAGGAACTGCTTCGGGGACGGAAGTCTTTGAAGAAGTCTTCTTCAGCGGCGACGTCTTCGCAGAAGCTGTATCGATACTTGGAGGAATTTTATTCGCTGCAGCTGCTCTGCGAGGAGAGGTTCTTGTAGGAGCTGTCTGGGCAGATGGAGGAGTTTTCCTTCCATGACTCGAACTCGAGAAGGAGTTCTCTGTAGAATTTACGTCAACGATGAGCTTGGGAGATTGAGGTGGAGTCTTAAACGTTGGCTGTCTGCCTGACCGCTCGGTACTTGTTGGCGTTGCTATTGCTGTGGACGGAGGCGCGGAAGGAAAGAACGGAGAAAATTTGAATGTCCAACGGCTGGGAGAGATTGGCAAAGACAATATTCTGAAAGGCCACGAAGACCTCCTGGGAGGAGTTTCTGGATCTGGGAATACAAACTCGGTGGCAGTGGCGGGCGCAGAAGTTGGCCTAATTGGTACATCGAGTGGTGCCGAATCGGGTGTAACTGGTGGCAATTCCGGTACATTAAATCTGCCTTCAAAGTACTGTGTGCCGAACTTGTTCCAAATCCTTGCGAAAACGGCTGGGAGTCCGTAGAGAAACAGGTATGCAAGGATCGCAATCACTACAGCTACCCCCTTCAAAGTGAAAATAACATCCAAGGCAGTGATGATGAGATATCCAATTATTCTTAGGATTCCAACAACCTGATTTGGTGCTGTGGTGTAAATGATATTGACGAGCGAGTTCTCGAAGTCGAGGATGGAAGTGTTGTTTAGTCGGGGAACGTAACTTTGAGGGTAATTGATGTCATCCATGATGTCGTGCTTGATACAAGGCTTCTCTGCTGAATTGAAGCAGGAAATGGTGATGTTAAGCAAAGAAAGAACTCGAAATTATGGAGTTATGAACATGCATAGAGGCAATGCTCAAAGAAAAGGAGAACGACCTTTGTTATATGTGTGAAGAGTCCATGGTGTAAAGAAGGTTACTAGAACCGTTCTGAGAAGCTCCATCAAAGAACCATCCACTGAGCGCATGCATTTCCAGACTTCTAGATTCAGCGCTGCACCTCTGTAGCTGCATCTAAATCGCCGAGAACGAGTTTATGAACACTTGTGCAATTCTCGAGTTTGACACCGTATTTTGTGGATGAGCATTGTTCGAAAACATGTCGACGTTGATGCATTCATCATATTGTTGAGGTGCGTGTCGGAGAATGCGAACGATCACGTGACACTTCCGAAAACGGCCACATCTAGAGGAGCTTTCAAACCACCCCAGTGAACTTTTCAAGATTCGACTCTGTTTGTTGGATTGCGTAAAGAAAAAAGCTAGCGGCGATCGATAAGAGACTTTCCGTGTCTCTAATTTGGCAATGTGAGACGCCGCGAAAGGATGAAGGCTGCAGTGGTTGGGAGCCCAGGAATGGCATCGCGAGAAAATATGAGCTCTAACCGAGCGGTGCATTGCTAAATGGTAATCTCGAATAGCAATTTGTTGATTGTAGATGTCGGCACTTGCTTGGATGAGGTGAGATGGATTTGTGAAGATGGCAAGGAGAGAAGTAAATAATGGAGTGAGGTTGAAATTACCTTGGTGTTCAGCCGATCACGTGCGAGCGGACAAACCCTGCCGAGTAACCTTACTGCACTAAAATAGCGGGGCACAAGGTAGATTGATACTCTTTAACTTAACTACCTTCATCGAACAACAACGACCGCCCTATATTCAGACATACTAACCATAAGGTCGCAGATTCTACGAAGGGGGCTTGCGCTAATGAGACTAGGTGCCACCGCACATTTAGATCTCCGCTCTGCGCAGACTCGATTCATCTCTCAGCCTCGTCTTGAAGCGCCCCGACTCGGCCACGATCAAGCTCCTCCAAGGCACATCCAAGCCTTGGTACGCCACTTCACCGCAGCAGACCGGCTGAGCGCAAGGACGTAAGAGGAAAATAGTTATTGGCAGTCAGCATGTCTTGCTCTTGCTGCTCGCACGATGAGAAGACGACGATATTTGAGCCATTCATCGACCGATTCGTGCTATTGACCCACTGCCGTCTGGACAATGGCCGCACCAAACCCTTCAGCAACCCTCACATAGGACGGCAGACCAACGAGTGGCACGGTAGTAAGCTTCAATCCCTACCAATCGAGCTCTACCAAGCATGTCTGTCCTACCTAGATCTGGCGACTTTAACGGCCATGAGACGGGTCTCTCAGTACACCAGACTTGCCATTGAGTCTCTCTACCAATATCAGGAGCTATACGAGCATGCGCCGCAAGCACTGAGAGCTTGTCTAAGCACCGGCGTCTCTCCCCACATTCCCCTCCGGCGATTGCACCACGCGCTGACCACCATGGAATGTTATTACTGCAGAACTTCGTCAGTACCCCTCACACCCTCCTCTCGCACTTACTAACTCCCACCCAGCGATAACCCCCGATCCACCTTTGGCTCCTACCTTTCCCTCTACGAAGGCCGCCGAATCTGCCTCTTCTGTCTGCGCAACAACGAACTCCTCAAGCCAGTCGAGCTAATGACGCTTATAACCCTGCGCTGCCAAAAGAACTCCACCCTCTGCTCCACCCCCACCTCCCTCCCCATCGTCACCACGCTCCCAGGCCACTACTCCCCGATTCCGTCCGCAGCACCACGATCCCCACGGACAAGCCTCCTCCTCGCGTACTCCATAACATCGACCCCCGAACAAACCAACGAAAAGGAACGCCTCGCATTATTCGGGAATTCCAGGACCGCAACGACGTACCACCACCCCCTGATTTCCCCCTCCGACGAGTCAGACATCAGCCCAACAGCAAACTACATCCCGCCCGAAACACCAAAACAAATAGCACACCTTTATATGTCCGCCATTTCATTCCCCTATCTGCCGTCCTCCAAATCATGTGTTGATTACGGCGTTCTTTGCGGAGATTGTAACCTACACGTGCGCTACGAAGAACACAGATGGAAAGAGGAGCAGCGAAACCGGCGGATGAATGGCCAGGATCCAACGGCGAGTTTGAGGACTAGGGAGAGGATCAACAAGCTGAGAAAGAAGGCGTGCAAGATGTATACTGTGAGTGAGGCGGCCCTGAAGGATGTGTGTAACCGCCAGGATGTGTTGCGGAAGTGGGAAGAGGATGTGCCGGAGATGAGTATCCAGGAACATAAGCTGTTTCACGCCAAGGAGAAGATATCGAAGATCGAGGTCCAGTGGAGGAAGAGCGTTAAGGGGCCGCCGTTGCCCTTGTTGAAACATGATAGGTTTGGTTGATCATGGATAGGCCGGCGACCTGGGAAAGTTGGTTCTGGGCATAGGTTAGGCTGCATGATACCCTTTGAATCTCTGGGAAAGCAGGAGTTCGGTTTTCTCTGGCTGTATGGACTTTGCTGTATATGTTGGGTCCAGGAGATGGATCTGATCAGCGGTATGATCTGTTCTGAACTCTGGCCTTCCAGACATAAAATCACGGATTCACAGATTCAACAAGCACCAGCACACACTCAGGAAACTCTATTGACACACTACCACCCTGGAAACCAATAAACAATCCGACAATGTCAATAATACAAAATACTGCATGCATGTACCCCACCCGCTTTCTAAAACGCCGCACCGACTCATTGCCCTCTTTTTTCCCACCCCACCCCTATTTACCTCCCAGTCTCCCAGAATTAACAAGGCCCGCCCACTTCGCTCACGCAAATCTCCCTCACTTCGCTCACTCGCCTCACAAAAACCCCTTACTCATGCTCCCCTTCCTCGTAATACTGCTCTTCCGCTTCGGGACCTCGATCCCATTTTCCTCTGCTCCGGTCCCAGGTCCCATGCCACTGCTCATCCGACTCGCACTGGAATCATGTCTAATATGCCCCATGCCACTCGCCAAACTCCACACACTCTCGCTCCTGCCAAAGCCCTTCTTACCTCCCAGACTTTTCAGCCCCTCAACTTCCCTCTCAAGTCTCAACGCCTTGGCCGCCTCTTCTTTTGCTGCTCTCTCGGCGCGTCTAGCAGAAAGGCCAGCCTCAGACTCAGAAACCTGCAGCTCGTCGATTGTCTTAAGCAGCTTCTCGATCTTGTCTCTCCCGCGCGCGATGTCCTCTTGCAGCTGCGTATTCGCTTTTTCTCGCCTCTCAATCTGCAACTGTAGATCTTTGACCGTGCGGTCCACGTTGCGCACCGAACGTTGCGACTTATTGCGCTCCGTTTCTTGCGCTTCGAGCTGGGATTCGAGCTATTCTTTGTTAGTATTTGTGTTTTTGGTCATGAAGCTGATGGGGTTGAAGGGTGGAAGGGGTGGAAGCATTGGCGGGGTCGGCAGTACCTCTTGGACGCGGCCGTGGAGGAAACGGACGTCTTGGCTAGCGCTAGAGTACCCCTTGGTCTCGAGGTCCACGAGCCGGACTTGCACTTCCATGAGCGATTTCTCGAGCGCGGCTTTCTCTTTGCTGAGTTGGGCGGTCTGCTCCCGCTCGGCGACGATGTCTTTTTGCATTTCGGATGCTAGAGCTTCGGCGCGCTTCATCTTGCCGACTGCGGCTGCGACAATGTCTTCTTGCTGTGCTAGGTTGGACTTCAGCTCCAGGATCTCGCGATCCATGCCAGCGGCATTGCGCAATGAAGGGCTATCGCCACGAGCGAGCTCTTCAAGCCCGGATTTGGCTTCCTCTAGACGAGCTTCGAGACTGCGCTTCTCCCGCTGAAGAGTATCCCTCTCGGCAGCGACATCATCCATTGATGTTCGCAAGCCTTGAAGTTGAGACATCAACGACACAATCTTGTCTTGGGCATTGGTATGAGCCTTGATAGCTTCATCGCGAGATTCGGAAAGATCAGAAAGAGTAGACTCCAGGCGAGCCTTCTCCTTCGACCAAGTGGAGCTGTTGAGCACTTCATCGTCCCATTTTGATCGAAGCTCCTCAAGCTCCTCTCGAAGTCTGGTGTTTTCGTCTTGCTTGAAGAGTTTCTCCTCTCGAGCAATGTCCAGTTCGTGGGTAAGTGTTGCGAACTCGGTCTGGTATTTCTTCCGCGTCTGCTCCATGCTGGTTTCTTTGTCTTCGATGTCCATTGCCCTCTGACTCCTGTAATCCTCGAGCTCATGCTGCAATCGCTTCCTGGCTTGCACCGCGGCTTCAAGATCAGCAGAGAGATCTTCGAGCTTCTCTTCATAGCTCTGGTTTTGTCGCTGAAGGTCCTCGATTGTGGAATCCATCTGTTTCCGCTCTGACATGATCTCTGCGCATGTATCCTCGGCTTCTTTCGCCTGAGTCTTGGCGAATTGTTCAGCCCTTGACGCTTTCATTACGGCGATTTCTGCCTGCTCAAGCTTGCTGAAATACTCATCTGCACGACTTTTGTACAAGGACAAGCTAGAGGAAACATCTGCAAGCTTAGAGGACTCAGTGTCTAGTCTGATTTGAAGATCAGCGAATTCTTCAAGAAGCTGACTGCGGCTCGCGGCATCTTGGTCTCGTTGCAGAGTTGCTTCCTCGAGATCCGATTTAGCATCTCTGAGCTCGACTTCTATTGTCGCACGTGCATGCTTCAAGCTTTCATAATGCTGCTTGACGTCGGTCAACTCAGACGAAGTATCTTTGTAAGCATGCAACAGAGATCGTCGAGAGTCCTCCTGGTTGTTGATAAGGTCGAAAAGCTCTTCGTGAGATTTCGTTTGGATATCACGAAGAGAAATATCACCTGTCTGGATACTTCTCTCTAGAGCTGACACTTTCTTCGCGGAATCATCGAGCATCTCATGAAGTCTACTGTTCGCTTGTTCCAGCTTCTGCACACGACGAAGAGACGGGCTGTCATCGGGGAAAAGTTCTCGCGCAGGGGTTGACCGCTCAAGTTGGCTCTGAAGATGGCGATTTTGCATCTGAGTCAATTGCAGCTGATTTTGCAATTCCTCCACATCAGCTTTCAGATCCTGGCGATTATTGAAGCTAAGGATATCGGCAGTGCGATCAGATCTTCCAGAGTCTTGAACATCAGTCCCATTGCTAGGGTGGCGGCGGGTCGGCGTTGAAACATTGGAGCGAGGCCGAGCATTGAGCTTGTTGCGAAGATGACTTGGAGACTGATTGAAAGAAACTTGGTTGGGATTGATCTCCTCCAGCTTGGGACGACTAGGAGAATCCCCGAACTCTTCTTCAAGTCTTCTGCGCAATTCGGCTACTTGTGCCTCTGCATTCGTCCGTCCAGCAGTTTGCACCCTGAGATTTTGAAGCAGCTCTTCAACCTTCTGAACAAGTCCAGGGACGAGATTTGGAGATTTCGTTGGGCTCCTGTCGTTGATCCCATCTATTTGAGGCACTGGAGGAGCCATATAGGGGTCGATCTTTTTGACCAATTGGAGCAAGTCTTTGTCCCGAGTCTCCACCATGGTCTGAAGCTGTCGAGCTTTGGTTTGAGTTTGGGAGTGTAGTTGACGCTCAGCTTCCAATTTCCTATTAATCTCCGCGAGCTGGGTTGTAAAGTTTGAAGAAGCTTTTTCGGCATTTCGACTTGTCTTATGCTCATGTGTCATTTGGTGGTTGAGATCTTCTAAGTTGAGCTGAAGCTTCTCTTTCTGCTTCTCAGAAGACGCCAAGGCGATTTGAGCATCTTCGAGCTGCTTTCGAAGCTTCTGATTCAGTTCTTCAACTTTGGCCCTTTCTCGTTGCAATGTCAACACTTGCCCTCGACTAGCCTCGCTTACTTTCGATCCAGATCTTGCTAGCTCAAGGCCCTTTTGCTGAATCTTATTCAACAAGGCACGGTTATCATTCTCCGACGCCATCAACCTGCTCTTCGCGGTGTTGAGCTCTCGTTCAAGACGCTCTTTCTCCTGATCGTTCTTCGAACTGAATGTCCCAGATTCGGCGAGCATCATCTCTAGCTCCTTGACTTGCTGATTCAGGCGAGAACATTCGTCTTCAAAGTACTTTGCTCGGCTTTGTTCGGCATTGAGGTCTTTTCGCAAGCTAGCCTCTCTCTCCCGAGCAAGCTTCAGAGCGGCTTTGTCATTCGAAAGCTCGGCTTGAATTCTAGCCTCTTCAGCGGCGGCCTTGGCCTCTCTCAACCTCCTGATCTCATTGCGAGCCTCGTTACGCTCCTTCTCAGCAGTGACGCAGGCTTCCATGGCTCGTCTGAGAGTATCTTGCTGTACGTAAAGCTCCTTTTCGATGATGATCTTGGCTTCGTTTACTTCCTGATATTTCTCGTTGAGCTGCTGAAATTTGTGCTCGGAGAGCAGCTGGACATCGTCTCTTGACTGGCGCTCTTTGCTAAGATCCCTTTGAACTTCAGAAAGTTGCTCTTTGAGGTCAGCGATCTGTCCTTCCAACATTTTCCGATTTTGGCCTGCTTGAGCATCCTCGGTGAGACGTGCTTCCAAAAGCTTTTTGGCGTCAGCAGCTTCCCTCTCAAGATGAGATTTCTGCGATTTCATGGCAAACATTTCAGCTTGGACTTCGCGAAGGCGATTAATCACATTGTCTTTATCAGTGACCAATGTTCGCTTTTCGTCGTCGAAGCGTTTGCGTTCTTCCTCATACTTTCGATTGTCGGATCGAAGAACCGCAAGCTCACTTTCTTTTCGGCGAACGAGATCCTCATACTTTGTAGACGTTTGAGATAATTCAGCTATTTGTTGGTGAACTCTGCGGTTCTCTTTTGCTAGATCTTGCTCTCGGCTTCGAACAGCTTGCAGCTCCTTGGTCGTGCCTGCCAGTTTGACAACAGCGTCTTGGTCAACCTCGAGGATCTTTCTTTCAAGATCATGGAGTTTGCGGTCTTTCATGCTGAGCTGACTTTGGAGCATATTGATTTCTTGGAATAGTCGTGATTCTTCAGCGCTGCGTTGCGATTGTGACTGGCTGAGTTCAGCTAATTGGGCGTCCAGATCGTCGAGCTTCTCAGCGAGGTCTCTCTTCTCATTTTCCAATTTGGCAATGATCTGGCCAGCCTGCTCTAGCTGAGAACGCCATTTCTCTGATTGTTGTTCCGCCTTCTTCTTTGCGTCCAGGATGTCATCAAGTTGATCCTCGAGCTTTTCTTGATCTTCCAAAGCGCCTGCCAGCTTATCACTGAGTTCAGCTTCTCGATATTGAAGCCGCTTGAAAATCTCTTCCTTATCCAAAGCGAGAGCTCGTTCGCTCTCCAATGTTTGTTGAATACGGAGCATTTCGGTGTGTGCATTACGGCGCTCCTCATCAAGTCGTTGTCGTTCAGCAGCCTCTTGCTTCATCTTCTCGCTGAGCTTCTGGATCATCTCATCGCGTTTCTTGACCTCTCCGGACGTACGAGTGGCTCCAAGAAGTGGCTTCATCTTGACCAGAAGTCTCCACCAAGGGTTCTGGCAAAGATCGAGGTAGACCTGGAAGTTGCGCTGAATGATGCGAGTTGCCTCTGCTCTGTAAAGTCTCTTGTGTGCAATACGACGCTGGGTGAAGCCTCTTGCAATTGATTGGAACCGCGACATAATCTCCCGGATGAGAGCATCGCGTTGTTCTTCAAGTTCTGCCAGTACGCCGGCTCGGAAGAAAACTTTTGTGAGACCAACTCGGAAAAGCGATTTGTCTAGGCCCAATTTATCAAGCATGATAGTGGCTGCTGTTTGACCCTCAAGGTAACCCTTCGGCATATTTCGACACAGCACCTCGTATCGCTGTCTAAACTCTGAGAATGGCAAGCGATTAGGGAAACCAGTGCGAGCAATCCGGATACCCTCAAGAACACCATTGCATCGCAATTGGTCGAGGACAAGTGGCGCACTCAGCTGCTTCGGACGCTTCTTGTGGTTGGGAATGATACATCGGACAAAGTGAGGGTGGGTAGAGTGCAACTGGGCCATCAAGCTAGACAGTTGTTCTTTGTGTCTCTGGGCCACGGTCCGAAAGAGACCCTTCTTGACTCGACTTCTGGTAGATCCCACATCATCATCTCCATCAGCACAGTCAGCAAAAAGAGCCGCTACATGCTTGTCAGTGGATGCTGCTAGGAGCTTTGTGATATTGTCATTCAAGGGATCCTTGTTCTTCTCAAGCCAGCCTTCTGTTGAATACTCTACTTCAGCTGCATAATGAGTGAGCATGAAACCCTGCCCAAGTCGTGAAGGGCGGTATTTTGGAGTTTTTCGGTCCCAGAGTGAGTGCAATTTTTCTGTGAAAGACTTGTCTGTGGCCTTTGGCATGACGCAGTCTTCATCCAAACAGGAGAAAATACCGATTGGGTTCGGTAACTCGATGAGATCAATCGTGGGTTGGAGATCGTGGCCGAAATCGATGAATTTCCATTCAATCTGTTCCCGAGCGTACTCCTCCTGTTCTAGCACGAACATGTGGTGATTGAAGAACTGCTGGAGTTTCTCGTTTGTGTAGTTGATGCACAGTTGCTCGAAACTGTTCTCTTCGAAGATCTCGAATCCAGCAATATCAAGCACTCCAATAAAATGTGAATCATCTAGACCCATACCAGTCCTGTCAAGCTGTTTGTTGACACGAGTGACAAGGTCGCCAAAGCTTCGCTCGTAGATACCTTTGGCTAAGGCGTCGATCGAAAGTCGTACCTGCTCTGGAGTTTGGACTTTTTCCACCCATTCTCTGCCTGCTTTGACTCGGGGATGCAGAAGCCCTTGGAGGAATGGTTCAACCGGCATTCCCAGCAGCTTGCAGACCTTTTCCGCTTGTGTTCTGGCGTCAGGAGCAAGCCGTGCTTGATCGGCAGCTCTGCTCTCCTTTACAACGCTGATGTTACCAAGATGAAGCACAGAAGCAATGGTGCGAAGAATGGAGACCTGCTCTTTCTCTGAGAACCCAACAATATCGAAAGCTTCAGTCAATGAATTCCATTCGTCTCGGTCCGAGACTCCTGCGATTGTGTCGTGGCCATCTTTGGTGTAAGCAAAGTCCTCAACATCTAGGCCATCAAGCAGGAAATCTTGTTTCATTTTACGATCCGCCCCTTTCAATAGCTGATAGAATACGTGATAATTTCGTTCGTGGGAATTGAGCCGCACCACCCGTGACTTTTCGAGCAGATACCAATCGATGAAGGCTCCAGCAATGGTCCCAGTCCTCGTAAACTCAATTCGGATAAATTTCCCAAAACGCGACGAGTTGTTATTTCTCACCGTCTGGGCATTACCAAAAGCTTCCAATATCGGATTCGCTCGAAGGATTTGTTGAGAAAGATTCGAGTGCTGGGTCTTGTTCTTGACTGGCGAGTCCGAATGGGCAACTGCCGCAAGATATTGGATGACCTTCTTCGTGTTTTCGGTCTTTCCGGCACCAGATTCTCCAGTTACTAGAATGCTCTGGTTCTCTCCTTCATCTACCAAATTCCGGAAAGCCTCGTCTGCCATGGCGTAAATATGGGGTTTCGTTTCCTCCCGGCTTTGCCCTTTGTACATGTTGATATACTCGTTTGTGTAGATTGGGAGTGGGCAATATGGATTGATGGCGACCAAGAACAACCCAGAGTATGTGTAGATGAGGTCTGTCTGGTATCTCATATGCAGATTGTGGACGACCGAAGCTTCGTTGAGGTGCGTGAGTTCCGCCATATCATCAGCCTTGTCGAACTTGGCTGGATTTACCTTGTCAACGCTGTCCGCGCTGACCTCTCGTTGCTAACATGGGGTTAGCAATGTCTCGCACTAGCCCAGTGTCCGACCTACGCTGCCATCATCGCACTGAACCAAGATCTGGTTATTGCCTAACTCTTCAACTATCCAGCCTTTCACAAACGCTGTTTGCGGGTCCTTCAGCCAAATGTATCTCTTGCCCGAGAAGTCGTTTTCTCCCTCGATGCCTTTGACCACCTCTGTGCCACGCTGCATGTCTTCGGCTTTGATAAATGAGGGTGCAAAGGTATTAGAAGTAGGTGTGCCAGTTTTTGAATTGGAGCGATACCGCCCTGTGGCATTATTATTAGGAGACATAACTCCCGCGAGTGAAGAAAATGACTGATTGCGATTGTGAGGAGGGCTTTGGGTGCCCGACAACGGCGAAGATAATATGGTTGACTTTGGTCTGCCATTGGTGTTCCCTGGAACTGGTGATGGGGAGCCCGTCCTTGAGAATGGATTATTGCGCTTTTGTGACGCCATTTCGTGGTGTTCAAGCCACCGAAATGAACATGTATCGGTTCGAAACAGAAGCAAAATAACGTCAAGCCATACAATCGTCGGGAGCGTAAAAGACCGAGGTTGGAAAGTCGTAAAGAAGCCAAAAGCAAGAAAGCGATGTGAGGGACGCAATTATTCGCGACCACATATGAAAAAGAGGCGGTGGTTGTAAGATTATCGTTGTCTCTGTCGACCTTTGGTGTGTTGATGGGGGCACGAGTCGTGAGTGGGTGAGCTCCGAAAGTAAACAACGCGCAGGGAAGTGGCGGCCCATGCTCATGCGCTAAGATGATTTAGGCAAGGCGCCGCTCTGAATTAGCGCGCATCGTCTTCAAACCTTAACAAGCCGCGCGCGACAGCTTCATTTGCTCCCCATACTTTTCAACAATCCTCCCAAGTCCAAGTGACCACCATCAATCAGCCTCCGGTTGAAGAATCTGATCTGCGTTGTCTTTGTTCCCATCGCGTTTCTTACTCGACGTTCTGCGGCCCCTTTTCACCCTCTGTAGAGCCCTTTCTTTTTGTTGCACAATGACGCTCGAGTGTTGACCGCACCTCGAGATATCTGTCACTAACCATCAAGCTCTATCGTCCATCGTACGAATGAATCTCGTCATACAAGACGATGTCAGACTATCCATCAACGCCGTCATACGGCGCAAGCTATGGAGCTCGAGATCAGACGAACCCATCCTACCTTCCCCCAACATACCCAAATCAATATATCCAAGGAGACGATGGCCGCACAGGGCACATGGCTGCGAATTATGACGCGTCGATGGCAGCCTATTCATACAATAGGGCTGTACCTACCTTCAGCGCTGCAGCTGTTGCCTCGGGAGTTCCTCCTCTGCCAATATACCAAGGTTGGAACCAGGACTCTGTCCCACTGCCTTCGTATACGGCGCCACACAATCCCCCACAATATGCCAGCTATGGTAATGCCTCCCAAGCCAACCCGCAAAACTACCAACACCAAGCCATGAACCAGCAGAGCTACCACCAGAACACCGGGGTAGCCAAGCCCTTTGAGCAAGCAGACCTCAGCGAGGGAGAGTTCGAAGATGTTGGGGCTTCAACCAATACTCCCCCAATTGGTTATGGCTCAAATCATTACTGCGGAAATGATGGGACTGGCTACATGGATACCGCACAACGTGCTGTGTATTCCCGAGCTCAGGACTACAGTCCACAGTCGGGTTACCAAGGTATTTCCGGCTCAAACTTCCACTGCTTTCACGTTCACTTACACACTTCAGCAAACTACAACTATCCCAGTCACAATACCTCTCAGATGGGACGTCAACAATCAGACTCTTACTCACCGTACGTTTCACCTGGCGGAGCTGACCATGACGAGCAACCAGGAGGAGTTCAGGCACGCAATGCATATGCACCCAGCCACAATCAAGATCCTATCAATGGGACACCACAGAGTCAGTATGGATGGGCACAGGATGGGACAGCCAATCAGCCACAACATAATTCCTATGCAAACGGATATCACACATCGCCGAAGGCGGATAGTGGCATTCAAGCTCCGGCTCCCAGTCAGCCAGCCCTCGGGCAGCTTGCTAGTGCAGCAAATGGCAAATCAGTCGCGGAGTATCGTAAGAAGGCTCAAGGAGCAATACTCAATCTCTTGCCTTACGATGTCCGATATCAAACATACATCGATGAAGGGTTCAAGGAGGATATTGTGGACGCACTTTTTGATGATCTCAAGATGCCTCGGACATCATCCAAAGCTCCGAATGGAATCTACCTCGCCTCTGGCCCCCAAACTTCCAACGAACAACGCAATGGCACCGGAACACGTAGCCTGGCAGCTGGTTTGAACGATGCTCAACATGGTCCCTCGTCATTATCGCTGGGCACAAATTTGCAGCAGCCGAAAGGCACAAGCATGCCGCAAGCATCGCTATCTCCTTCAACCAATACAGTACTAGCGTCTGCTCCAGTAAAGTCAACGATGATGACGGAAAAAGAACGGACTTTACAAACTAAAATGGACGCTCTTCGGAAGTCACGGGAAGAGCGCGCTCAGAAAGCGGCAGCCAAGATGAACCCGTTGGTAGCACTAGTCCCAGCTCCCCAGCTAGAGGCAACCAAGGTTACAGAGTCTATATCTGAAAAGCCGAATTCACCTCCACAATCTCCAACTATCGCGAAAGCTCAACCGCAAACCTCTTTTGCACAACCGATTCCTTCAGAACAACTACCCGTAGCACCGCAGCAGCCAAACCCGCAGCCCAAGACGCAACAACAGCCTCTGATGATCCCGGGTCTGTTCCTAGCATCAGCTGCTGCAAGCCCTGGCCAACAACCAACTCTGCAAGTCGCTCTTCCTACTCCCCTTCCAAGCAGTCAACGCAAGCGTCCGGTCGCTGCCGATTTCGACGATCCTCTCCCCGCAATGAGCACGTTCAAGCGGCCATTCGGATACAGCCCGCACAACGATGGACGACCCTCTTTGGTAATCGATCTCAGTGATGACGAAGATGAGGATGTTGCGATGGATCTCGATTCTCAAGCAGACCAGGATTCACCAGCGCACTCCGTCCGAAAGATGTCCGATCCCCGATCTACCAATGCTCAGAATATGCCGCCAACGAACCCTCCAACCCGTAAACCTTTCACACCCCCAAATACTTCCGCAACCAACACTCCCTCGATGTCTTCGAAAGCTTCCCTCGGTAGACCTGACGTTCTGATACGAAAAGAGAGCGAGATAGAGGAGTTGAAAAAGAAGATTGCCGAAGCGGAAGCACGAAAGAGGGCTCGAAAGACTCCGAGTGGGACTCTCACCCCTCGAGCCTCTGAGTCAAATGGCTCGGAGGCGAAAGACGCCAATGTTTCAGAAGAGCCCAATTTGGGAAGCAAAGTTGCAGCTTCGATCAAAATGCAAAGTTTAATCGTCATTGCAGATAACAAAGCCACTCTGGAGCAGCAAAAGCTTGCGGATGCTCAAACTGCCGAGATCGAAAAGGCTGCTGAGCTGAAGCGCAACGAGGCCGAGCAAAAGCGTCTACGTCGTGAAAAGATAGCATCCGACTTGCCCTTGGTCGAAGCTGAGGTTCTTCAGAACCAAACGAGGTTGGAACAGTTGAGAGCTGAAATGGCAAAGATTGAAGCTGCTGTTCAGAAGAGCTTGGAGGACAAACAAAGACTTGCCGAGGAGATGGAACGACTCGGACAAGAGGCAGAGGACCAGCTTCAAGAGCAGAAGGACAAACTGAATACTCTAACCCAGCAAGAATCTCGGAGCAGCAATGGTATGTTTTCTGTTCTTTAAGATCAACTCCACGACTTCCCACCTTTTCTTATGTGTAGCACTACCTCGCAAAGCCACGAACTTACCCGATAGATCCCTCTGTTCCACCATCTTCGCCCCCGATCGCGCAAATGAGACTTCCGTCACGATCCAAGACCCCCGCCAGCCTACCTAACGAAGCCACGACACAAGCAACAGCCCTCAATGGTGACTCGAATCCTACGACAAATACAGATGACAATCAAGATCGTGCTGAGAACGCTTTACTAGAACCAATGGAGACAAATGAGGCTTCTGTCGAGAGCGAGCCAACTGATCAAGCACTCGAGGCGGCGTTGCAGGAGGCAGTACGGGCGGAAGCAGACTCCCATTCTCGTGACGGCCATGTGATGGACATGGAGGTTTCGTACGCCCCCGACCCAGCTCAATTAGCACCGGAAGTGCCTGCGGAACCCATCGAGGAGGACAACCGAAGCCCGGAATACTTGCCCGAGCTCAACCGTACCGCTCCAGAAGTTACTGACCGCGAGTCCGACGGTTACGAGCCGCCAGATGCGACAGCCCCAACTGAAGCTCCCGAGTCACCACCATTCAGCCCTGCCCCACCCGAATCTATCCACGAAGTCGCAGATGAATCTATACCGGAAATTAACTCGACGCAGGCAATTAGTGAGGATGGGGAAATCACAACTGACTATATCCAGCCATTGGCCGATGGCACTGCTCAAGCGCTTCTTGAAGTAAACGGCTTTTTTATATACTCCTAACTTCCCCGCGTTTGCTAATAGCTTTTAGGATGTCTCCAAGGAGGATTCAAACAAGATTCAATTATTCACTCCTTACGAAAGCCCCTTAAAGCAATTTCGAGCGTACAGATTCCATCCCGAGTTCAAAGAGGACATTGCTGGAGGTTTGAGATCCATGACATACAGTCACAAGATCGATCCTAACGCAGAATTCTGCCGCTATGAATTAGCAGGGGGTATTTGCAACGATACCACGTGCGACTTTCAACATTTCAGAGACACCAAGCTCCCCGGTGCGTGGGTTATATAAAGCCGGCACGAGCTTTTCCCCGTTCTTGGTTTTCCGTCTGGTCTGTCAAGCTGACTTGTAGCGTGGCAGATGACGCAGTTCTAACTGCCCTTGGATCCCCCGACGAATTCACAGGAGAGCAGCGAGAGAAATTCTGCGAGGGATTAAGACAAGTTCTCATGGACCTGCGAGTGCGGAAGATTAGAGATTTTGACATTATCGCGTCTGAGATTGTTGCCCACCGCTCCAAATTCCTTGGCGATAAGTCAAAGGTCCTGGCGTTAGAGGGCACAACCATCTGAGCGAACTTACCAACAGCTCGACTTGTAAAAACACCAATTCCCCCATTTCTGTCGGTGTACACCCACCCCAACCGACATTTACATGATCCCACTTTCCTTCTCTTTTGTCGATTGATGCCGACTTGGCTCTGATCGACAGTCTGGACTACTCCTTCTTTCCCTGTGTATTACTTCAGCATCATGGTAATCCTTGCATGGACGGTCTTGCATGGGAAAAGAGGTGTTTCTGGCTTTGGCACAATACCCAATCGACAGTCTTCTTGAGAACATCGAGAAAGAACAGTGAGCACTGAGGAGCAGATCCTCTGAAACGAGTGCTGGGATAGCATCTCCGAGCGATAGATAATCATGAATCAACACATTTTCAAGTCTACAATTTGAAGCTTCTAAATATGAGTAAAGAGGACAATTTTGGTGTTCGAAGTGGTTCGCAGAGGTGGTCCACCTCGATTTCAACCCAACTCTCCAGCTACAGTATTCTCCCAAATCACCAAATCAGCTTTCCAATTCCCATCCCGGTAGACCATGTCTCTCACTGTATTCCCCTCAAAACGGCTAAATATTTACAGGCCAAAGCTCTTGTCGTTCTCATCACGTGCAGTCTGATCTGCGCTCCAAACTGCCGAATGTGGAGACCCGACACTCAAATCCAACGATCACGACATCTTGTCTAGGTGTCTCACCATCCGCTATCTACACAACGACCACTCTCCGCCATTTCCCCTGCCTGAACTTGCATATCAGTTTCCAAATACGCCCTGGCTGCCGCGACCCGGCAGAGATGCAGTCAGCATGCCAGATTGTGGGAGGAATGCGATAGGGTGGGGCGGGGATGGGTAGGGATTCTAGAGGGATAGAAGCATCCGGTTCTTAAGTCGTCATTTGCGGGCTTGAAGTTGTGAGAGTCTGGGTCTCTTATCTTGACGTATTGTCAGTTGGTTTTTGAATGGGTTTTCCGTTATCATAGCGGGATTGAAATGTAAAACTCCTTCATCAGACGGCATCACATCTCAACAACTCAAGGCAGTGCCGCACCTTTTGAGCCTTGAGCAAGATGTCGACCTTGCCAGAAAACGAGAAGGTTGCGCTTGAGAATCACGGAAACGCAAGTGCTGCCCCGTCACTGGTATCAGATGAATCCCTGACCAATCCGACGGGCATCAATGAGAAAGCTTTGTTGAGAATGCTGGATCTGAAACTCTTTCCTCCGTTGACGCTGCTTTATTTGCTCTCATTTCTGGATCGAAGCAACAGCATGTCCTCCCCGCTTCCCTCAATAATAATCACTGATCATCTTTAAGTCGGCAATGCCAAACTCGATGGCTTGACAAAGGATCTACACATCACGGGAAACCAATACCTCTTCGCATTAACTATATATTTCATCGGATATGTGAGTTTTCCACCCTCCAAAAATGAGATAGTTTTGCTGATGAACGAAGGTCCTCTTCGAAATCCCCTGCAACATTATGCTCAAGCGGACGACGCCCAAGCTCTGGCTTCCCACGCTGATGCTCCTCTGGGGCATCGTCGCCACATTAATGGGTGTCTCGCAGAACTTCGGCGGTTTCCTCGCAGCACGATTCTTCCTTGGCGTCACTGAGAGTGGACTATTTCCTGGTGTGGTGTTCCACCTTTCGATGTGGTATAAGAGGACGGAGAGTCATTACAGAGTTGCGCTTTTCTTCTCTGCTGCTTCGCTGGCTGGTGCTTTTGGTGGAATTTTTGCTTATGGGATTGGGTTCATGAAGGGGGTTGCAAATTATAATGGTTGGCGGTGGATTTTCATTCTTGTGAGTCCTCCGAGGATGATAATTGATATCTAGAGCTGACATATGCATTAGGAAGGTCTACTGACTGTAGTCATCGCCCTCGTAGCATATCTCTTCATCCACAACTACCCTTCCACCGCGCCATTCCTCAACGAGCCGGAGCGAGCATTCATCCACGCACGCCTCAAAGGCACCGACGCTAATAACAGCGAACCCTTCGCCTGGACCAACGTCCTCGCCGCGCTCAAGGACTACAAATGCTGGCTCTACGGCCCCGGCTTCCATACCATGTCTTTGCCATTATACACACTCTCCCTCTTCCTCCCCACCCTCATCACAGAACTAGGATATACAGCCGCCCAAGCCCAACTACTCACCGTCCCACCCTACGCCGTGGCCACAATCCTCACCGTAATCGTCGCCATCCTGGCCGAGAAGACCCATCGCTGCTCCCCATTCATCCTCGCCTCTTCCTCACTCGCAATCATCGGGTACATCATCCTTCTCACTGTGCCCATCGAAAAGCCCGGCGTAAGTTATCTCAGCACGATTTTCGCTGCTGCCGGGATTTACCCCAGTTGTGCAATTGTACTCAGTTGGGCGACGGCGAATGTGAGTGGGCAGACGAAGCGGGCTACTGCTACCGCGATGACGATCACGATTGGGAATCTTGGGGCAGTACTTGGAACGCAACTTTATAGGCCGAAGACGAGTCCAAGATGGCATTTGGGGCATGGGTTTGCGTTGGGGTATTTGGTTGCTAATCTTTTGGTGACGGGGACGCTGTGGGTATCTTTGAGGAGGGAGAATAAGATTAAGAGTGAGAAGAGGGAGGGTGGGGAGGTGGCTGAAGAGGAGGTGGTGAGGAGTGATGAGGATGTGAGATGGGAGTTCCAGACCTAAGTTCGATGAAGTTTCGAGAGATTTGTGAAAGATACTTTTCATTGCCTCATTCTTGGTCTAACCTTTGAGAAACATGAAAGTTCTAGTTTCTTTGCATAGAGTGAAGAGCCTTAGCCGTTATATTCATCTACTCAACCTCAATGATAGTATTGAAGGTCGATGCGCTCATGTAATCGATTGCCAACCGTAACGTGAAACTTGAAGCCGGCTTTTCTCATCTCAAAGCAGTTAAATATCATCCATATATACATCACCAAACGGCACATCCCCTTTCCGCAACTGCCAAATGCCCAACCCAAGCGCAAACAGATCATCCTCTTCCACTGGCGCTGGGTCCCACTCACTGGCGTAGTCCATATTCTGGCATTTGAGAAAGATAATTAAGGTCGTCATCCCTTCTCCATCACCGAAAACTTCATCGCGTGGTCTCACTTCCGTGAAATCGCAAAGTCGAATCTGGCCATCAGAGCAGATGAGCATGTTTGCGGGCTTGATGTCGCCGTGCGCACTGCCTTTGCCGTGTAGTTCTTGAATAACGGAGATCATGCCTTGCGTAATGCTTTACGTTAGCTGGGATCAACAAGCTTGATATCTAGAGGAGTATCGCGCTTCATAATGTAGCCTGTCATTCCATCGCCGTCACCATAGATGGGCTCGATGGCTCTCTCCAAGAGGTGGACAGAGAAGTCTCCTGCTACGAGCATCAGGTCAAGTTCGCGTTGACCACCACAATACACCATCTTGTATACCTGATAGCCCCCTTTGCAGTGGTATATTTGCGCATTTGATGTAATATGGAACGCTTGAGGTTTAATCTCAGAGAGGTTCCAGTCGGAGGTTATATTGCAAACCATGTTCTCTCAAGGTGTGTTTCTGGCAGTGGGGAGTTGTTTTACATCTTCCCCCTTTATTTAAGAACTATGATTACTAAGCTTACGGTATGCGGACACATGGGGAGGGATCCTTCCCTGTTAACCCGCCCCGCCCTGCCCCCAGCGCCCAAATTAATACAACCTTCCTCAACACGACCGACCTTTGATTCCAAACCTGAGCTCTATCCTGGTGTCAAGGCATGGGTTGGAAACAAGCCGCCACGTCCCTCTAACTCCGGTTTTGATCGATCAGTCTTACATGTCAAACCAACGATACGTGTTGAACAGGCACCAGCAGGCACCAGCAGAGTAGCAAATGCCAGATTTCAACAAATTTGACCTATAACCACCAAATATTTCCTTTTCTGATTCTTCCCATCCTCATATTTTTTCAATAATGAAGCTCGGCGCTTTTATCTTACTGATCCCCACCACGATGGCGCTCCTCGGCGTCTCATCTGTTCAGACCTGGCTAGCCAGCTTCCAGCAACCCTTGAAGGACCTCATTGAGAACCCATTTCGACGATCCACAGTACCTCAATTTATCCTCGATGCAAGACACCCATGGATTCTCGCCAATCAGCGCAAGCTCGAGAGGCTTCCAAACGCAGAGGCCTTCTTATGCTCTGGTCCTGACCCAGAATCGAACGAAACAGGGATAGAAACCAAAAACGGTGGAGAAGGGCTCGAAATACCACTTGATATTTTCGACTACCTTGAAATCGACAACAATCGCGCAGGAATCTCGCGTCCCGGCTGGCCGAATGCTCTCGAGAGACTTGGCGAGATAAACCGGTGTCAGCGAGCACTCACCCAAGCCAAGACGATGGAAGTCGGCATCTATGTGCATGACGGGAAATATTCAGATCAGTATCTGAAGATCCTCGAGCCGCCTAAACCACCAGAACAGCTCTTGACTCTTTTTGGGGACGTCCTGGAGTCCATGATGAACCTCGAAACACTTAAATGGGATATTCGTAAAGAAGACACTCACATCTTCGAGGAAGCATTCAAGTCGCGAAACCTGACTCTGCCGTCCATCAAGCACCTTGAGCCTGGACCTTCCAGCCATTATCTGGTGGGTATGTGTCCGAATCTGGAGAGGCTCAAGAATGGTGGTGGTTTTATGTGGTATCATGGATATATGCCTGATAACCGCGACTGGGGATTGATGCTTATTCAAGCTGCGGTATCGACGCCTAAACTGAAGCGGTTTTCTATGTCGGGTGGGCATAGTGGGTGGACTCCATCACTCATCTCAGGTATGTATTTGTCTTCCCAGCCCAAGCAGGTGAGGAGGTGGATCTGACGAGTCGTTGTAGAAGTCATAAAGTCTATGCCCCAGATAGAAAGCCTCGGGCTATTTGGCTCTTTGGGGAGAGAAATAGACTACACGGGTGTGAACACGGGTGATACCGGAAGACTAAAAGTAAGATTATATTCTCTTAACCTTACCAAACTACGGTACGATCAGACGCTAATAAAATCGGTTTAGGCTGTGCTGGACATGCTAACCGGATTTGAAAATCTAACGCATCTTGCTCTTCCACCTTCTTCCAGTTTAGGTCTTGGTTTCAACGGTGGACCCGGCTGTGGAAATGTCTATTTTGGCAAGGAGGGCAGGATATACCTACGTCAAGTCACCAAGGAAGGAGCCGAAGCAACAGAGGAAGGCGGGAATATCGTGGTTGCGAATTTGCCACATTTGGCTAGTTTCACGATAGGAGGAACGAAAGCGAATATCACACGGACTGAGGATGGAACGATTCATGCGACGTGGCCTTGGACAGGGAGAATGGATGAGTGGTTGATGGAGGAGGTGCCTGTCGGTTTTTGATTCTGGGGATGTAGAATATGATAGTATGTAAGGTTTGTGCTTTTGGAATTCACAAGTGAATGCTCACGCCCTCCTCTCTTCAAATTACATCATTCACTGGGGTGGATTCAATTTTCCTCTACACATTTATTGTCACCAATGTCTGCGGAAATTCAGAGGGAGAGGAAAGAAGATCAACGATTCATTTTCTCTCGCGTTGAATCCATAGGGCCCTCGAAGCACTCACATTATAGCGCAACCACAACTTCGTATCCTAGGAACACACCCCCTCTCGAATGTGGTTTTGTCTGGCTTTGCAGGTGCAAGGCAGTCTCTCCTCGCTCGCTATCTGGCGCTTCCATATCGAAAGTATAAGATGGGCTAGCATGAGGAGCAAACCTAATTTTCTGAGCTGGAGCGAGGGGGATATCCTACATCACGAGGTATTTTTCTGTTTCTGTTTAGAAATCTCGTTGAGAATATGCTGACATTTGGCCCTAATTTTGTCTTGCTTCGGTGTTTTGATATTTTAGAAGTTGAATTTCTAATATAAAGCGGTGCAGATGAAGGAAAGAGAGGGAGGGGGAGGGAAGGGGAGGAGAAGAGGGAAGTGAGATAGGTTTATTTGCAAGCTGTGTTAGCTCTAAGAGCTGTGATTATGCTCTTCAACAAATCGAAGCTTGCGTCACGCCTCAAAGTCAAACCGTTATCGTTGCTCGGGGTTTGGTTTGTGAATCATGACTCTCCAAAGTCGTTGTCATTGCATGAGAGGCTCCATCTCGTGCTTTCTTTTCAAGAACCCGAAAGAAAATCTGCGGATCCCATTTTATTCCTCGTTTCTCTCTTACAAACTGTTGCTATCCACAGAATCTTCTTCTCTCCTACTAGAAATTAAGTGTTACACCTAGACAGCGACTTGAAATGAACAATTCATGACCACTTCAAATCCTTTTTTGCAAGACAGCCCATAAATATATCAATGCTCTCTCGTCCTTGACGTCAGGTTTCTTACCCCAATCACAACACTTCAAGAGTTCAACACTTCTATTGCCTATAAAGTGTTATTGTGTAATAAATATTTAGCATTTGAAATCCTTTGTATTCCTTTCATCCAACCATCTTAAAAAATGACAAAGGTTTTTGTTTGGAATTTTGAAGTTGTTGTGGAGTACGCCAAGGCCAAAGACGATGGCCACGTGCAACCATTCTCAGCTCCTTATGATTGGGTAGATAGAACATCAGAAGCTAATGCAGGTTTAGCTGCGCTCTGATTTCAAAGCGGCGCCTTTGAGTTCATTAACGGACTTCACGCTGCTTGAAGACTAATGCCATTTAACGACTTCACTTATGGAGAAATCAATTCCGTTGTTAAACGAGGAAGATGACCCCGTTGGTAGGCCTCAGACATTATCAACCCTGATGAGACCAATAGCTGACATGTTTATTCCCGCAGACCTTGGCTCGGTATATTCGCCCCCATTTTCAAGGCAGATTATGATTGATTTCCCTTTTCGATTTGCTGACATCGGGAATCCCCCAGGCCCTTCAATTCATCGTTGAGACTGGGAAGTCTCGACCGAAAGGGGAAGCTCTACGCCTTATCCGTACCCAAGCAAGACTGAGAAAGACCTCGCAAAACTCGTCTTCAAAACGCACACCTCCTCTGCTACGTCCCAAGAACAAAGCTGGCAAAACCAGAAACGCTTCGAATTCAGCAGCTCCCAGAGTACTTGACAATATTGCGCTGAGAAGCTCCAGCCCAAATCGTGGGCCGTTGAGCAATAAATTTGAACCTTTTAACGTGTTACCGGTGGATGAACGTGGGCATTCTCACTATTTGATCTTTCAATGTAAGTTGGATGTTATCACGTTTCGGGCAGAAAACAGATCCCTTATTTGGTAGCATCAACACAGCGGCGTTGCTGTTGCTAGTGGATTCCACAGCCAAGGACGCTGGCCTCAAGGCCCTGGCACCTCTCTCATCAATGTTCTCAGTGTGGGCAAAAACTACTCAAGCTACTCAAGCTACTCTAGAGTAGTCTTGAGTAGAGTAGAGTAGAGTTTGAGTAGCGTAATATAGTACTTGAGTAGAGTACAGTAGAGTACTACTCTAGAGTAACTCAAGAGTAGTCACGTGAATGTAGTAAATCGGTATTTATTTAATTATTAATAAATAAATAAGGTACCCATTAAGTAGCAGTATATAATTTAAACTAGAGCTTATATAAGGCTATTTAAATACTATTTTTTTTTTTATAAAAAACAGATTTCCCTTCTCGGAATCTTTCTTTTCCTTCTTTTTTCCTTCCCCCCTTACTTCTTCTAATTCGTCTTTAAATAACCCCCAGCTTTTTAAGCAAGATATTATCTTAATAGTACTCTTATTAAGTCTATTATATAATTTAGATATAATAAGAGTACCTTGAGAGAAGAGTTTGCCCTTAATAGCTAAGGAAGCCTAAGAATATATTATGGTTCTACCTTGCTTACCAAGCCTTGCCACTACTTGATTGGGCAGTGTAGTGGCGCTAGACTCGGGCCACCCCGGAGCCTTACCTAATTAGGCTAGCGTATCACGTGTCGCATTACGTATAACGTCACATGCGTACTACTCAACTACTCTAAAATATTCTAGAGTAGTTGAGTTGAGTATTGAGTAGAGTATGAGTAGTGAGAAATTTACCTGAGTAGAATATGAGTAGGGCCCACTACTCTACTCTACTCTACTCATTTCCCACACTGAATGTTCTGCTAACCCCCAGACTAGACCACACCACTTTGACTAATATCAATCGACTATACTCACCCGTTAAATCAGCCTTCCGAAAATTAGATTTCCTCAACTTCGCGATATCAGATCCTGCAATTTTGCATGCAACGCTCGCAAACGTAGCCAAGACTCTATGCACTCTGTCGGGTGTGGAATCAAGCCCAGCTCTGGCTTATCATCTTGGACAAGCGATCACTTTGGTTAACCAGGGAATTACAGATTCTACTCATAAAACTACGACGAAGGAAACAATCATGGCCGTCACTTGTTTAGCCAGCTTGGGAGTGCGTACTCTTTTTGTTAAATCTATTTCGGTCTATATTTTTATTTCCTCCTCTACATTATTGGCAGCAGCAGTTAATATGCGTTATTAGCTGCGGTCCGGGGATGTGGCTAGTCTTAAGATGCACCTTGTTGGCCTAGAAGCTTTGGCGAAGAGCAGAGGTGGCATGGAAGCGCTACTCGGCCATCAACTGACATTGAAGTTTTACTTCTTGGCAAGTTATCCCAAATCTAATAGTAAGAGCCCACTCGTTATTCTAACTGTTCACAGGGTTGACATTCTCTGTTCTATTGCCATGGAATCAAAACCACGCTTCGTCGAGCTCGTAGACCATGTTATTCCTCCTTCCTTTGATCTTCAAAGCTTGGAACCCATTAGTCCGCTTGCCGAACGATATGAAACCCAGTTGTATAGTCTCACAGGCATGCAAGAGCTGAGCCATGAGACAATAGAGATCTACTGTATCTTACGGCACCTGATCGCCAAGGAAGAGAGGAATGGTCCCTCGCTGAAACCGAGGACCACAGAAGGGGGAACATTCGAATGGCTACGCGGATACCCTGATCCGCTCGTGCACCGACTTATCGCCCTTGCCCAGTACCAACTTCCGCAGTCACCAAACCAAAATAATGCCGTAATTTACAAATTGTTTGGCAACGCAGGTTTAGCGCATATTGCGATGTTGACGCGCAATGGGCCACCATGGGCCTACGTACCCAAATTAATATCGTCACGGGTACGAACAATGTCGACGCGAATAAGGACATGTCCGGAGGAGACAAATTGTCTACGACCCTTACAGGAAGTATACCCTGAAATGTTGCTTTGGATCATTATGATGGGTGGGCTGGGTAGCATCGGGACTGAAGAACAGGAGTGGTTTTCTGAACTCCTTGCGGAGTTGTGTTTTGCTACTGATATTGTAGGGACGGCTGAGCTGGCTATGTTCTTAAAGGAGTTTTTGTGGAGTGATTTCTATCTTGATCATAGTTTCAAAGAGTTCTGGGATGCGGTTGCAGTGGCACGGGATGTGGAAGCTGACTTGGGAACGAAACAAGCTCGTAGTCCTTTAGACAAGGTCTGGGAAGTAGACTAGGACAGATCTCAGAGCTCCCGGGTTAACCGTACATTACAATACCATAGATGTACCTAATGCCTTGACTTGGCAATCAGCTCGATTCGTACAGTTCCCGGCTTGGCTGCTTAAACGACAATACAATTCATTCGGCCGTTCGGCGTAAGCTCAAGTAGAATAAGTAGTGCTTGAATTCCTTGGCAAATATTGGCATCCCACCTTCGCTTTTCCCACTCCAGTCATAGCAAGTCGTACAGAAACGTGATGCAGATTTTTAAGGCTTGTCAGACCTGCAGAGCTTGGTTCTCTAAAGGTCAATATATGCAACGTCGCTGCCACCAATTAGGGACGACTATACGCCATGTGATAATCGATCTTGCCAAGGCATGACACTCGTTCAATAATCGGTAAAGGTGAAGGGACACGTGCTCTTAAGCAAGGAAAGAGAGTATATATATCATGCCTTATGTGCTCTTCGAAACTGCGTTTGGTAGGACTTCCAAATCACTTCTTAAGCGTGGTAGAATCGAGCTTACTAAGGAAAAGAGTTGTATCGACAATGTTTCCCAAAGAAAGCTTGTGGAGCTGCGTTGCACTCAGTTGTAAGCCAGGCCATAAATTGCCAAAGTTCCCAGACTGATATAATGCTGACTTTGCATCCGTCATCCTTGCCACTCCCATAGTGGGACGCAATGACGATCTCAGGATGAATCAAGTCCAGGTCATCGGCACTCATAACAGCTATCACATCGAAACAACTTACGCGGAGCGAAAAGTTCTCGAATCGGCCGTGGGATTGACGACAGCTCAGAACCTCTACTACTCACACCCCTCAATCTCCGACCAATTCACGTACCAGTCGGTTCGCGGCCTTGAAATCGATCTTTGGGCCGATTCCACAGGAGGGATGTACGCCACGCCCTTGGGTCGCAAGTTACCCAACCTTCCTTATCCCACGGAGAAAGAATGGCTACTTCCGGGAACCAAAGTTCTCCACGTCGCCGACTTCGACATTAATGCAAACTGCCACACGCTCATCAACTGCCTCGAACAAATCAAGGCATGGTCCAAAGCAAACAAAGGTCATACTCTCATCCCGATAATGCTAGAGTTCAAAATCCCCGATGCATCCCTGATCGCTCTTGGTGGTGCACTTGGCGAAGCCTGGGACACAACGAACCTCGAGACAGTTGATGCTGAAATCCGTTCTGTCTTCAAAGAAAGCGATATGATCACCCCAGACGACGTCCGCAAGAAGGGACTTACGCTGGAACAATCCGTTCTTAAGCACGGTTGGCTATCTCACCAAGATGCAAAGAACAAGGTCATGTTCTTGATGGACAATGATCCCGTCGCCGGCCTGATCCGCAACCCGTACCGCGCAAACGGTCACGAAAACCTCGAACACCGTGTCATCTTCACGAACTCCATCCCTGGAGAACCGGATGCTGCCTTCCTGAAGCGGAATGACCCGCGAGGTGATAACTTGGCGATTATTCGGGATTTGGTGAGGAAGGGATATTTTGTGAGAACGAGGAGCGATGAGCCGATCCAGACTGTGTTGTTGAATAGTACGGCAATGAGGGATGCGGCGATGGCAAGTGGTGCACAGTTGATTTCGACGGATTTTCCGAGCGTGGGGATGGCGAGCAGGTATAACAGTTCGTTTGTGGTGAGGTTTGAGGGAGGTGCTACGGTGAGGTGCAATACGCTGATAGGTGGGAATGGCTGTAAGGAGCAGGGTTTGGAGAAGCTCAAGAATTAACAGAAAAGGGCAACTCAGTGTGATGTCTAAACTCAAGACAGAGAAGAGACACAAAAACTTGTCAGGGCAGATACGGGAGAATGAAGAACGAAGAGCGAAAGAAGTTAAAAGAACAAAACCCCTCTGACAGATTACCCCATTTTAAAAGTGTCAGAATTTTAGGAGAACCCTTCAGAACAAAAACACACTGACAGAGGTTGCTCCAAGCTACTCAAGTTCCAAGTAGAGTGAGCGATTGTTATTGACCCATTGATTGCCAAGCCATCACTTTTTCACAGCTTGCCCCTCCAGGACCTCGAGGCTCGTGGCTAGAAAACCCCAGGCGTAAAATCCACCACCTGCGCGTTCTTTACCACGTCCCCAATACTCTTCACGAATCCCAAATGCACAGGGTCTTTCTCGAGATAATACGTCCTATCTTCTTCATTCGCGAATTCCACGACAAAAATATGTGTCATGCCTCCCTGTACCGCACCTATTAATCAAATATTATGCATCGAGAAGAGGGGGGGAAGTTACAGTCTTTCCTTCGGGGCTGTTCTGCTTGCCTCCAATTCCCGACTTGACGTAAGGTGTTTTAGATGTTGGATGCAGGCACTGATCTTTCAGCTCGAGCATACGGTTGCATGTCTGAAAGTGGTCAGCAGCACTCAGACGCTCCGAATTGATAGTGTGGGATATTTGGGGACAGGGATTCTTACATCCGCAATCTCCGCCTCTGTTGCCTCCTCCTTGAACTCAAACATCACGATATGGATAATCCCCATTTTGGAGTTGGTAAACGTTGATCGAGCAGGGCTTGGATCTCGGAGAGGGGAGCCGAAAAAGCCAAACAGGGCCAGGAAAATGATGACCCCGATAATAGAGAGAGTTGTTTTTGATGTTTTCGAGAGAACGGTGCGTTGGCGGTCCATTATTAATAGGATGAGAGTGGGAGGGATGGAGTGTCGTCGTGGGCTAGTGCGGCTATGGTTATGGCGCGGTTGCAGGTGCGGTGCGCCTCAATGGCTAGAATGGGCGGCGCCAAGATATGCTGGAAGAAGCAAGTGCGAAACTCACCAGAAAGCCGAAGAGTAGAGAAAGCTCAGACAGGAAAAAGATTCTTAATATTTAAATGCAAATACAGAGTCTAACGCTCGATCCGTGAGTAGTACCTCGAGTTTATCAAAGGGTAAGGGAGGGAAACTTGAGGAGACTCCGAGTCCCCTGTCAGGGGTACTGTAACTCGCGAAAGCCCGCCCCTCGAAACGACGATGCTTTTGGCTTTTTCTTTTTGGCTTTAATCCTAATCAGAGATCACTCTTGACATTTGCTAGACAGTAGGTCGTTGACTTGATATTCTATACAGCTTAAAATACTTCACTCAAGTGTTCGTATGGCCAAGTCATGATTCGATTGTTTGAGTGATGTTTGGCCAGGGGCATCTACCCCGCCTTGGCGGGCTCGCAACAACTACGTCATAGCCAATTGTTCAAAACTCGCATCAACATCAACCTCCAATTCCACATCTCCATGACCAAATCCCCTCCAAATCCATACAACTGCTCAGAGATATCCATTTCGCCCTGTTCTCTCTTTACCACATCACCAAACATGGCAACAGCACTCCTCTCCATCTTGCATGCTCTTCAAGCATCATTCAGCGCCTACACCCTCTACCTTTCCTCAATCTCCATCCGCAACCTCCAAAAATACGAAGAGACTTCTAAGAAAGCAGCAAAATACTCCAGTATCGCAGAGCAACAATTGCACAAGACCCGTACCACCCAAGCTAGTGGTGCTTTGAGCGTATTTTCCCTCTCCCCCCTTCCCAAAAAAGCCCACTAACGGTCTTCGAGGCCCTCTTCTCGTTCTTGTGTTCGACGACACTGGCGTTATACCCAATTTTCTCTTCGAGGGTCGGGATAATTGGTGCGGTGCTGGTGGCGGGCGCGAATGTAGCAGCGCTGGAAATGGCAAGGCAACATGTCGGCGCGTTTTGGAAGGGGAAGGCAAAGGTGCCGCTACCTGGCGTTGGGGAATATAATGATGCGATAAGCAAGACGCAGGAGGTGAAACTGAATATGGTGTATTTGGTTGCGAGTTGGACTGCTGTGGGGGTTGTAAGTTTGGTGTTGTAGGAGCAATATTTCAGCGGCTGCAAGAGAGGAAACGTACTTGTAGAGATGTTCGGACCATTTGACTCCCTGCTCCTGGCAAGAATGATCTGACACTCTCGCTGCTCTCTATTTACTGAAGAAGTTGTCTCTGGATCCCAGGTATGGAGAGCGGTACGGAGGCGGAGATCGATCGTATGGATGAGGTTGAGGATCGTGCTAGCTGTGGACGGGTGCCGAGGTCGACGCAGACGAAGTAAAATGCCTTCGGGAGAGGGAACTTCTACGTGATGTCGATGTGCTGCAGCAAAGGTCAACATCACCGATCATATTACCTTTTCAAGACAAGTAAATCCAGGTATCGAGTCGAAGAAAGTTCGCTTTGCGACAACTCAAAAAAAAAATTGTGAAAAAGGTGGCCCTAAAGAATTAAAGATACATTTCGATATACAGGATAGGTGGCTCTTTAAAGTTCTCTCAAGCTAAAAAAGTGATATGTGGAAAAGTTAATTGTTCTAACTATTTTGTGGAAAGGGGGGGGGTGTTACTTTTATCTAAACATCAAACTATTCGAGTTCGGATATCCGCTCACTCGAAGATATACACCTTGGGCGTATATAAATGCTTCGATGCTCTTCAGGTGTTCTCAGCCTTAATATGTAGATTGGACAGCAGCTTCTAACCTCGGAATTTCTAAAAGCCATAGTGCTCGTAATGCAGCACGTGATCAAGATGCGTGAGTTATGTGTTTGTTGTTGGGACAGGCAAATTAGCTCTTAGTTAGGACGATATGTGCACCAGGACACCACGTACGCATACCCCTATAACCAACTACTTGAGACTTGAGTCGTGAAATCGCAAAAATTGGATCATGTACTCTGTGGCAACGGTTGTGATTCATTTTATGAAATTCTGAGGCGGAATGTGAGGGGCTCGTCAAATAAGGGGCTGTGACTGCTCACATTGAGGGAACTACTTCCTTTCATTTTTGCGAAAGAGGGGGGGCGGGGGTTGGAAGGAATAGGGCAGAAACATTGCCTCAGAACGGCCTATGGCCGAATTAGTTCGCCAGATTCAATAATATCTTCTATTCAAGGGCGAAATTTCCTCAGCTATCGACCTGAGATTACGAGATGCAAAAGTGAGCTCCTCGGCTCCAAACTGTGTCGCTGCGTCAAGTCCACGTAGATAAACAAACAAGCAGCACGCAACTCCATGTGGTCTCGCACTTCGCTCCCAAGAGTAAAGTCCGAAGGGCGAAATCTAAATGCCGCTGTCATTCGGTCCCATATATTCATGGTTGTGAAGTGGAGTGGCTTGACGTCACGGGGATTCCGGAGCTAGAGAACGGATGTATATATAACGGTGTCCAGGTCCATACCCCAAACCCGCTCTGCCTCCTGTTTATAAATTATCTTGCTGCTATCCGAGTTCATACTTAACACATTCATCAAAATGCCAACTCTGAAATACAACAAGCTAGCCGGGAAGCACATCCTAATCATTGGAGGAACATCAGGTACCACTTCCTTCCTCCCTCCCCCATTCATCCCCAATCCCTCCTTCTAAATTGACCACCAAAATCGCCAGGAATCGGTTATGCCGTAGCGGAAGCCTCTCTCGAATCCGGTGCCCGAGTAACGATCTCTTCATCCGACCAGAGCCACGTCTCCTCCTCTGTCAAATCCCTGAAGGCCGCTTACCCTTCAGCCGAAACCCACGTCTCCGGTCACGTCTGCGACCTCTCCAAGCCCAGCCTCGAAAAGGACATTGAGAACCTCTTCCAAGCGTGCGGGTCCGTAGACCACATGTACGTATTAGGGGAGAAACCCCCTTTCCTATTTCTGAAGAATTTTCTCGCCAAGACTAATGTTCCCGGCTCTCCCGGAATAATCTGGATCGAGTATTTGCTAACCCCCCCGTCACTCAGAGTCTTCACTGCAGGCGATAGGTTGGCCACAATCCCCATCCAAGACGCCAATTATGAAAACATCCTTCGCGCCGGACAGGTACGGTTCATCGCCCCTCTCCTCGTCGCCAAAATCGGGAGTCGTTACCTAAATAAAGGACCAGAGAGCAGCATTATCTTGACAGCAGGCATCGTAGCAGAAAAGCCGATCCCAGGATGGAGTGTCGTAGCAAGCTATGCAGCGGGCTTACATGGCATGGTGAGGAACTTGGCGGTGGATTTGAAGCCCGTTAGGGTCAATCTCGTAAGTCCGGGCCCTGTGGATACGGAGTTATGGAAGGGCATGGGTGATGGTGCGAAGAAGAATATGTTCAAGGAGATCGAGGGGAGGGTGCCTACGGGTCATGTGGGGAGACGTAAGTTGATTTGATGTTTTCATTGGGGGTGGGGGTGATGCTGACGAGAAACAGCGGAGGAGGTTGCCGAGGCGTATTTGTGGTTGATGAAGGATAGTAATGTGACGGGATTTGTAGCTTGTAGTGATTCGGGGACGAAACTTGTTTAGTTGAGGGAGAGAGTGGTCGAGGTTGGGGAGGAGGGCGGGGCGAGTGAAGGAATGATAGGGAAAGTCACAAACATTATACGAATTGAATCTGGTAGAAAGGACAAAAATAGATATTAGAGAAAGTCGAAGAACGCTAAAGTATCAACAAGAGAAATAATGTCCAGACTGTTCCAATGGTAGACTCAACAGTATACGCCACGAGGATTATGTCCGAGACACTGGTATGGATTTTATGTTTGCTGCTGATCATTTGGCTGGACATCATGCAGTGAGGTCTAAATCCTACTGATAGAGAAGTTGGTAGCCAACATAGACAGCTAGAAGAACAAGTGCGACTGAAAGGAGGAGCTTCACCTAGAAACACGTCAGATCATGGACTCGGACACAGATGACTTCAAGAAACTCACGACGAGCCTCCAGACCTCGAAACGAGTCCGAGCTTCAACAATGTCGCGTCCAAGTAAAGTAGTCGTTGCCTCAGAGAACCCCAAATCCTTCAAATACCTTTGCATCTCGTGTTTGCTATGTTTCCACAAGTATTCACCATCCCATTCCAGCCGATTGATCGACTTCTTCAGGGCCATGCTAGTGACTTTTGGCGAGACTCCGTGCTCGAGGAACCACAGCTTGATCCAGCGTCTGACCTCGGCAGCGGTTGCATTGCTCCCCGGTATCTGGTCATGGAAAGTGATTGGAAAGGTGCTGTCCAGACTTTGATGCAACGACTTCCGAAGATGTATACCATTGCTGCTAGTAGGGACAATCGCGATTGCCACGGGCTTGAGGCATCGCGTGTCCTTGCACACTTCATACGAAACAAGCTCCGGACTTGAAATTATAAGCCCCCCTAAACAGTACGGAGTCAGTACTACTTGACATCTAGAACATATCTTATATAGTGAGAGGTTAGGTACTTGAATATACCACCACTTGGAAGATGCGGGGCCAGACGGAAGGAACGTGAGAATATACATACCAAATTTGGGGGTAACGAGCACTTTCATGTCTACTCTGACAAGAAGGTTGAGGTGTGGCGTTTCCTCGTGATAGAGCTTAACGATCCATCCAAGGCGGCCATTCCATGAGCGGGTTAGCAAACACTGGGGGAGGCTGCTGACCTTCCAAGCTTTTGGAGCCTTCTCTGTATCGTCAACAACCCAGGTTCGAGGGTCCAAGTCTTCCACTGCTGCCGAGATATCAAGCTCAAGAACTCGGAGGTCTTTGCTTTGACTCCCATACCCCTCCGTGACGCCAGAGGAGTGGAAGAGAGAGCTCCGTCGTCTGATCGAGAGGACGAGTCTGCAGGTGTTGCGGTGGCGCATCTGTAGAGGATGCAGCTGGCTAAGAGGATCTTGAAAAATCGCATGTTGGAAGAACGAGAAGCGGTAACGGGTGGGGGATCTTCGCAGGCAGAAGGTATCATACCACTGGACGAGTCCGTTCACCAAAGAAGCGTGCTACCCTGATGAAGGGAGACGGAGGTCGAAAGTGAAAGACGAAGGTTAAAAAATCAAAGGTGACTGAAATTAGGGAGACATAGTTAGGGGGGGGCCGAATGATGTAGAAGTAAATTTTTAGAATTGATTGCCAAGTGAATCTGGAAGTTCACATCTGTCAGAAAATTTAAAATGCGTCTGGAAGTTCATTCCATGTGAACCGCCTCCAAAGCATCTCCAAGTGGCGTCAACTCATCAGTTCTTGAAGCTGTCTAAACCGGCGCCCTCGCAGACGCGGCCTTTGTCCTTCCACTTGACCTGTGGCAGAAGTTGACTTGCGACCCACCTCGCAGTTGTGGTGTGAGTGCTGCCATCTCCAAACGGCTCATCTGTTTGATCGACGTGCCCTCCCTCTGATGAGATGGCCTCAAATGAACCAGGGATGACCGATTCCCCCTCTGCCAAAGCCTGGAAGACGACCAACTGATCTTGGAGATATTCATCAACAAGTCCCCCTTTCCTGACCTCAACATCGAGCTCATCCACAACCTTCTGAGCAATCTTAGTGCTCAAGTCATCCACGGTCTTGTTCTTGCTCTTCTCGTCATACAACCAGTCTCGCCCAAAACGTAGGCCCATTGATGTATGGGCCACAAGCAGAGCGTACATCCGAGCCGGATGTCTGCTGTCGTCAACGACAACGAATTCTGCTTCTGCGTCCTCAAAGACGAGTCCAATTTCGAACAGTAACGCCTTTTTCAGTGGATCTTGCAGATATTTCGGAACGACAATGGATACATCAATCTTCGTGATCTCTCCACGCTCCTTCGGCCACAAAGGTTCCTTGATTCTATGTCCTGGTTTAAGAGGAGTGATGCCAAATTTTGCTGAGCCAATCTGCCGCGGACCATGAGACCATCCACGGAATTCGAGTTTTCTTTCGACCTTGATGCCAAATCTTTCAAGAGAGGGCAGAAGCACTTGATCAAGGTACTCAAACGAAAGTGAGAAGCTGACATTGGTTCCACCTTGGATAGTAAGGGTAATCGGCGCGCCTTTGCCATCACCTGCGAAGAGCAGGAACGGTAGAACCGCTTGGAAGATCAAGAGAATACTTGATACGGACTCCGCCTTGACTTTGATATTTCGATTGACAAGGTCTCTCGGGGATAGCTTGGCTTTGAATTCAAGGGACTTGCTCCCAACGGAGCAACCAGTGACTTCTGCTGCAGTGGCATCTGCCAGAGTTCTGATGCAAGCAACATGCTGTGCTTTCAAGCCTGGTGAAAGTTAGCACAGAAATGAAGACCACATGTATTGAGCTCACCACCACCACGCTTTCCTTCTCGGTTTCCACGGACATTGTCAATTCGAAGTGGTGCGCCTGTCAGTGCAGCAAGAGCAACTGCGACTCTGACCAATTGGCCTCCTCCCTCTCCAGTCCTCCCATCTAGCCTCACCATTCTCGAGGCCATACCGAGTTCGTGGTTAATGTGGACCCGTTGTGTGGCTGGGGTGATTTGATGCTGTTGCCTGGCCTCGTTCGGGTTTGGTCAGCCTTGCCGGCAGAAGGAGAAGGGAGCTCGGGATGACGCTGTGCAGATCCCCGGTGTTCGGTCAGTGCGTGACTTGAAGAGACTAAAACGAAGCATCGTGAATGTTCTTCAAGTAAAGGATCTCTTTTATATTCTTCTCATAGAGCGTGAGTCACGCCGATTTCTTTTGTTGCGCCCTTTGGAGAGACATGGGATGAAAATAAATCCGTTTCAAGCCCCGGATTTCTACGGCAGCCCGTTCCGTGGGGGCGGTGCTCCCCACTGCTTCGCCCCCCGCCTTCGCTTGGGAGCTCTTTGACATCAACACGAGCCTTGTCCTACCTTATTCCTGACAGACAACATTGCACAATCGAAAGAATGCGGATGCTCCTTCGTGCGACTTTTTCCAAGACCTGACCAACGGAGTGACAGGAGCAGGAGATGTCTATGATGCGCCAGCCTTCGCACGCGGGCTCGATGTCGAGCTCAACAGCCAGCCCCAAGCCGGGGCGCTACAGTATCTTCAGGAAGAAGACCTCAATCAGCAGCAGCTCGGTTCCACGAGAGGAGCACTTTTCGCCCGACAAGGTATACGAGGTATGCGGTTCCTTCCCCAGCACGGTTCTCCTGCTGACAGCTTTGAAGCCCTCTCACTCAGACAAGATGCTGAATCCAAACTCCCCCCTCTCAATGCCCGACCTCGAAACTTCAAGATCCAACGGCCTACCATCTCCGGACAGTTTCATTGCTGCGACCCATGACATCGAGTACCAACACCTCCGGGAAAACATCAGGCGCATACGAAAAGCGGCATCAGATGCAAAGAAAGTGGATGCGGCGTGGGAGGTCTACAAGAAATTGAGGGACGAATCTCTACAGCAATGCAAAAGTCTACTGGCAAAGTCTCGTAAGGGCCTGTTTGCTCCGCGATTCTATTGGGGATCTGGTCCCTACTCGGAAAGCCGGCAGACGATGGATTCAGAAAGCAACAGTCGACAGCAGTCACTCGATTATACAAGTATCGGACCATTAGATACGCGGTCATCGCACAGCGGTCCCGGCACTGAAACGGCTCCGCCGTTCCAAATCAATGATCAATGGCTTGCGGCGATTCAGGAATACAAGGCAACTCAAGAGCTGATGCTCAGAAACCTCAGGAATTCGTTGCTAGACAAGTACTTGGAGTACGAACCAAATGCATCAGAACGACAAGTGGAGGCATTCTTGGCCGACAAAGCTCGCCGGAAGAACTTGATTGCTCAGATGAGAGATACCAGTGTCCATCGGATGAAATCAGAAAAGCATATGTTCTGGGACCAATACCAGATCCGTTCTTCTGACTTTGAAAGGCTGAAGATTGATCTACAAGCAATTGAGCAGCTGATCAACTCTGCAGGAGCAAGTGATGAGGCACCCAATATGGCTGTTCGGGAATGTGTCATTGCCAAGAACGGAGACACGATACTGGAATTCGCAAACGCGGGTTCGGAGAACCATCCAATCTTGAGATTTCGAGTCTCTTCGCATCTCTTGGCTGAGCATTCGCCGCTGTTCGCCCAGTTTCTTTCTCCTCAACCTGGAAATAATCCTCCCCTTGATATGATCAGTCAGCTTCCACCACCCCCTACAAGGCATGTTTGCAAAGATGGAATGGAAGTCAAAGTCTACCGAATGCCACAGATCGAGCTCAACAAGAACGAATCACTCAAGTTTGTCCTACACGCTGCTCATATGCATAAAGACAGAGTTCCTAGAGAAGTCACCTTCCAAACTTTCGTCAACATCGCAGAAGTATGCTTAAAATATCAGTGTACGCAACCGCTTGAGATGCACGTGGAGTACCAATGGTTACCGCAATGGATTGCCAAGCTCTACGACGATGAATATGACGGATTTTTGGTGATTAGTTATGCATTTGGACTTCGAAGGATCTTCACCAGGATGTCGAAGACTGCTATCCTGAATGCAGTGGACGAGGACGAAATCAGGAGCAAGGAAGCTTGGCCCCCAGCTGTCAAGGAGAAGATTATCGCTACCAGAGCAGCGAAGTTGGCTCAGATATATGATTGTTGTACCGCAGCTATTGCGGAATATTTGAAGACACCAGCGGAGGTTATAGGGCGTCGAACGAGTGTCATCGGATCCCTCCAATTGACAACTTCGCCTCGTTGTCCACGGGGGTCTCACCAATGTGATGCAACCAACCTGGGCTGGCTGATGCTTGTCTACAACGAATTGCGAGTCCTGCCAAGTATCATGAAGAATGCTGCTATCGATGACCTAGCAAAACCGCCGAAACGGAGCCTGGAGCAATTAATCGCCTGCTTGAGCTTGATGCCAAGCGCTCCTCAAGTTCATAGCGGTGTCTGCGACCACGCTCCATTGTTCCGAAATGCAATCAACGACGTTTACAATAGCGTCAGGGGATTAACCTTCCGTGACGTCTCTGGGAAGGACGGATGGGCACTCTCGAAACACTCAGCTCGGACTGGTGATCACGATGATTATATGGTGCAAGATCTGGTGGAGTTGGAAGCGCCGTTGGAGTCTGTTAAAAGAACGAAGAGAGCAGCGGCTATGTCGAATGAAGAGATAAACTTTCGAATTCTCTCACATCTCCACGAGATGGATGATCTTACTGCCGCTGCTATGATCGACCAGTCGTTCTATCGGGCTTACAAACGGAATGAAGCTCCGTTACTGAAGAATGTTATCAACGCCGAGAGGAGGAAGACATTTTCTCAAGCGAACACTGACGCTGCGCCAATTCGTCGAGCACTCAAAGCAGAGCTGTCACCGAATGGCATGAATGTCTCTATTCCCAGACAAGATGAAGAACCTAAATCTCTAGCCGCTGATCAGTTCAAATACCCATCTTCAGCAGGCCGCCAACCTTCTCTAAATGGGGACCTCTACGACGCCTCACCACCCTTGTCTCCCCTAAGCCGCGAGGACTTAAAACTAGAAGAGCACGAGGAAGCATACCGGATAATATGGGGCGAAGACGCCTCTATCCCAGATACGGCTCCGGAAATCATTGGGCAGCAGCTGAAAAGGCCGGTGGAGAGGAACGATAAGTGTTTAGTCGGTGATGTGGCGCGTACGGGTGATAAGGCGAGGCTGATGGAGGAGGAGGAGAAGTACTTGAGGGAGGAGCAGGAGCGGGAATTGGGAAAGGGAGGATTTGGAAAATGAATGAATGGATGGATGAGTTGTGGAGTTATGATGCATGAACTGGACATGGAACGGAGTTGGGATTCGGTAGCATGGCGTTTGGCGTTTCGGGGAATTGGAAAGGAATGGGGGGAGAGTATATACCCGTTGTGTATTTGCTTTAGGATGTATTTTCATGTATGATGTTATACATAGTTAGAAATCCTATCGAATCACATGATATCAACATTTCTCTCCCTTCCCTTCCAGTCCCCCCCCCCCAAAAAAAATAGAGTAGGAGAAGAACAACTCACTCAATTAAGTTCCCATCCGGATCCCGACAATACACACTCCTGATCTTCCCTCTCGCACCCGTCCTCTCCACAACGCCATCATCCGCCTTCTCACTTCCTAGATTAACCATCTCAACTCCATTCTCTATCAACTTGTTCCTTACGGCTTTCACATCGTCTTGGGTCAGGAAGCAGAGATCTGCGCTCCCTGCGCGGGCGGAAGCGGCTCTGGGCTCGAATTCCTTGCCAAGCGGATGTAAATTGATTTTCTGTGAGCCGAAGATTAAAGAATGCCTCGTTACAGAGGGTGTAGCGGCGGAGACGAAAGATTCGGGTTTCATTCCTAGGTTGGCCTTATACCTACCCTCTCATTTTCAAAATCAGTAGAGTATTGACATGTAGGAGAGGAAGTTTCGGAGATGGAGTTAAGAGACGTTTCGCTAGATCTAGACCTTTTATTTTGAGAACAGATAGAGATGCGAGAAATACACCGACCATTTTTGCGTGTTAGGGATGGAGGAGACGGTTAGGACTAGGTGGTCTAGGGATATTATGTGAGCTGCAGGTTGGGTGGAGGCCATTCTTAGTAGTTTTTGAGGGGAGAATGTTAGGAGTTGACGATGGAGGGCGAGAATTGGATTATACGTTGGAAGAACGTCGAATATATATTAGAGAATATATGCGAGGTCATCAGATGAAAAGGGGGCGGGGGAGCGAGCGAAGAGAGAAGTGCGGAGTGGGGGCGGTGATGTCAGAGGGCCAATCACAGCCGGGGCTGATGAGACAGCTCAAAAAATTCCCGACAGCGAGTTTCCAGCTTCGAGCTCCGAAGCCGACGGGGTCGACAAACAGAACAACAATGAACAGAAACTACAATATGCAGCTATTTCATGATGGATGGACGATATAACCCTCAGCGTGCAGGACTTTACAATTACAATTACAATTACGACGATCGTTACTACCATTCAGAAGACGAAGAAGAATTCGCAGACCCCTACAACACTAGCAATCACCATTTCGACCCGCGGAGCTCGAGGCCGGAAGCATACCATCCCGAAGAAGTCGAAAGAGAGCAGGGAAAAGAGAAGGAGAAGAAAGAGACCATGTCTTCCTGGCTAGGCCGCGTATCGACCTCCTCCCAAGCCCAATTCGCAGCCACGGCCCTCGTGAGTGGCGCCGTGGTCGCGGGCGCCATATTCGGGTACCAGGCTGTCAGGCGCCAGGAGAGGGTGAAGGATTTGAAGAGTGGGATTCCGGATACGGGGGGTGATAAGGTGGGTTTTGTTTTGTTTTTATTCTGTGGTTGGAGAGGGTGCTTCCTGGCCTGTGGGAGAGGTGGAAAGGAAGAGGGCAAGAGGGGAGGAGGAGGTGCGCGCAGGCTCGTAAGGATACATGGCTGATAGGAGAAGTGAAGCTTACAGATTTTGGGGCGGCGAAACCGAGTTCTGGATTGAGTAAAGAGGATGAGAGGAGTGCGGCGCTTGCTGCGAGGGCGCAGAGGGGGGATTATGATGATGGTAGGATTTATACACATATTTTCAAGTGCCGGATGAAAAGGTTCTCTAACTAGGCTGCAGAACTCATCCTCGAACAATTAGCACGGAATCGGGTCTTCCTTACAGACGCCGGATTACAGAAGCTACGCTCTGCGTTCATAATAGTTGTTGGCTGTGGAGGCGTGGGATCACATTGTACAGCAGCTCTGGCCCGTTCAGGAGTCTCATACATTCGCCTCATCGACTTCGACCAAGTTACACTCTCCTCCCTCAACCGACACGCAGTAGCAACTCTAGCGGACGTCGGAACACCGAAAGTATCCTGCTTAAAGAAAAGGTTACAGCAAATCACACCGTGGGTACATTTCGATCTCAAAAACGAGCTCTTCAGCCCAGCAGCCGCCGATACTCTGCTTGCTCCCTGGGACAGCCGGAAACCAGATTTCATAGTTGACGCCATAGATAACATTGACAGTAAAGTCGCCCTGCTAGAATACTGCCATAAGGCTAATCTCCCCGTCATCTCTTCTATGGGCGCGGGCTGCAAATCAGACCCAACACGCATCTTCATCGGCGACATCTCCGCCAGCACTGAAGACCCTCTCTCCCGCTCAACTCGCAGGCGTCTTCGGGCTTTGGGAATCTCCTCCGGAATTCCAGTCGTCTACTCCACCGAGAAACCAGGACCAGGAAAAGCCCAACTACTCCCACTACCCGAAGAAGAGTTTGCCAAAGGCTCGGTAGGAGATCTTGGCGTCTTACCCGATTTCCGAGTCAGGATCTTACCTGTTCTCGGCACCATGCCAGCCGTGTTCGGATACGCCGTCGCGAACCATGTTATTTTGCAGATCACGGGGTATCCGAATGAGTATGTGCCTGCGAAGGGGCGGGAGAAGATGTATGATGGGATTCTTGCGCAGTTACAGGGCTCGGAGGAGAAATTAGCTAGGGCTACGACGGAGGGTGAGGATGCGCAGGGATTAAAGTTGGGGGTTAGTGCGAGTGATGTGGGGTATGTGGTTGAGGAGGTATTTAGAGGGAAGAGTGTAGTTAGTCGGGTGAGCACGAGGTTGGCGTTGGTGAGGTGGCGGAAACCCGAGGGGAGTACTATTGAGCTTGGGGTGGAGGGGCAGAAGAGTAGTAAGGTGAGGCTGAGTGATTTGGTGTGTATGACTAAGGAGGAGGCGGTGGTGCATGAGAGGGAAGTGTTGAAGGGGAGTAAGACGCCGGAGGAGTTGTATGATAGGGAGATTGTGGAGTACACGGAAGCGAGGATAGAGGAGGAGATTGGGTATGAGAAATATAGATGATCACTTTTTCTCTCCCCTCCCCGTCAACAACACGCTTGATTGTGTGAAATGTGTCTGGTAAACACTTCTCGTATACACCTACTCATTCGCCCCTAACAGAATTTGAAAATGAGCATCAACGGGCTTCCCAAAATTAATCTTCAGAATATCCTATCCAAAAGTCAGTCATCTCAGCTCCTCACACACTTGCAATAGGAGCTCACCTGTGGACAAGCACTAAATGCAATCATCAAGTCCATCTCAGCCTTCAAACAAATATACTCCCCCTCTTTACTAGTAGGTGCCTCGAATGAAAGAGTAGTATGGTCATCATGAACCGGGATATTCATGAACAGATTAAGAGGCGAAGGCGTGAATTGCGGAGCTTTGATACCTGTTTCCTGTCAGCTCCCATAATTTCCTACCATCCCTCCCGCTTGTTCCTCCTCTCAAGAGCCCCATCAAACGAAAATCAATCCCCAGAAATATCAAACAAGCAACAACAAGTGAAGTAAAGAAAAGAGAGGAGAGAACCAACCCAAAGCACCCAACCCCTCAACCAAATTATCTGCACAATTCCTATGCCCCTCCCCACCCCCAAGCTCCCTGTACCTCGCATCGTCACAAGCAGCAATCAGCGTATCATGCACCCCCTCCGTCGTATCCTCCACTATTTCCAACAACTTCCTCCTCTTATTATCATAAAGTCCATCCCCCACTTTTGGAATGATACGGTTCAGAGACGCGCGCGTGTGTTGCATGGACATTTGTGTGGCGATTTCAGAGGGAGGGGTGGATGAGGATGGTGGGAAAGAGGATAAAGTGAAAGCCCAGGTGTCGACTACCTGTGTTCCGTACGTGTTGATGATTTTTATCGTTTGGCCGGCTCGGAGGGGTGTTGCGATGCCGTGGCGGGCGGGGATGGCTGTTAGTTGGGAAGACATTTTGAGGGCTTGAGATGAGTTGGAGATGGGTGAGAGATGAGTGTACGTTGGAATGGAAAGACGGTTGTTAGAAAGAATATGATTCTGGTTTGTTGTGTAGAGGTGAGGGGTATTAGGGTTGGATCGTGTGAGAGACAGATCGATAAGCTGATAAGAAAAAGGGGCAATGAGCTCCGAATATCGAGAGCAATGGTTGTGAGTAAGGATGTCAAGAGCGCGGCTCAAACAAAGACTTTGAGATTTCGAGGATCCCAGTTCGGCGATTGTTGCAAACCTTACTATTAGAAAACAGGACCCAATTTCGTCACGAAATCAGAACCAAGATTCTTCTGAACTGTAAATACTTTGTTCATCTTATTTATTCATACAATAAAAAATCTATGCAGTCATCATCCTCCCATTAATCTGTTTCTTCCTTACCTATCCGATTATTAGCAATTGATACTTAATACAAGGAAGGTTCAGCACTTACCATAGGCGCCAATACCGCAACGCCAATACCCAATGCAGTAACCGTAGCAACCAAACTCATTTTATTGAAACTCTTCCCGAGGATATCGAACGCCGCACTGGGTGCAACCCTTGTCCCAAAAACATCAATACCATAGGCAAACACCAAGCTTGTACTTTCCAAAAGAGCTGGTGTGGTAATGACATCCCTCACGCCAATCACCTCGCGCCTGTGCGTGAGGATCATCTTAGGGTCAAATTCAATGACTGGCTGGTAGCGGAAGAGTCCTTCCTCTGCCTCAGCTGGAGTGGGATCACGTCCTACTGGTCTGCTTGGATTCAAAATGGTTCGTGGTATGCCAACGATTGAGTTCGAAGATGTAAGAGTGCAAAGGAGTTGGCGAACCGTGATGCCTTGGCGTGTTTGAGTGACGGACATATGGCTGATTGATTCGGGAATGAGGAAAGTCTGGGAGATAACGTGAGGCAAAGCTGGTTCGGCATTGGCGACGTCAGATGGCTCGAGACTCGAGGAGTTCGAGCTTGCTCCCAGTGGTCCCCGGTCGTTGGGGACATCGGATTCGTAAAGTTCCGTGACAACAAGTTGATAGCCTTTGGATGCTGGGAGGCCACTGGTTGTAGGCAATATATCGCTCCACAGAGAGTAGACGAACCAATTCTCACTTATAGCCGAGGTGATTGGTTGAGTGGTATCGACTCCTCTGTGAGTCGTCGAGTGAAGCATGTCCCCAGAGACGGAGTCCAGTAGGTAGAAGGTCGCAATAGCAGCCGCTTCGGAAACAGCTGTGACAAGAACAAGGTTAGGGTTCAGGTACTTGTACATAACAGTGCGGTTAGGAAGAACGCGTCCGATGGAAGCAACAGGGTCGTGTGCTGGTCTCGACATGACTTTGACGATTTTTTGTCCAACGGGAGGTTGGAAAGTCCATGCAGTGATCGGAACGGCAAGAGGACCTTGGATGTCAAACTTCAGTCCCTTCACTTCGCCGCCCTTTCCTTGAACAACTAAGTACTCCTTAGGAGTCCATTTTGCCGGGATGTCGCCAGGGTTGCCATCCAGACCGATTGGAAGGATCCATGGACCTGCAGGGCTGTCAACGACAGCAGCACTCTGGACCGGGGGCCAGTGGCCGGGGTCCATCTTTTCATCAGCTTTCCCAGTGAGAGTTTGCACCAAGATATACTCTCCATCTGCTCCTCTGATTGTTGCAATGCCATTCGACGAATCAACCCAAATTCCTTTCACATCCCATTTCTTACCAGCAGAGATGTCGAAGGCCTTCAAAGACCAGACAACAACGCCTTGGTTGCCTGAATCAAGACCGTAGACCCGGCCACGTTGCGTAGCTACAATGGCCAGCTTGTGAAAGCCGAAATTGTCTCGTACCAAGACATCAGGTTTGTGAGAAGTAACATCAGTGGAAAGGATGCTGCTGATAATCCGGAAAGGAAGTTCTTGCAGGTAGCCAGGCAAATTGTGCAAGTCGTTGATGTGACGCTTGCAACGATGGATATACGCGGATAGAGGGTTGCTATGAGCTTCGGCCTCGAGCGTCTTAGCCAGACTTTCAGACTCAGGGATCTCGGCCCACTCAGCAGCAACAGCTCCGGAAAGACCTTCGACACGAGTCCAAGCTTCGGCTCCATTGCGGACCATGACCCAATCTTCCTCGCTCATGAGGATAGCAGATCTGACGGCATAACTATCAGTGCTTCTTTGAACGACTTCTGCAACTCCATGAACAAAAGAACCGTGATGTTTGCCAACCATGATGGGCCATCGTCCAAGGATTCCATGGGAAGCAGAGGAGACAATAATGACTTCGTCTTGTGTAGTTCGCGTGAAATACACATTGGCATCTTGAGAACTGGTTGAAACTGCTCCTTTCCCAGGCAGCTTTGGTAGCTCGTACTCTTTGTTGATATTTCCGGTTGCGAGGTCGATGTGATATACGTCTGCTCGGTTGGAAAGCGCTGACTGGCTATGAACCAAGAAATGCGGCATCGATTGTACCAATTCCGGCGCATGAATGGTGACCTTCACAATCTCCCCATCTGACTCCTTCAACGGTAGGCTTTGTAAGCTCCCGGATTTGCCCAGAATATTGACCTTCAGGTTCTTCATCGTCTTGTCTGTCCAAGCGATAATCGGCGCCGCAGAGTTAGCACCAACAAGGAGAACATCCTCCGGAGCGTGCACATCCCCCTTTGCCGTAAGCGTATACTCGTTGACCTTCTTCCCAGTAACCGGATCCAGGATCGAGACTTTAAGATTGTACCCTCCTCTCGCGCCATGCAGCGAGACTACAAAGACATCCTTCACATTCGTGCTAACCTGGAGAGGTAAATCCTCAGTCGAGCCCCGATACTCCCATTTTACATCCCCATTCGCACCCTTCAGCCTCCTCAGAACCGCCTTCCTATCCTCTTCAAATAGCGCCAGTATATCTTTTTCGCCCTCTCCAACGGCCGCAGTCTCCATGACTTCGATATCCTTCACCTGTCCCGTGAAATAATTCCCCCATTTTCCCCGCCCACTCATCGCATCCCATGCTTGCACACTCTTTCCCGTCCCTGAGACCAGTGTCCCTTCTCCCTCCACAGCTCTTAGATATCCTTCACCATCAAGAATCTGCCTCCAAACAACCTTTCCAGTGCCTGGGTGTACAGCGCCTAGGACGCCTAAGTCACTTAAAGTGTATAAAAGAGTGGCCTTCTCATCGCTTCGCGGTCGATGGAAAAATGTTGTGTGTGGTTGTGGGAGGCCGAGGAGTTCGTGTTGGTAGTCGATGCTGTAGGCCTCGTCGGCGAAGACAGCGAGGGTGGAAGGTAGGATTGAGAGGGTAAGCGCGAGAAGATTGAGTGGGAGCCGCATTGTGGATGTGTGCGAGGTTGAAGACCTCTATCAATGGGATCGATGAGCTTTCTCTTCTGGAGATGTTGCGGTTCTACGGTGGCCGAGACGAATTGCGTCAGTGGTGGTTTTATCACGTGATTGACCTTCAAAGATTGTTGAACAGGGGTCTTTTGATTGTGCCTGTGGTCGTAATTCAACAAATCATAGCTCATCGGCAGTTAACTAGCCTTCAATCAATACTTGAAAGTACATATAATTGATGTTTATTAGCTTGGAGAGGCTGGAAATAGGGGTTTCAAGGTAGCCAGAACATGAACTCCAATTAAATGCTACAGAATCTTCTCTATATTTTCACTTCCTCTTCTATATTGTCCTACGTTCGGACCACCCTAAGCGGTTGGCTCTCGGGGCTCCTTGAAAAAAACTTTCACGTGACGAACACCAAAGTCTCCCCGTTCTAGGGAATCGCACATCAGAACGCGATTGCGTCCAAATCCTTAGTACTCAGCTAGGGATTAGAGAGAAGAAGCTCAAGTATCTTTCTCTATATTTGAGTGGTTCTAGAATACGAGGGGCTTTTATTACGATTTTTTAAAGCTTAGGGGAGATTTCTTAAGGCTCTCGCTAGCTCTAAGTATACTAAAAAGAAACCTGGCCTTACATTACTCTCCTCTCCTTCTTCTCTTTATTACTTTCTCTTTTACTTCCTTTTAATAATGGATAATTCCAAGACCTGCTCATTATATACTAGACACTTGCCACTTTTAGCCTTTCCTCGCAGGCCTACAGGCGCTATCCATAAGATCTATATGGCCTATACGGTCCGTATTCCTCTTCTTTATCCTTGATCCCTTTAACCAGTTTCTAGGAGCGGCGATATACCCGAACTACCAATTAGTATCCTGCCTTATAAGAACTTAATCCAAATACCCTCCCTACCTCCCGGCAATAATAACGGTCGGTTACGGACGTCTCTGCGGACGAGCCAGCCCCGTAGCACTAGTAATGAATCCGTTAACCGTCTATTACAGCCCCAGTTTATACCATAGAGAATCCTCCTGCCAACCCACCTACTATACGGCCTCCTGCCTTTCTTTCCCGCTTCCGGCCAGCTCCTATACATATAACTAGTCTGCTTACGGGTTACTATATAGCTTGCAAAGCCCTCTATTTTGGCCATATAGATAATTACTTTAAGGCCTATTATAAAAAGAGTAATATAATACTTCCTCTAATCTATAAGTCTCCTCTATACCTCTCTTACCTCTTTATAGGTAATAATCCGCTTTATTAGGCCTTCTGAATAAATATCCGGATATATAATTATATTTTTGCCTTTATATTAGTTAAGTATAAGAAGAATATATGAATCGACTTCTCCTATAGGATCTAGTACTTTTAGATCTATAGCAAGCTCTTTTATTTCTAAGGCCTACTATAATCCGCTTTATATACCAAATCCTCTTTTATATAGCTTTTCTTTTATAATCCGCTTTTTATAACTAATATACAGGCTACTAACTTTCCTTACTTAGATTATATAGTTCTTTTATAGCTTATAAATATACTTATGAATTATAATCCGTTTATTATAGTCTATAAAATAGCCTATAAGTATCTTATAAGCTAGTAAACTAATTTCCGGATCTTATTTAACCTATAAATATACTTAATTCTCAAATCAGGTACTAATTATTATTATAAGAACCTTTTAATAAGTAATAAGGTTATAGCCCTTATTCCAGACAAGTATACGAATATAAGCCGCTATAATCTAGTACTTACGGTCTATAAGGCAGGCTATAAGTATCTGTAAATATATATAGTTAATATTATATATATAGTATATATACTATTCTATTATATCTTACTCTTTCTATATAGTAACCCGGGCTAGTACTACGGTTTATAGTTATAGAACCATAATAGGATCCGTTAGTAAATATAGCTCAAATAGCAGGTCTTTTACTAGTACTATTTCTATATCCGTCTAGCCTTCTCCCTATTCTTTTATACTAGCTGCCTCTTTTAGTAATATATTATTAATATATATATTACCTATAAGATTACCTTATTTGACTAGCTCTGCTTATACTAGTAAAATATTTGTATAAATATCTATATAGGACTTATAGATACTCTAATCCGTAAGAATATTTATATAAGTAATATTAGCTATTACTTTATTCTTTTATTAAGCTTTATAGGTAGTAATTACTTTATATAGTAGCTCTTTTAAGACTTAATAGCTATTATATAATACTTTAGTAAGCCAAGCTTCTTTATTACTTTTATAGCTAATTTATACTAGCCTGAGATTATAGATTACTTTTTAAATAAATAATAAGTAATTAATTATCCGGATTTCCTTTATTAGATCTTTATCCTAAAAGTAAGAGAGCTTCTTACGGATCTTAAGAACTACCTTTTCGGATAATATACGGGCTATATCTATATAATCGAGTATTAGAAGTATAGCCTTCTATATATATATCTGCTTTTATTTCTTAAGAGAGATATTATTTTCTTAATTTCTAATTTGGTTAATAAGGTTATTTATATTAAGCTTCTAGACCTATTATGGGATTCTATAGGTAAACTTATAGCCATAATTACTAGCTAGATATCTTATAGGCTATATGGCCTTAATAATAATCCAAAAGCCCTATATATAGTTCATAAGATACCTATAGCCCTACTTATATACTAGAAGAGGTTTCCTAAAGTATTTATAGCTATAATAATTATTTATAAGAATAGGTATTCCAAATACTAGTACCAGAATAATAGTTATATATTTACGGTTTATAAACCAGGCTTTCTAGACTAGGAAATTATCCGTAATAACTACTAGGTTATTTTATATAATTCATATCTCTTTTAGAAGTTCCGCTTATATATTAATATCGAGGTTTATATATTTATATAAGTAATTAAGTATATTTACAAATATATTTATAAGGAAATAGACTATATAACTATTATTATTTCGGGAACAAATAATAAGATTACCTAGTATTTCCAGGCTCGGTATATAGGCCCTATAGAGGCTTTCTAGTACCTATTTAAATATCTAATATATTAGGAGTTCCTCCCGGTTTAATATCTTATAATTCACTTCTCTAGATAGTATATAGTCTGCTTTATAGCTAATCTCTTACCCGAGCAAATTATAAATTGGGCCGCAAATACCTATTTAACCTTAATAGTCTTCTTTAAGTATAATATAATATATAAGAACAGATACTAGTACCTATATTACGAGTTCCTATAGTACTTTATATAGATTACTAAGATCCGGATATAAAAGTATTATAAGCAAAAATATAGTATTAGTTATATTTATTATTATAGCCTAGTTTCGAGTAAGCAGTTCTATTTATAGCTTTTACTAATAGTTATATGTAATCCGCAGTTCTTTAATAAGCTTTACTTAGTTAAGGGCATCTATTATCCTATATACTATACTACCTATATTACCTATAGCTTAATAGAAAATAATTAGAAATAGTTCTAGTACTTTAATAAGGCTATTTTATTAATAACCGGCTATAGTTTATAAATACTCTTTCTTATAGGTATTTGCTAGTAGCTAATTACAAATATATAAGTAATCTAGGACCGGTATAAGAAGTATTTCTATAATAACTTGGCCTATAAGCTAGCCTATAACCCGTTAATTAATTTCCTACTATCCTTAGTTAATTCTTATTATAATTATAGCCTCTTTTTACTTGATTTTAGCCTTATAGATCTCTAGTAAATACTTACGGATATTACCCTGCCTGAAAATACCTTTAACTAGACTATAAGTTACTATATAGCTAATCTATAGGTTAATTATACCTATAAGATATTACTAGTAACTATAATATAAGTCTAGCTAAATATAAATTAGTATTCTTGCTTTTAGATAATTATAATAGTAATTATAGACGATTTATAGACTATTTACTTCTACTTATAAGACCCGGATAGGACTAATAAAACGTTTCTTTATAAAACCCTCTATTACTATTACTATAGCTAAGGTAAGGTAGTTCTATATATAGTATTAACGGGTATTACGGCTTTTCTTTTCTCGGATAGATATATATTTTATTCCTAGTTCCAGATCCTATTCAAATTCAATAAGTTATCTATAAGTATAATTATTAAGACAAGCCGGTTTAGGGCTCTTTTATAATCTATAGACCTAATTATCTGAAATAAGGTACCCATATAATACAAGTACTACTTTAAGGTAATATACTAGCTAATAATTAATTTATAGTCGGTTATAGACAATATTCTCTTTAAAGAAATACCTGCAATCCTCGAGAGGAACTTTGCCTAGATCTTACTAGTAGTTCTATATAATTTATAGGCCAATATAATACGGGCCTACTTATAGCAAATATAGATCTGGCTATAGCTCTATTAGTTATTATTACGAATTAATATATAGGTCTATAATAACCTGTCCAAATAGGATTTTATAGACTGGATTAGTTATCTATTATATAACCTATTCTTAAATAAGTAAATTATACTCCTATCTTTTATTTTATATACCTAGTTAGTTACGGATCTAATTAATTATATTTACTTATAAAAATAACTCTTATAGGCCCTATATAACTACCGGGCCTTTAGTAGACAGGTAATCCTATTAATCCTAAATAATACGGTCTATAAGCTTAACTAAATAATCCTGGATATATTTCCTGGCCAGGAATAAATATATTTTATAGTAGATTTAGCTAATATAAATGAGGTGGATCCTGAAATTATAGAATTATCTCTAGAGATTTTATAAAGTATCTATTTACCGGATCTACCTCTTTCCAAGCTATAACTCAAGATTAATATACCCATAATACTCTTACGAAATCTCTGTTTATAAAAAGGGCTTTATAACGGGTTACAGATATTAATTTATAGCTTTGGGAGGTTCTCGATTTATATACGGCTACTAGATAGTAACTTTAATAGCTAATTATAGACGATTTTACGAATTAAGCTCTAATTAATAGATTAGTAATTATCTTTTATATTTTCCCATAAGTAGTTTCTACTTACTTTATTCTTTATAATAACTATTAATAAGTTATAAGGCCAGTTATTTGAGGTAATAGGAATAGATTTACGATTGCCGGTCTTTTCTTATAGCTAGTTCTATATAGCAGCCTTATAGGTAACCTTATAAATAGGGCTTTATATTCTTTTACTCTCTAATATAAATCATATAAGTAATATAATATACCCAGAAATATTATAAGGTCTTACTTAGCTTTTAATTTACTTACGGGCTATTTTTCTTCTTATACCGTTTATAAAAAGTTTATAAAGAGTCCGTACTAGCCTTAATTATATTCTAATCTCATTCGGGACGAGTTTAGGGCAAAATTATTACTAGCCCCGGAGCTTATATAAGGCCGCTAGTAATAATTTTAGTAAAGCGGCCCTAAACTCGTCTTTATATTATTATATATTTGGACTATCCTTAAGTAGTTAGCTCTCGGGACTTCTAGAAAAAAACTAGTTATATAAGGAATACCAGAATTACCTCCTTCTAGGAAATCGCATATTGGAATACGATTACATCCAAATCCTTAGGGCAAAGCTAGGGATTAGAGAGAAGAAGCTCGAGTACCTTTCTCTCTATTTTAGTAGTTCTGGAATACAAGGGGCTTTTATTATGATTTTTTAAAACTCGGGAGAGGTGGGATAAGGGGAATTCTCAGGGCTCTATCTAGCTCTCGAGATTCCTTAAAATCCAAGTTATATAAGGAATACTAAAACTCTCGTATACCGTATATTACTATTCTAATACCTAGTAAGCTTAAGGGAAGTTCTACGGGTATAAGAGAGAGCTTTATAAATAAGAATAAGGCTATAAGGGTTTATATAAGAAAAGAGGGAGCTTTATAAGCTTATAAGATAATTTAGAAGAAATTATAAATAAGAAAAAGAAAAGCTTTATAAATATAAGTAAAAGTTATAAAGAAATTATAAATAAAAGTATAATTAATAAGAAACTTATAAAAATAAATAAGGCTTAAAAGAGCCTATAAAAAAAGGCTATAATAATTTATAAAATAATTTTATAAATATAAATAAAACTTAAAAAGCTTATAAAAAATTAAAAAATCTTTATATATATAAATAAAACTATAAGAATTTATAAAAAGAAAAAAAGTATTTTATATATATAAATAAGAGCTATAATAATTTATTAAAAAAATAAAAAGCTTTATAAATATAAATAAGGCTTAAAAAAGAATTTTTATATATAATTTATATTAGAAATAAAAAATAAAAAATAAAAATAAACTAAATTTAATATATTAAATAATTAAAATATATAATTAAAATTATTTTATTAAAAGTAAATTAAATTAAATTTTATTAATTTATAAAAATATTAAAATAACTTTTAAATTAAGAAATATATCTTTAAGTATTTTAATTTAGAGAAGATTTTAAATATATCTAATAATATAAAGTTTTTAAAAAGCTCTTTTAATTAAAATTCTTTATATATAAAATTTTTATTTTATATTTAAAATTTTTTTTTAAATATTTTATATTAGAGAAAACTTATATTAACTTTTAATAATAATTTAATTTCAAAACTTATAAATAACTTAAAATATTAAATAATCTTATTATATAATATAATAGCTTTTATTTTTTTAAAAAAAATATTAAAAGATTTATTAAAATATATTTTTATATTTAAAAGAAATTAAAGAAAAATATTATATAAATATAATTTAAATCTTATATAAAGCTTAATAAATATTTATTTTATTTTTTAAATAATTTATATATATTTAGATTAAAATTTTAAATTAATATTCTTTAGTTTTTATTTAAAATACTTATATTATAAAAATTAATTTTATTAAACTTATATTATTATTAAGAGTTTTAATATTCTTTTATATAATTTAATATTATATATAATTATAATTATAAAAAATATTTAATTTTATAAGAGTTTTTAATATATAAGTATTTTTTTAATATTTTATAATAATATAAAATAAGTATTTAATTTAAAATAATATTTTAGATTTAGATTTATTATAATTTTTATTATATTAAATGTTTTAATAATATATAAATTTAATTAAACTTAAAATTTAAAAGAATTATATTAATATATATATTTAATTAAAATATAAATTAAGAGAATATTTTATATAAAAAGAATATAAGAGAAAAAAAAAGCTAAAGAAGCTTTATAAAAATAAAATAAGTTTAATATATTAAATAAAAATTTATAAATATAAGTTCTTATATATAGATATAAATAATTAAAATATATAATTAATATTTATATAATTAATAATTTTAATATTTTAAAGAAATTATATTAAGTTTAATATTTAAGAATTTATTCTATTAAATTAATTAAAAAAAGTTTATTATAAATTAATTAAATAATATATTATATAAGAAATATAAGAAATATAAGAAGTATAAGAAATATAAGAAATATAAGAAATATATTTTTAAATATTTTTAAAAAATCTTTTATATAAATAAATATTAATTAAAATTCTTTATATATAAAATTTTTATTTTATATTTAAAGACCTCTTTTAAAATAAACTTATATTAAATAATATTATTAATTTTTTATAATAATTTATTTTAGAAACTTATAAATAACTTAAAATATTAAAAGATTTATTAAAATATACTTTTATATTTAAAAAGAAATAAAGAAAATATTATTTAATATTAATAAATAGCTTTTATTAAAAAATTCCTAATTAAAAATAAGTAAAAATATTATATAAAGCTTAATAAACTCTTATTATTTTATTATTTATATATATTTAAATTAGTTTTTTAGTTTTTTAAACTTATTTATTTTTATTTAAAGAACTTATATTATTAAATTTAATATTTAAAAGAATTATATTAATATTATATATTTAATTAAAATATAAATTAAAAGAAAAGAAAAAGCTAAAAAAGCTTTTTATAAATTTTAATTAATTTTTTTTATATAGTTTATATTAGAAATAAAAGTTTATAAATATAAGTTTTTATATATATAAATAATTAAAATATATAATTAATAATTTTATTAATTTAAAGAACTTATATTAAATTTAAAGTTTAAGAATTTATAAAATTAATTATATTAATTTATAAAAATATAAAAATATAAAAATATAAAAATTCTTATTTAAATAATTTATAAATTAAATAATATATCTTTAAATATTTTATATTAAAGAAAAATATTATTTAATATTAATAAATTATATTTATTAAAATCTTTTTTTATAAAATACTTATTAATAAAAGAATTTATATATATTAAATTAATTTTTTAAAACTTATTTAAAATACTTATATTATTAAAATTTAATAATAATTATATATATATATTAATTTTAAATCTTAGTTATTAAAATATAAATTAAGAGAATAGTTTTAGCTTATTTTTAAATAATTTTATATATTTATAACCTATTTTCTTTCTTATATAATTTATTAAAAGTTTATAATAAGTTTATTACTAAAAAGATATTATTTAAAGCTACTCGGGACGAGTTTAGGGCAAAATTATTATTAGCCCCGGAGCTTATATAGGGCTACTAGTAATAATTTTAGTAAAGCGGCTCTAAACTTGTTTTCTCTATATTATCTTATATTTAGGCTACCCTAAGTAGTTAGCTTATAGGGCTCTATAAAAAAAACGGATTATATAAGGAATACTAGAATCTTCTCTTTCTAGGAAATTATATATTAAAATGTAATTTTATCCAAATCCTTAGAACTAAGCTTGGGATTATAGAGGAGATACTTAAGTACCTTTCTTTTTATTTTAGTAGTTCTGGAATATAAAGGGCTTTTTTTATAATTTTTTAAAGCTTAAGGAGAAAATCTTGAGTTAGGAGTTCTATATAAAATACAAAAAAAAAATCCTAACCTTATATTATTTTCCTTTTCTTTTTCTTTTTATTACTATAGATTCTTTCTGCTTTTATACTTCCTATAAGTAAAACCGGCCTGCTTCTGACTTTATTATAGAATAGGCTAAGCTATATAAAACTTACTATTATTATTAAGTTTGTATTCTCTCCTTTTTCTGGCTTAATTAACTAGTTAATAGGCCCAAAATATTACTAATTATAGCTAGTAGTATCCTATCTTATAAGAACTTAATCCAAATATCCTCTCTTTCTCCCGGTAATAATAATAGCTAATTACGGATATTTCTATAAATGAGCCAGTCCTATAGTACTAGTAATAGATCCGTTAACTGTCCGTTATAGCCCCCGTTTATATTATAGAGGATCCTCTTACTAACTTACCTATTATATGGCTTCTTGCCTTTCTCTCTTACTTCCGGCCAGCTCCCGTATATATAACCAGTCTGTTTATAGGTTACTATATAGCTTATTTTAGCTATATAGATAATTATTTTAAGGCCTATTATAAAAAGAGTAATATAATACTTCCTCTAATCTATAAGCCTCTTTTATATCTCTCTTATCTTTTTATAGGTAATAACTTATTCTATTAGGCCTTCCGGATAAATATCCGAATATATAACTATATTTTTGCCTTTATATTAATTAGCTATAAAAAGAATACCCGGATTAATTTCTTTTATAGGATCTAATACTTTTAGATCTATAATAAGCTCTTCTATTTTTAGGGCCTGCTCTAGCCTATTATATATACTAAACCCTTTTTTATATAGCTTTTCTTTTATAATCTACTTTTTATAACTAATATATAGGCTACTAATTTCTCTTACTTAGATTATATAGTTCTTTTATAGCTTATAAATATACTTACGGATTATAACCCGTTTATTATAGTCTATAAAATAGCTTATAAGTATCTTATAAACTAGTAAACCAATTTCCGGATCTTATTTAACCTATAAATATATTTAGTTCTCGAATTAAATATAGATTATTATTATAAAAATCTTTTTATAAATAATAAGGTTATTATTCTTATTCCGGATAAATATATAGATACAAGCTACTATAATCTGGTACTAATAGTTTATAAGGCAGGCTATAAGTATTTATAGATATATATAATTAATATTATATATATAATATATATATTATTTTATTATATCTTATTTTTCCTATATAATAACCCGGGCTAGTATTATAAGTTATAGTTATAGGACTATACCGGGACCTACTAGTAGATATAACTCGAGTAGTAGGCCTTTTACTAGTACTATTTCTATATCTGTCTAGCCTTTTCCCTATTCTTTTATACTAGCTACTTTTTCTAGTAATATATTATTAATATATATATTACTTATAAAACTACCTTATTTAACTAGCTTTACTTATACTAGTAAAATATCCGTATAGATATCTATATAGGACTTACGAATATTCTAATCTATAAGAATATCTATATAAATAATATTAGCTATTATTTTATTTTCCTATCTAGCTTTATAAATAATAATTGCTTTATATAGTAGTTCTTTTAAGACTTAATAACTATTATATAATACTTTAGTAAGCTAAGTTTCTTTATTACTTTTATAGCTAACCTATACTAGCCTAAAATTACAGATTACCTCTTAAATAGGCAGTAAATAATTAATTATCCGAATCTCTTTTACCGGGTCTTTATTCTAAAAATAAGAGAGCTTTTTATAGACCTTAAGAACTATATTTTCGGATAGTATATGAACTATATTTATATAATTAAGTACCAGAAATATAGCCTCCTATATATATATTTATTTTTATTTCTTAGAAGAGATACCGTTTTCTTAATTCTTAATTTAGTTAATAAGATAGTTTATACTAAGCTCCTAGACCCGTTATAGGATTCTATAAATAAACTTATGGCTATAGTTACTAGCCAGATATCTTATAGGCTATATGGCCTTAATAATAATCCGAAAGCCCTATATATAATCTATAATATACCTATAATCCCGCTTATATACTAGAAGAGGTTTCCTAAGGCATTTATAGCTATAATAATTATCTATAAAAATAAGTATTCCGAATACTAGTACCGGAATAATAGCTATATATTTATAGTCTATAAACCAGGCTTTCTAGACTAGGAAGTTATCTGTAATAATTACTAGATTATTTTATATAATTTATATCTTCTCTAGAAGTTCTATTTATATATTAATATTAAGGTTTATATATTTATATAAGTAATTAAGTATATCTATAAGTATATTTATAAAGAAATAGATTATATAACTATAGCTATTTCGGGAATAAATAATAAGATTACCTAGTATTTCCAGGCTTAATATATAGGCCCTATAAAGGCTTTCTAGTATCTATTTAAGTACCTAATATATTAGGAGTTTTCCCTAGTTTAATATCTTATAATCTACCTCTCTGGATAATATATTGTCTGTTTTATAGCCGACCTCTTACCCGAATAAGTTATAGACCGGGCTATAAATACCTATTTAACCTTAATAGCTTTCTTTAAATATAATATAATATATAAGGATAGCCGCTAGTACCTCTACTATAAGTTCCTATAGTACTTTATATAGGTTACTAAGATCCGGATATAGAAGTACTATAAGCAAGAATATAGTATTAGCTATATTTACTATTATAGCCCAGTTTCGGGCAAGCGGTTCTATTTATAGCTCTTACTAATAGTTATATACGGTTCGTAGTCCTTTAATAAGCTCTATTTAGTTAAGGGTATCCGTTATCCTATATACTATACTGCCTATATTACCTATAACTTAATAGAGAATAATCGGAAATAGTTCTAGTATTTTAATAAGGTAATCCGGTTAATAACCGGCTATAGTTTATAGATATTCTTTCTTATAGGTATCCGTTAGTAACTAGTTACAAATATATAAGTAGTCTAGGACCGGTATAAAAAGTATTTCTATAATAACTTGGCCTATAAGCTTACCTGCAATCTATTAATTAACTTCTTATTATTTTTAGTTAATCCTTACTATAATTATAGCCTCTTTTTATTTGGTCTTAACTTTATAGATTTCTAGTAGATGCTTATAAATATTGCCCTATCTGAGAATACTTTTAACTAGACTATAAGCTATTATATAGCTAATCTATAGATTAATTATATTTATAAAATATTACTAGTAATTATAATATAAGCCTAGCTAAATATAGACTAGTACTCTTGCTTTTAGATAATTATAGTAGTAATTATAGATAATTTATAAATGGCCCACTTCTACTTATAAGGCCCTAGTAATACTAATAAAACGTTTTTTTATAAGACTCTCTACTACTATTATTATAGCCAAAATAAAGTAGTCCTATATATAGTATTAATAGATATTATAGCTCTTTTTTTTTCCGAATAGATATATATCTTATTTCTAGTTCCGGATCCTATTTAAGCTTAATAAGTTATCTATAAGTATAATTACTAAAACAAGCCGGCTCGGGGCTCTCTTATATTCTATAGACCTAATTATCTAGAATAAGATACCTATATAGTACAAGTACTACTTTGAGGTAATATACTAGCTAATAGTCGATTTATAATTAGTTATAGATAATATTCTTTTTAGAAAAGTATCTATAATTTTCGGGAAGAACTTTATCTAGATCTTACTAGTAGTTTTATATAGTTTATAGGCTAATATAATATAGGCCTGCTTATAGCAGATATAGATCTGGCTATAGCTCTATTAGTTATTATTATAGATTAATATATAGGTCTGTAATAACTTATCTAAATAGGATTTTATAAACTAGATTAGTAGTCTATTATATAATTCATTCTTAAATAGGCAGATTATACTCCTGCCTTTTATTTTATATACCTAGTTAGTTATAGATCTAATTAATTATATCTATTCCCGAAAGCGATTTTTATAGGCCCTATATAATTACCGGGCCTTTAGTAAACGAGTAATCCTATTAATCCCAAATAATATAGTCTATAAGCTTAATTAAATAATTCTGGATATATTTTCTGGCCAGAAATAGATATATTTTATAGTAAATTCGGCTAATATAAATAAGGCAGATCCTGAAATTATAGAATTATTTCTAGAAGTTTTATAAAATATCTATTTACTAGGTCTATTTCTCTCTAAACTATAACTCAAGATTAGTATACCTATAATACTTTTACGAAATCTTTATCTATAAAAAGGGCTTTATAATAGGTTATAAATATTAATATATAGCTTTAGGAAATTCTTAATTCGAATATAGCTACTAGGTAGTAACTTTAATAGCTAGTTACAGACGATTCTATAGATTAAGCTCTAGTTTATATATTAGTAACTATCTTTTATATTTTCCTATAAGTAGTTTCTATTTGTTTTATTTTTTATAATAACTATTAATAAGTTATAAGGCTAGTTATTTAAAGTAATAGAAGTAGATTTATAATTACCGGTCTTTTCTTATAGCTAGTTCTATATAGCGGCCTTATAAGTAATCTTATAAGTAGGGCTTTATATTCTTTTATTTCCTAATATAAATCATATAAGTAATATAGTATATCCAGAAATATTATAAGGTCTTATTTAGCTTTTAATTTATTTATAGGCTATTTTTCTTCTTATATTATTTATAAAGAGTCTATAAAGAGTTTATACTAGCCTTTATTATATTCCAATCTTATTTAGGACAAGTTTAGAGCAAAATTATTACTAGTCCCAGAGCTTATATAGGGCCGCTAGTAATAATTTTAGTAAAGCGGCCCTAAACTTATTATTTCTTTATATTATTATATATTTGGACTATTTTTAAGTAGTTGGCTTCCGGGGCTTCCTGAAAAATATAAGTTATATAAGAAATACTAGAATCTTTCTCTTTTAGGGAATTATATATCGGAATATAATTATATCCAAATCCTTAGGGCTTAGCTTAGGATAAAAAAAAAGAAGCTCAAGTACCTTTCTTTTTATTTTAGTAGTTCTGGAATATAAGGGGCTTTTATTATAATTTTTTAAAGCTCGGAAAAAGAGAAAGGAAATTCTTAAGGTTTTAGCTAGCTTTTGGGGCTTCCTAAAAATACAGGTTATATAAGAAATACTAAAAAAAAACCTGGTTTTATTTTATTCTTCTCTTTTTCTTCTCTTTATTACTCTCTCTTTTATTTATATTATAGACCCTCCCTGCTTTTATATTACCTATAAGTAAAATTGGCTTATTTCTAACTTTATTATAGAATGAATTAAAGTATATAAGAGCTATAATTACTATTAAGTCTGTATTTTCCCCCTTTTCCTAGCTTAACTAACTAGTTAATAGGCCCGGTTAGCTACTAATTATATCTAATAATACCCTGCCTTATAAGAATTTGATCCGAATATTCTCTTTATTTCCCGGTAATAATAATAGTTAATTATAAACGTCTCTATAAATAAGCCAGCCCTATAGTACTAGTAATAGATCCATTAACCGTCCGTTATAGCCCTAGTTTATATTATAAAAAACCCTTCTATTAACCTATTTATTATATGGCCTCCTGCCTTTCTTTCTTACTTCTGGCTAGCTCCTATATATATAACTAGTTTGCTTATAGATTATTATATAGCTTATAGAGCCCTTTATTTTGGCTATATAGATAATTGCTTTAAGGCCTATTATAAAAAGAATAATATAATACTTCCTCTAATTCATAAGCCTTCTTTATATTTCTCTTACCTCTTTATAGGTAATAATCCGCTTTATTAGACTTTTTAGATAAATATCCGGATATATAATTATACTTTTACCTTTATATTAATTAGCTATAAAAAGAATACCCGAATTAACTTCTCCTATAGGATCTAGTACTTTTAGATCTATAATAAGCTCTTCTATTTCCAAGGTCTACTATAGCCTGCTTTATATACTAAACTCTTCTTTATATAACTTTTCTTTTATAATCTACTTTTTATAACTAATATATAGGCTATTAACTTTCCTTACTTAGATTATATAGTTCTTTTATAGCTTATAGATATACTTATAAATTATAATCCGTTTATTATAATCTATAAGATAGCTTATAAATATCTTATAAGCTAGTAAACCAATTTCTGGATCTTATTTAACCTATAAATATACTTAATTCTTAAATTAGATACTAATTATTATTATAAGAATTTTCTAATAAATAATAAGGTTATAGCCCTTATTCCGGATAAGTATATAAATATAAGCTACTATAATCTAGTATTTATAATTTATAAGGCAGACTATAAATATCTATAAATATATATAATTAATATTATATATATAATATATATATATTATTTTACTATATCTTATTTTTCCTATATAGTAACCCGGGCTAGTATTACGGTTTATAGTTATAGGACTATAATAGGATCTATTAGTAAATATAGCTAAAATAGCAGGTTTTTTACTAGTATTACTTCTATATTTTTTCGGCTTTTTCCTTATTCTTTTATACTAGTTATCTCTTTTAGTAATATATTATTAATATATATATTATCTATAAGACTATCTTACTTAACTAGCTTTATTTATACTAGTAGAATATTTATATAAATATATATATAGGACTTATAAATATTCTAATTTATAAGGATATTTATATAAGTAATATTAGCTATTATTTTATTCTTCTATTAAGCTTTATAGATAGTAATTACTTTATATAATAGCTTTTTTAAAACTTAATAGCTATTATATAATACTTTAGTAAACTAAGCTTCTTTATTACCTTTATAGCTAACTTATACTAGCCTAAAATTATAGATTATTTCTTAAATAAATAATAAGTTATTAATTATCCGGATTTCCTTTATTAGATCTTTATATTAAAGGTAAAAGAACTATTTATAGACCTAAAGAATTACTTTTTCGAACTATATATAAGCTATATATATACTATTAAATACCAGAAATATGGCTTCTTATATATATATCTATTCTTATTTCTTAGGAAAGAAGCTATTTTCTTAATTCCCGATTTAGTTAATAAAGTTATTTATACTAAGCTTTTAGATCTATTATAGAATTCTATAAATAAACTTATAATTATAATAACTAGTTAGATATCTTATGAACTATATAGTCTCGAAAATAATCCAAAAGCCTTATATATAGTTTATAAGATATCTATAACCCTATTTATATATTAGAAAAAGTTCCCTAAAGTATTTATAGCTATAATAATTATTTATAAGAATAGATATCCCGAATACTAATACCGGAATAATAGTTATATATTTATAATCTATAAACCAGGCTTTTTAGGCTAAGAAATCGTCTATAATAATTACTAAATTATTTTATATAACCCGTACCTTTTCTAGAAGTTCTATTCTTATATTAATATTAAGGTTTATACTTTTATATAAGTAATTAAGTATATTTATAAGTATATCTATAAAAAAATAAACTATATAACTATTAAAGTTTCAGAAATAGATAATAAGATTACCTAATATCTTTAAACTTAATATATAGGCCCTATAGAGGCTTTCTAGTACCTATTTAAGTACCTAATATATTAGGAGTTCTCTCTAATCTAGTATTTAGTAATCTATTTCCCTAGATAATATATAGTCTGTTTTATAAATAATTTCTTATCTAAATAAATTATAGACCGGGCTATAAATATTTATTTAATCTTAATAGCTTTCTTTAAATATAATATAATATATAAGAATAGCTACTAGTACTTCTATTATAAATTCTTATAGTATTTTATATAGGTTACTAAGATCCGGATATAGAAGTCCTATAAGTAAAAATATAGTATTAGCTATATTTACTATTATAGTCCGGTTTTGAATAAGTAATTCTATTTATAGCTCTTACTAACGGTTATATATAGTCTATAGTTCTTTAATAAGCTCTATTTAATTAAGGGCATCTATTATTCTATATATTATACTACCTATATTACTTATAGCTTAGTAAAGAATAATTAGGAATAGTTCTAGTATTTTAATAAGACTATTTTATTAATAACTAGCTATAGTTTATAGATATTCTTTCTTATAAGTATCTATTAGTAGCTAATTACAGATATATAAGTAATCTGGAACTAGTATAAAAAGTATTTCTATAATAACTTAGCTCGTAAGCTAGCCTATAACCTATTAATTAATTTCCTGCTATCCTTAGTTAATTCTTACTATAATTATAGCCTCTTTTTATTTGGTCTTAGCCTTATAAATCTCTAGTAAATACTTATAAATATTACCTTGCCTGAAAATACTTTTAATTAGACTATAAGCTACTATATAGCTAATTTATGAATTAATTATACCTATAAAATATTACTAGTAATTATAATATAAGCCTAGCTAAATATAAACTAGTACTTTTACTTTTAGATAATTATAGTAATAATTATAAATAATTTATAAACTACCTATTTCTACTTATAAGGCTCTAGTAGAACTAGTAAGACATTTCTTTATAAGACCCTCTACTACTATTATTATAGCTAAGGTAAAGTAGTCCTATATATAATATTAACGAATATTATAGCTTTTTTTTTTTTTAAATAAATAAATATTTTACTTCTAGTTCCGGATTCTATTTAAGCTTAATAAGTTATTTATTAATATAATTACTAAGACTAGCCGGTTCGAGGCTCTCTTATATTTTATAGACCTAATTATCTAGAATAAGGTATCTATATAGTATAAGTACTACTTTAAGGTAATATACTAACTAATAGTTAATTTATAATTAGTTATAAATAATATTCTCTTTAAAGAAATACCTGTAATTCTCGGAAGGAACTTTACCTAGATCTTACTAGTAGTTCTATACGGTTTATAGGCTAATATAATATAGGCCTACCTATAGCAAATATAGATCTGGCTATAGCTCTATTAGTTATTATTACGGATTAATATACGGGTCTATAATAACCCGTCCAAATAGGATTTTATAGACTAGATTAGTAGTTTGCTATATAATTCGTCCTTAAATAGGCAGATTATATTCCTGTCTTTTATTTTATATACCTAGTTAATTATAGACCTAATTAATTATATCTATTTATAAGAATAACTTTTATAAGCCTTATATAATTACTAGGCCTTTAGTAAATAGGTAATTCTATTAATCCTAAATAATATAGTCTATAAGCTTAACTAAATAATTCTGGATATATTCTCTAGCTAGAAATAAATATATTTTATAATAGATTTGGCTAATATAAATAAGGCAGATCCTAAGATTATAGAATTATCTCTAGAAATCTTATAGAATATCTATTTACCAGATCTGCTTTTCTCTAAGCTATAACTCAAGATTAGTATATTTATAATACTCTTACGGAATCTCTATTTATAGAAAGAGCTTTATAACAGGTTACAGATATTAATTTATAGCTTTGGGAAGTTCTTAATTTATATATAGCTACTAGGTAATAACTTTAATAGCTAATTACAGATGATTTTATAAATTAAGCTCTAATTAACGGATTAGTAACTATCTTTTATACTCTTTTATAAATAGTTTTTACTTACTTTATTCTTTATAATAACTATTAATAAGTTATAGAACTAGTTATTTAAGGTAATAAGAGTAGATTTATAATTCCCGGTCTTTTCTTATAGCTAGTTCTATATAGTAGCCTTATAGATAACCTTATAAATAGGACTTTATATTCTTTTATTCTCTAATATAAATTATATAAGTAATATAATATACTTAGAAATATTATAAGGTCTTATTTAGCTTTTAACTTATTTATAAGTAACTTTATATACTTATAGGCTATTTTTCTTCTTATATTATTTATAAAGGGTCTATAAAAAGTTTATATCTAATTTATATATTTAGCTAAAACCCTTTACTAACTAAGTTATATAACTTTGGCCAGGGCCTTTATTATATAATATACCTCTTTTAATTCCAAATTCATTTGGAATAAGTTTAGAGTAAAATTATTAATTGGCCCCGGAGCTTATATAGGGCTGCTAATTAATAATTTTAGTAAAGCGGCCCTAAACTTGTCTTTTCTATATTGTCCTATTTTTAGGCTACCCTAAATAGTTAGCTTATAGGATTCTATAGAAAAAACGGGTTATATAAGAAATACTAGAATCTTTTCTTTCTAGGAAATCGTATATTGGAATATAATTATATTCAAATCCTTAGTACTTAGCTAGAGATTAGAGAGAAGAAGCTCAAGTACTTTTCTTTATATTTTAGTAGCTCTAGAATACAAGTAGCTTTTATTATAATTTTTTAAAGCTTGGAGGGAAATCTTAAGCTAGGGGCCCCGTAAAAAGCACTAAAAAAAAATCCTAATCTTATATTACTTTTCTCTTTTTCTTCTCTTTATTACTATAGATCTTTCCCGCTTTTATACTTCTTATAAGTAGAACCGGCCTGCTTCTGACTTTATTATAAAGCGGACTAGATTATATAAAACTTGCTATTACTATTAAGTTTATATTCTCTCTCTTTTCTGGCTTAATTAACTAGTTAATAGGCCCGAAATATTACTAATTATATCTAGTAGTATTTTACCTTATAAGAACTTAATTCAAATACCTTTCCTATCTCCCGGTAATAATAATAGTTAGTTATAAATATTTCTATAAACGAGCCAGCCCTATAGTATTAGTAATATATTTATTAATTATCTATTATAGTTCCAATTTATATTATAGAGGATCTTTTTACTAACCTATCTATTATATGGCCTCTTGCTTTCCTTTCCCGCTTTCGGCTAGCTCCTATATATATAACTAGTCTACTTATAAGTTATTATATAGTTTATAGAGCTTTCTATTTTAGCTATATAAATAATTACTTTAAAGCCTATTATAAAAAAGATAATATAATACTTCCTTTAATCCGTAAGCCTTTTCTATATCTCTCTTATCTCTTTATAGGTAATAACTTGCTTTACTAGGCCTTCCGAACTAATATCCGGATATATAATTATATTTTTACTATTATATTAATTAGCTATAAGAAGAATATCCAGATTAATTTCTTCTATAGGATCTAGTACTTTTAGATCTATAATAAGCTCTTCTATTTCCAAGGCCTATTATAGCCTGCTCTATATACTAAACCTTCCTTTATATAGTTCTTTTTCTATAACTTGCTTTTTATAACTAATATCCGGACTACTAACTTCTCTTACTTAGATTATATAATTCTTTTATAGCTTATAGATATATTTATAAACTATAACTCGTTTATTATAGTTTATAAGACGGCCCATAAATATTTTATAAGTTAGTAAACCGATTTCCGAGTCTTATTTAACTCGTAAATATACTTAATTCTTAAGTTAGATATGAATTATTATTATAAAAACCTCTTTACTAGTAATAAGGTTACTATTCTAATTCCGAATAAATATATAAATATAAGCTATTATAATCTAGTACTAATAGTTTATAAGGCAGGCTATAAGTATCTATAGATATATATAATTAATATTACTTATATAATATATATATTATTTTATTATATCTTATTCTTCCTATATAATAACCCGGACTAGTACTATAAGTTATAGTTATAGGACTATACCGGGACCTGCTAGTAAATATAGCTTGAATAATAGGCCTTCTACTAGTATTATTTCTATATTTATTTAGCCTTCTCTTTACTTTTTTATACTAGCTACTTTTTCTAATAATATATTATTAATATATATATTATTTATAAAACTATCTTACTTAACTAGCTTTATTTATATTAGTAGAATATCCGTATAGACGTCTATATAGAACTTATAGATACTCTAATTTATAAAAATATTTATATAAATAATATTAATTATTACTTTATTTTCCCGTCTAGCTTTATAGATAGTAATTATTTTATATAGTAGCTTTTTTAAGACTTAATAGCTATTATATAATACTTTAGTAAGCTAAGCTTTTTTATTACTTTTATAACTAATTTATACTAGCCTAAGATTATAGATTATTTCTTAAATAAATAATAAATAAATAATTATCTAAATTTCTTTTACCGGATCTTTATTCTAAAAATAAGAGAGCTTTTTATAGATTTTAAGAATTACGTTTTCGGATAATATATAGGCTATATTTATATAATTAAGTACTAGAAGTATAGCCTCTTATATATATATTTATTCTTATTTTTTTAGAAAAGATACTATTTTCTTAATTCCTGATTTAGTTAATAAGGTAGTTTATACCAAGCTCCTAAACTTATTATAAGACTTTATAGGCGAACTTATAATTATAGTTACTAGCTAGATATTTTATAGGCTATATAGCCTTAATAATAATTTAAAAGCCCTATATATAATTTATAGTATACCTATAATTCTATTTATATATTAGAAGAGGTTCCCTAAGGTATTTATAGCTATAATAATTACCTATAAAAATAAGTATCCCGAATACTAGTACCGGAATAATAGCTATATATTTATAATCTATAAACTAGATTTTCTAGATTAGGAAATTATTTATAATAATTATTAGATTATTTTATATAATTTATATTTTTTCTAGAAATTCTATTTATATATTTATATAAATAATTAAGTATATTTATAAATATATTTATAAAAAAACGAATTATATAATTATAGCTATTTCGGAAACAAATAATAAGATTATCTAATATCCCTAGGTTTAATATATAAGCCCTATAAAGGCTTTCTAGTATTTATTTAAATACCTAATATACTAGAAGTTCTTTTTAGTTTAATATCTTATAATTTATTTCCCTAGATAATATATAATTTATTTTATAGCTAATCTCTTACCTAAGTAAGTTATAGATCGGACTATAAATACTTATTTAATTTTAATAGCCTTTTTTAAATATAATATAATATATAAAAATAACTACTAGTATCTTTATTATAAGTTCCTATAGTATTTTATATAGATTATTAAGATCCGGATATAAAAGCCCTATAAGTAAGAATATAATATTAGCTATATTTACTATTATAGCCCGGTTTCGGATAAGTAATTCTACTTATAGCTTTTATTAATAGTTATATATAGTCTATAATTCTTTAATAAGCTCTATTTAGTTAAGGGTATCTATTATCCTATATATTATATTACTTATATTATTTGTAGCTTAATAGAGAATAATTAAAAGTAGTTCTAATATTTTAATAAGGCTATCCGGTTAATAACCGGCTATAGTTTATAAATACTCTTTCTTATAAGTATTTACTAGTAGCTAATTACAGATATATAAGTAATCTAGAACTAGTATAAAAAGTATTTTTATAATAACTTAGCCTATAAGTTTACCTATAACTTATTAATTAATTTCTTATTATTCTTAGTTAATTCTTATTATAATTATAGCTTCTTTTTACTTAGCCTTAGTTTTATAAATCTCTAGTAAATACTTATAGATATTACTTTACCTAAAAATATTTTTAACTAGATTATAAGTTACTATATAGCTAATTTATAAGTTAATTATATCTATAAAATATTACTAGTAACTATAATATAAGCCTAGCTAAATATAGACTAGTACTTTTATTTCTAAATAATTCTAGTAATAATTATAAATAATTTATAAATAGCCTATTTCTATTTATAGGGCCCAGATAGAACTAGTAAGATATTCTTCTATAAGATCCTCTATTACTATTACTATAGCTAAAATAAGGTTATTCTATATATAGTATTAATAGATATTATAGCTTTTCTTTTCCTAAATAAATATATATCTTATTTCTAGTTCCGGATTTTACTTAAACTTAATAAGTTATTTATAAGTATAATTACTAAGATAAGCTAGCTTAGGGTACTCTTATAATCTATAGACCTAATTATCTAGAATAAGGTATCTATATAATATAAGTATTATTTTAAGATAGTATACTAGTTAATAATTAATTTATAATTAGTTATAAATAATATTTTCTTTAGAGAAATACTTGTAATTCTCGAGAGAAACTTTATCTAGATCTTACTAGTAGTCCTATATAGTTTATAGGCTAATATAATACGGGCCTACTTATAAATAAATATAGATCTAGCTATAGTTCTATTAGTTATTATTACGAATTAATATATAAGTCTATAATAATCTATTTAAATAGGATTTTATAAACTAAATTAGTAATCTATTATATAACTTATCTTTAAATAAGCAAATTATACTCCTGTCTTTTATTTTATATATCTAGTTAGTTATAGACCTAATTAATTATATTTACCTATAAGAGTAATTCTTATAGACCCTATATAATTACCGGGCCTTTAGTAGATAAGTAATTCTATTAACTCTAAATAATATAGTCTATAAACTTAACTAAATAATTCTAGATATATTTCCTAGCCAAAAACAAATATATTTTATAATAGATTTAGCTAATATAAATAAGGCAGATTCTGAAATTATAAAATTATTTCTAGAGGTCTTATAAAATATTTATTTACTAGATTTATTTCTCTCTAAGCTATAATTTAAGATTAATATACCTATAATATTCTTATAAAATCTCTATTTATAGGAAAGGCTTTATAATAGATTATAAATATTAATATATAGCTTTAGAAAGTTCTTAATTCGGGTATAATTACTAGGTAATAACTTTAATAGCTAGTTATAGATAATTCTATAGATTAAGCTCTAGTTTATAAATTAGTAACTATTTTTTATATTTTTCTATAAGTAGTTTTTACTTACTTTATTCTTTATAATAACTATTAATAAATTATAAGGCTAGTTATTTAAGATAATAGGAACAAATTTATAATTACCGGTCTTTTCTTATAGCTAGTTCTATATAGTAGCCTTATAAATAATCTTATAAGCAGGGCTTTATATTTTTTTATTTCCTAATATAAACTATATAAGTAATATAATATACCTAAAAATATTATAAGATCTTATTTAGCTTTTAACTTACTTATAACTAATTTTATATATTTACAGGCTATTTTTCTTTTTATATTATTTATAAAGAATTTATAAAAAGTCTATACCTAATTTATATATTTAGCTAAAAGTCTTTATTATATTTTAAATCTATTTGGGACAAGTTTAGGGTAAAATTATTACTAGCCCCGAAGCTTATATAGGGCTACTAGTAATAATTTTAGTAAAGCGGCCCTAAATTCATTTATATAATATTATTATATAATTAAATTACTAGTTAAAATTTCTAATTATATAAGAAATACTAAAACTTAAATCTATTTTTTTATATATTACTTATTCTAGAAATACTAAAGCTTTTTATATATTTCTATTTATATACTTCCTATTTATATATTTCCTATTTATATATTTTTTATTTATATATTTTTTATTTATATATTTCCTATTTATATATTTCCTATTTATATATTTCCTATTTATATATTTTCTATTTATATATTTCTTACTTATATATTCCTTACTTATATATTCTCTACTTATATATTCTCTATTTATATATTTCTTATTTATATATTTCCTATTTATATATTCTTTACTTATATACTCTCTACTTATATATTTCTTACTTATATATTTCCTATTTATATACTTTTTATTTATATATTCCCTACTTATATAAGTAAGGCTTAGAAGAGCTAAATAAAGAGGGCCTATAGAAGGAAAGAGAGGGCTTTATAGATATAAGTAAGAGCTATAGCAGTTTATAGAAAGAAAGAGAAGGTTTATAAAGGAAAAAGAACTTAGCAGAGAGCTTATAAGGGGATATAGACCGGAAGAAGAGCTAGAAAGGCTTAATAGATAAGGAAGAGAGCTTTACAGGCTTATAGAAGATCTAGAGGGTTTCCGGATAAGAATAAGGCTTGGAAGGGCTTGCGAGAGAAAGAGAGCTTTACGGATAGAAGTAAGGCTTAGAAGGATTACAAGAGAAAAGAAGGAACTTTGCGGGTGGAAGTAATACTTGGGAGGGTCCGTAAGAGAAAAGGAAAAGCTTTACGGGAAGATATAAGGTTTGGGAGGAAGTTACGGGCGAGAGTATAAGTAATAAGGGGCTTGCAAGGGCGAATAAGGCTTCGGAGGGCCCGCAAGTAGAAGGAAAGAGCTTTATAAGTAAGAATAAGGCTTGGGAGGGGCCGCAAGAGGAAGAGAGCTTTGCAGGTAAAAGTAAGGCTTGGGAGGGAGTTACGGGTAAGAGTATAGGTAGTAAGGGACTTATAGGGCGAGTGAGGCTTGGGAGGGCCTGTAAGGGGAAAGGGGAAGCTTTGCGAGTAGGAGTAAGGCTTGGGAAGGCCCGTAAGAGGGAAGGGAAAGCTCTACAGGTAGGAGTGAGGCTTGGAAGGGAAGAAAGGGCCCTATAAATAAGGGTATAGATAGAAGTAAGGCTTGGGAAGGCTCGCAAGAAGGAGAGAGCTTTACGGGTAGGAGTAAGGCTTGGGAGAGAGGTATAGGTAAGAGTATAGGTAATAAGGGGCTTGCAGCGGCCAGTAAGGCTTTAGAGGGCCTGCAAGTAGAAAGAAAGAGCTTTACGGATAAAAATAAGGCTTGGGAGGGCCCCTAAGAGAGCCGGAAGATCCGAGAGAGCTTTATAGCCTCGGTAAATAGCCTATAAGAGTAATATTACTTCTCTTGCAATTAAAAAAAGCCTCTTATAGACTTTGGCCGGTTCTTTACTTATAATATATACCGGAAGCGGAATAAGAAAGCGAACCGGGTCCGGTATATAAAGCCAAAAGCTAAATATTTAAATAAAAACTCTTAAAAACTAATTTCCCTTATACTTATATATTATATTAGTATAAGCTTGCAAGTATAATATAGCTATATTTAATAAAAGAAGGATTTTACAAGTAAGAAAGAGAGCTTATAAAAGGGGGAAAAGAGCTCTATAAATATAATTAGAGGTATAGCAGTCCGCAAAGAGAGAGAGAGCTCTATATTAAAGCTAAAGTCACTCTCTTAATCTCGAATCGAGATCAGGGCAAAATTAAAGACTGGCCCCGGAGCTTGCGTAGGGCCGCCAGGATTTAATTTTAGCGAAGCGGCCCTGATCTCGTATGCTATACTATGCTATTCTATTTACGGAATTTTGTGAAGATAAATGTTCCTTTTATTTTCCATCATGCCTTCACCATCAGTACAGGTCCAGTTTTGCTCACACGGGCAGCAAGAATGAAAATGCCAGCCAGCACATTGCACGTCCCACACCACATAGCAGGGCCAATGTAGCCATGCTGATCAAGCAAGATTCCAGCCACAGGGTTTCCGATCAAGAGACCCAACGAGGTAAACCCAAAGTTCATTCCCATATGTGTACCAACCAAGCTCAGATCGGGTGAGATGACAACGACGGCGGGAGCAATAATCGATACGAGAGTTCCCGAGAAGAATCCATAAAATATGCAGAGCACAATTATCTGGCCGGCTGATGTTGCGCTTGTCCATGAGTATGCAATTATCCCACAAAACAATACCCATGGTGTCATGATGTTGAGTGCGCCAGTTTTGTCCGCAAAGAAGTTGGGGATGATCCGGCCGAAAATCGAAGCAGCGTTGAGAATCGTAAGCAGGTAGAATCCAAGATTGGCGTTGACGATGGCATGAGAAATGCTAAAGCTGGACACATAATAAAAGGGGATGTACATTCCCATGAATGCAAAAAAGGTTCCGAAGCAGAACAGGTCGTAGTCGAGTTTGTGAAGGACCTGGAAATCGAACAAAGGTCTTCGTTGAGACGGGAACACCTTTGCTTTCATAACTGCAATTGGGACCATCAGAGTGGCTAGCATGATGAATGCAATGACTCTCGTGGCCCAACCGAAGCCAATCTTTGGCTCAAGTTCGTGGAAGATTGTTGGATAAATGATCCCACCTATGTTTTTGTTAGAGCATGAACCTTGGAAGAGAACGGAGCACTAACCAACACTGCTTCCAGATGCTGCAACCCCAGTTGCAAAAGCTCTTCTGGTTTTGAAGTACTGAGGCATGACGGCGACACTTGGTAACATCATACAACCCATTCCAATTCCGGTCACCACTCCCTGCGCTAAGATCACTTGCCAGTACTCCGTACAAATACTTGTCATCATCATCCCAAACACAGCGGCTGCTGATCCGAACAAAACCAGCGCTCGAATGTAGCCAGCATCGAATATTGGTCCAGTAATGAAGCCGCCAACGGTAAGTAAAAGGAACGCCTGAATCGAACCAATCCAAGATATTTGGGAAGGGGTCTGGCCTTTCAGTAGATCTCCTTCATAAAAGGTTTGATATGCCCCGAAAGTATTTGCAACCCCCCTGTATCTGTTAGATACAGTTTTCGAGATTCAGAAAATGAATGGCCCATACCAAGAGTTGAACATGAGAAAGAAAGCCCCGACCACTTGCAGGAGAGCGGTCAACGTCTCGCTCTTGCCTCCATCGACTTGACCATCCTCAATAGCTTGCTCTACCTGAGGCTTCTCCTGGCCACCAAGACTGCTGTTGGAATCCGAAGTGATTTTGTCTTCCGCGAAGTCGGGGGGAAAGTCCACCGTGGTTGTGTTGCTAGTAGAAGCCATGGACTTTTGAAGTTGAAAGTTTGCTGTTTTCGGATAGCTTTAGGTTGGGTCTGTAGAAGTGCCTTGAACTCTCAACTACCTCGACCTCTCGATATATATATACGTTCAGTGGACAATGTGCGGTGAAAGGCTCCATTCCACGTTTGTAAGCTCTCTTGGCTTAACAATCAGGAATAGGTGCTCGATCCTGAAACTTGCGTGTCCAGAGTCATAAGGTAAGAGAATTTGGACGTCCAAAATTACCTAAAGCGATACATGTTACCGAGCAAAGACGGCTGAAAGGAAAGCCCGTCTGATTTAAAATTTCGAAGTCATTCCGACCAAGGTGGGCCGGTTCGAGCGGCAACATGCACCTCGGCGTGCTAACCCTATCTGGGTGCTTCTCTCCACTTTCGAGGAAGATCTTATTCCCGCCACCAATTATGATGATTACTATTCTAAAGATGATGGTGGCCCAATGCCCATTCGCACGGTCAAAATGGCTTCGATAGGTCTAGGGCACGCCCGCTTGAAAGGCGCGCTCCGTCATCCTTCGAGCTTCAAGCAATGCACATGGATGGACTGATGGGCTTGCAGCTCCAGGAAAGTCGCGGAGATGATCCAAATTATTCTCTGTATACTTCAGCAAACTCATGTGTTTTCGAACGAAGTGTGCCATTTTGCCCGAAAAGTCTCCTCAAGGAGAAAGACCCTGTGCAGGCATTTCATAAATCAATGTCAAAAGTATTGTGCTAAGACCTCGGGATTGAAGTCATCGGGAGGGGTTCCGTATTCGAATCGGCCGGGCAGGCATTCTCTGCTGTTCCCATGTAATTCTGAGCAGATTTGACAGCATAGCTTATGCCGAACTGTCTTCCGATGCGGACGAGAGCTGCTCTTGCCGTATTTCGCTGTTCTCCGGACGCGACCGAGCATCTGAGAATGACTGTGAGAGACCATACAAGGAAGTATCCGCCTACACTCTTGGGCAGGCCCGTTGAGGCTGTACTCTTGGACGGACATGTTGTATTGTAATAATTGTATGATGGCACATCTCCCAGGGAGAAAGGGATGCTGGCGAAAATGTCACGAACCATGACTTGGATTGCGAGTGTTGCTTGGTATCGCAACTCCATGATGTCAGGGGTTTCGAAGTTTTTGACTGGACGGCTAGCTTTCGCTGCATCAAGCCGGGCCAGAAGTGCTTGATTGAAAGTAATGACAGCAGCACGATACTTATTCCACAAGGCTTCTGACCAAAACCCTCGATAGATGTGATGCTCTGCCTCTGGGGTGAAATTTGTATCGAGGTTATCTCCAACTGCACATTGAATAATCCGATAAGGGAAAGACATTTTCGCATCTTCGTTCCACTGGCGATGGGCATACTCGAGTTCTTTGAAGCTTTGTAGAATTGAAAGGTTCCAAATACAGCCCGGATTGCCTGACCGAATGTCACGGAAGGCATTGGCTGAGAACACGCTAACGTTGAACATGTTCATGACCATTCGACCCGCTAGCGATGCTGAATCGAGAAGTTTGCTCAGTCTCTTTTCTGCGGCACTTGGAGGCAACCCGAATTCGATGTTCCGTCTGTTCTGGAGGTGTCAGTCAAAAATCTTTAGCAATTTCTTAGGAAACCCATACCACTTGGCAACAAGCTATCTGCAGCAAAGTTGGACCTTTGCCTTGCAGTAACAATGATCCTCTCAAGTCGGCCAAGACGCTTAGTCCTTTGATATGTTGGTAAGAAAAGTCAAAGAAGGTAGTATTATTGATGCACTAGGGTGGTTAAACCGTGAGCTTTTTGCCTCCGATGTTGCAGTAGTGGGCAGACTCACCTCATAGAGGCCAAGCAGAATTACCGCTGTCATGTTGATATCGCTCGTGGCCAGTTGAGGGCTAGAAAGATTATTCTTGACCGTTTCGAGAGACGCATGGTAGAGCGATGCCGCCTTCAGTTCGAGGTCTCTTCGCGCAGTTCTTTGTGCAATGTTTGCATAGGCAGCCGCCAGAACAGCATCTTGAAGACTAGGATTTTCGGAATGCCGTCCATACAAATCTGGCAGGTAATCTAGCCACCCATCACAGATCCCCGGGCAAGAATCAACAATGTAGTCATGAAAGAATAGACATACTGCATGGAATTGAATATCGTCTGAGAGGACCTTACGTCGTCAGCGTGGGCAGGCAGGGGTTTGAGGCAAACTTACATTTTGGGGCGAAGGGGAACGAGAAGAGGCAGAGACCATTTCCCGTTTAGTGTATCTTGACACGAGTTCTCGTTTCTTACGTGCCTTGGCATAAATAGCTTCATTCTCACTGCGAAATGCGAGGTCCCATTTATTCGGGTATCCCGGGCAGTCTTTGCCAATCCGTCGACATCTCTGACAACCAGGGAGTGATAGGTCGCACTATAAGAATGATCAGCGCAATTCATGTCAAAAAAAGACCCTCTCCTTACCTTGAGCTTCCTCTTCTTGCAACTGGCACATCCTACAGTCTTGTGAACCATCCTGTCGAGCTTTCCTAGAGGTCCCTGGTCACACGGAGGTGGTTGGGAAAACTCTACTCATGTGAGAGATATTGAGAGAAAGGGTTGTGAAATATTGAATAGAGAAGATAATTCAACACCGAGAGTGATACTTGCAGGTTAAGGATGCTGTCTTGTTGACTGAGGTGTCCGGTGGTGAGATTTTAAATCAAAGGGGCAAGGTTCGGCCGGCATGCCACCAGTGCTGACGAGCCTGCTGACATAAGTCCGTGGTTTTAGCGATGTTTTCAGACTCACAAAACCAAAGTCGCCCATTTCACTTCACTACAAATACAGATTAAAACCTCGTATAATTCAAGCGCACACAGTGAAAAGGGGTAGATTAAGCTTAGAAGGCTTTTAAACTTAATTCTGAATATAAAATGAAAGCATCCAAAATAGTTATGGGGCTCGTTTCTTAGCGAAATGCCCTAAAAACACGGACTTATGTCTGCAGGCTCGTAACGACACACCTATAAATCATACAGACGTCCCCTCAATTGCCTTCGTGTCTCACCAGCGGGAAAATTTATCCGCAACTCGACAAACGCAGTCGCAAAAGTTAGTCGGTCCCACGGCAGAGAAATTTCCCGAATGTTCATCTGAGAGGTACCATTGAGACCTAAGGCCAGAACCTCTGACGGGTGCAGCCACTTGTTTCAGTAATCTGGAAACTTCGTCGAGAGTGCTCAACCACACAAAAGCAATTGAGAAAATGACCCAAAGACAAAGGCAACGTATGAATGATATTTCATGTCAAATTGGGGAAAGTAGGGGGGAACGAGCCAACAAGATCGATACCACTTGTTAAGAATAGGAATTGTGCTCTTAGGTATCAATGCTCTCTGTCAGTTGTCATTCACATGACCCTTCCACATTTAGTTAACTCAGTTGCAGAGGCATATAAACCCTCTCCTGAACTGCTCTTTCTTGTATTTTAGAAATCCTCATCTATATTAAATTTACCCTCATATTTGAAGCCTAATTACATGCTAAACACTGCTTTGCTCATGCAATTGCCATTCTCTCATGAGGGTCCTTGACTGCTTTCGATATAAATATGGACGGAGTACGGATATCGCGCCATAAAATGCGGCATCAGAGCATACCTGACCGAGATACACTATTCATCTACATCCGTACTGCATCTGCCCACAGCCCTATACTGCAGAAAAACCTTCAGAAGTCAACTGCGGCTGAAAAGTCGATTTCGCCAACAATCAATCTAACATCACTAACAGCCATTGTCAGCGTCTGCCGAAAAAAACATAGAGCTCATCATAAGACAATACCTAACTAGTTTAGAAAGATCCTCTCTGGTAACCGCCGACAACATCTGACTTGCAGCAAACGCACAATATTCGGGATTTACGATATGCTTCAAATTGAAAATGTCATGATCAAGTTGAGTAAGAGCATGATCCAGTTGATACGGCGGTGGTGCCGTCGTATTAGGAGGCAGTGACTGTCCGCTCTCAAGAGCAGCGGAGAGAATGCAGAGGATATTGGCGAAGGAGTGGTCGGTCATGTCGAGCATTTTGCAGAGAGAGACGACATCGTCGTGCCAGACGCTGCTCTCACTTGGAGTGTCGATTGAAGACATTAGGTTTTGGATTGTCAGTGAGAGAAGGGCGAGATGCCCTGAGAGCCTGCAAGATTAGAGTCGTTAGTGGATAACCAGACAGCAATTTGAGGATTAAGGGAGGATGGGAATTACTTCTGGATCGTATGGGAGATATTATTATATGTTTTGTGGGGGAACCTCCCACCTAGGTTCGGCTCCCAGTTTTGAAAACTGCTGTGTTCATTGAGCCGTTCGGCGATAGTGATCTGCTTGATATAGAGATGTCGTCGAATTTTGGTAAGGCGTTCATTTGACCTAAGGAAAAGTTGTGCTGAATCCGAATCCGAATCCTTGAGTTTCAATTGGAATATTGCCTTTATGCAGGAGTAATAGTTTGCGAGAATATAGAGGGAGGTTCCAAGGCCCTTTCGCAGCACACTGCGATCTCTTACAGTTCCTGGGAAAAGTGTCCAGAAGAATGCAGAGGAGCAGCCCGCAGTAACGGCAAGCAATCCTAGATTACATAAATAAACGAATTAGGTTGCGGAATAGGGAAAACAAACTTTGGGGGGCAAGTATATAGACTGGGTAGAATTCCTGCCCGCTAACTGATGCCAATTCAACACCCAACTTGTGATATTGGGTTAGATACCTGGAAGAATAAATCATATTGCATTCTATAAGCAGGTTGGAATTGAGACTGACCCGAGAATAATGACATGAGTAACTAATCCCAGAATTCCAATTACTGCCTGGCGCGGTACTTTGATAATGATCCACGTGTCTACTGAGCGTCAGCTGGTCACGGTGCAGTCTCCTGTTAATCTTACCTAAACTCATGAAAAACCAAGACAACGCGATTATGCCCCTTCACCGATCGTTAGCGCTGGATCCTTTCCGAGCCATGGAAGAGGAAATTTACCCCGTATGGCCGTTGACCATGTAGTAATTGATAATTGTAAAAACCGTAGCCAAAACACTTCCCATCACTCTTCCAAAAAGGCCAAAAACACTGAATCCAGAGGTAGGACTCATGCTAATTGCGATGGAAACAGAAGCCCATACCACCCGCTGGTTGATGAAAAAAATGTGTGTGTTTTTCAGGAAGGCTAATATGGCAATGGTCATAGTAGCACAGGCTGCCCAAAGGCCCAGAGAAGAATCATCGGAGCCAATGAAATAATACCAGTGTCTGAGGGCAGTACCCACCTTTTCATACCAGTTCCGTGGGGGTAGATGTTCCGGATCCCGATGTTGAAAGTCCGAGTCTGCGAAACGAATGGAGCTGGTCTCTCCAGCCACATTTTGATCATCGCGGTCGGTCGAAAGACAATCGAAAAGCCATTCCTTCAGAACTTGAAGAGTGGGATAAATGAATATTTTCTTGTCCATCCCTCCGCTTCTTCTTTTGTCCTCTGCAAACTTTGCAAGTTTCAGTATGGAAGTTGTTCCTATGTTGAAGATGTTCTCTATCTACAACTCATTAATGAAACATGTTCCATGCGAAGGATTTCAACTCACCCAAAGAAGGGCCAACAACTCTTGCTGAGCTCTGGTAGGCGGTGTCTTGTCATCTGCAGAAGCCAGAGCTGGGAACTGAGTAGCAAAATTAAAAGTCATTTGGGTTTGGTCGAGGGGTGTTGTAGTTTTCCAAGATTCTAAGCTGGTCATTCTGCGATTCTGGAAGGAGGCCACCCGCCGCTCAAGAGCATTGAAGTATTGAGGCTTGCCTGGAGAGGAATCTCCGATATATGCCTCGATGTTTGAAGTGTCTGCACTGAACTGCTTCCTGATATTCAGTTGCTCCTTCCTCGACGGTTCGTTTAATTCGAGCAGCAGCAAGCTATGATTGATAGCACCGTCAATTATTTCCACGAAGTCATTGAATGTGGTGTCGAGAATCTTCATCGCGTCTTCAATCTCCTTCTCTTCCTCTCCATCCTTTTTCTCCCTTGAAGTTCCACGTGATTGAGCAGCTTCTTGCCCTTCAGATCGTACTAGTCTTCGTAGCATTGTCACAATATTCCCCACGCCAGTCACCAAAATAAACAACTCCTGCATTCTTTCACACAATATTTCCATATCACTTGCAGTAATGCAACCAAAGGCAACTTCGCGCTGGGCATAGCAAACATCTGGCCCAAGCTTGCTATGAAGAGTTTCAAGTTGGGCCAAAGTTTTCTTCGTATCGCTAGTGCTCCAGACATCTTGTGTAAACACCTCGGTTGATAGAGAAGTGAGAACGGAGTTTGAGCCTGAGACTGATGTGTAATCGTCTAGGACGCCGAGAGATTTGAGTTTGTGTATATGGGATGCCTGTTGCTTCAGCGTCTTCCTCGTGAGCTCGAGAAATCCGGTGATCTCTTTGAATGCTATGAGTCTGCATGAGACCGGAACAACAAGCAAACCCACCAAGAATGCCAATGAATACCCAGTCAGGAATGCGAGTGTAACGCGATGTAGGAAGGTCGTTATGAGTCCCCAGCTGGGGAAAAATGACGTGTAAGGTATCGCAATGTTGATGTAGATACAGAACATGACTGAGGGAAAGAATAGATGGCGACGTCTCGCTCGGATCGCGGTGGAAAGCCTATTGTCCCAAGTCACGAGTAAGCAAGTAGAAGATGAGCACTTAAGACCCCACGAAGCTCGAACTTACCACATATGGAAAATAAGCCAGATTGCACACACCACTGCAGCAGAAGAGTTGTATGGAAGTTCCTTCAGGTTCGCTATAGCTCCACTGCTAGCAGCGGCTGCAAGTTCCTCATTCACAGCTGCATTTTCGCCCGCTGATAATGAGTGCCATCGAGCTTGGAGAGCGCAATAACCGCATAGGAGGCTGAACGCATATGCAAGGGCTGTGCTGGCCTGTACGAGAAGATCAGTCTTAATTTCATTCAAGCAAGATGTGTAATATACTGTATTCAGAAGCATCATTTCGATGAACCTGGCTCTGGGCATGATGCATATACAGAGAGACGCGATGATTGGGACGAGGTATCCAAGTGTTTGAAATGTATCCGCTACGGAAGTCGCTTGATATCTAACATGGTGTAAGCATAGAAGCAGAGAATAGAAAAGGGTGACTAACATAGCCATTCCGAGAGTTGGAGGCAGTGCGCCTCTGTACCATGGTCAGTTACCGGCCTTCTTGAGTGAGGATAAAGAGTTGGGGCTAACTTGAGCATCATGACAACCGTTGGAAGATCCAAACCCAAAAATGCCCATAACGCAGATAATTGCGATCGTAGTGGTTGCATGATCGTTGTCGAAGGTTTTTGCTCGCCAGGATTGGGCGCAGGTCCATATTCAATATCGCTGACTTCTGAACCGTTTTCCATCTTATCTCTCCAATCGAACCAATTCTTGAAAATTGATTCTGGAAAAGGTCGGAGAGTGCTGACTTTCTAATCAGAAAACACTTTGCGATCAAGTGGTAAGTTTGTGAAGTTGGGGGTGCTTACTGAATTTGGTGAAGTTGCTTTTCGCCGGGTCGCCCGGCTGCACCTCGATTACATTTCTCCAATAATAGAGATCCCAAATTAATCCTGTAATCAACTTTTACTAATTGGTGCAGTGCGAGAATACGATTCGCCACGGTCGTTTTCCTGTTCCTCTATTAAATCACTAGCCCGCATGATCCGGCAAGCCTTGAAACCCAGGTTCACGAGTTGGTCGGCCTCGTAGGCTATCAAGCTAGAGATCTTGAAGAGTTCGTTGTTGGATATTGCCAAGATTGACGGCACACTACGGTTCTTCAGCAAAACTCTTCTCCTAAAACTCTGTGAAGTTGGGAGCCTCCATGAGACAGCATTCCGCTACGCCTGGTGTCGCGTGCGGTGGACAGATGAAGTTGCAGCCTCGGGCCTTTTGAAAGATTATGTGTTGCCGGCTCCCGGTTTACCCGAAGATGTGGAAGACACCAGTTCCCTTTTCCAAACCAGTCTCGAAATACTTTAAATCCCCCAGCTCAAATGCCGGATGCGACGTCCTAGACGGGCACCACTCGAACGTGTCCTTTGCCGCCTCGGATACCTCTTCACATCGAGAATACATGTCCGGGAAGCTCAGGCTCTTCAAGATGCGCTTCTCGTTAATGGTTTGGAGTACCAAATCTGGAGGAGAGAGGAAAGGACGGCCGCTATTTAGCGAGCGTGAAGGTAGACCTGCAACCGAACTCGCGGACCCTGGATGCCACATCTTACCCTCGTTACGAGTTAGTGACGGCTTTCACGGCTCGAGGATGAATGGATTTTTAAACCTCGGGAATAAGCTTATTTTCAAGAAAGGGAGTAATATTATAGTTATTATGTCTTATAGTATTAATAGGAGTTAAACTATAGTTAGCCAAATATATATAGTTCAAGTCGAGAGTAAAGTTAGGTTATATGAACTAACTTGGGTAATATAAACTAACTTGGGTAATATAAACTAACTTGGGTAATATAAACTAACTTTACTTAGCAAGTTATAATATATGAGCTTGTATATATCCCGCACTTACTTAATTCCGAGACTTCTTTAAGAACATCTTTCTTTTTTAGCTTCAGATTATTAAAATAAAGATAGTTTAACTTTATTTTCCACGCTTTAGATTTGTATTTATAATAATAATAATTTTAAGCCTGCCATTACTAATTAAACTAAATAATAATTATTAATAATTTCATATTTTAGGAAATAAGAAACTAAAACTACTATATTTATTATTAGTTTTTAATTACTTATAATAATATATATTAACTAATTTTAAAAACAATGGTATTTAATAAAGGCTTTTAGTTTATATTAAACTTTTAAACCGAATTTTATAAATATATTAATATAAAGCTGAAGTTATTATTTATTAATTAAAACTTTATTTAAGTCGCGGAAGCTGAGAATAATGATGCAAGCCTTAGCAAGTTCGGCATCAATATCACTCTCTCGGATGGCGAACCTGGAAAGTATATTGGAGTTCGGCGGTGAAAGATTTTGAGGCGGTGACGTTAAAAATTCTTTGACCGTTGAATGTGTGAACCGAACGGATCGATCAGGCTCCACCCTGAGGAGGTATTCAAAAGCTTGATCAAACTGGACTTCGAAATTGAATCCCAAGGACTCTACAAGATCTGCCCAAGACCGCTGGCCTGCTCCAATTGCGACGGCATGCTCTAGCTCCGAGACGCTGAGTGGCTTCCGGACCCGAGCACCCATGTAAATCCCTGCTGCGCGACCTCCCGAGAATCCTCTGGAATCCGCTCAAAAAGGGAGCAATAGTACGCTGTTGCTTCCTTCGAAATCTTCCGGAGGCTTTCCAATCGTGTTTTGATTACTTGTGGGTGACTAATAAGACACCCCAAAGTAGAAATTCTTCCAAGTAAGAGAAGCTTGCAACAAGTTCCCCTGTGAGAGTTGTATGAATTCCTCCACGATCTCGGTCTGTTGCTGCCACGGGATCCACCATCTGCAGGGAATGTGTAAAACGACACCCCCCCCGGGTGTCGATTGGGGTGCCCGTTGGGGGCTAGACTAGCTACTAACCCAAAGTAGAGCTGCTCGGACAGGAACACCAAAACTCCGGCTTTTTCTTTAATTTAATTTAATATTTGTTTTATTTACTTACAGCAATAATTAAGGGCTATTTAAATATAAACTTTTTCTAAATAAATTTGGACTAGTAATAGCTCTTTATATTAAAGAAGTTAAAAATTTCATATTTTATAACCTAAAGGTAAGCTTAAGAATGAAGCCCAGAAATTTAGCAAATAATTCCTTAAAACTGGATATGAGAGTCTTATAAACCCCTAATTTATAGGGCCCTATAGGGTTTAAAAACTAGAATCTAATTAATTAGTATATAAATTCCCTTAAATTAAAAAACTATTTAAAGGAATCTTTTTATTATAGGCTAGGAAGCACTTGATTATAATATAGTAGTTATAATATACTAGCTTATATTTATATAAAAAAACCTAACTTTAGATTTTTAGGGAGCTTAGATAGCTAATTACAAGTCGTTAATACCCCTGCCCCAATCGACACCCAATCAATACCCGGGGTCGTTTTACACATTCCCCGTTTCCAGACCCAACATTGATTTCGACTTTTACTATACTTTAGGCTCGGTGCAATTTTTATTACAAGTGGGAAGAGTATATATCCGACGCTTTGTATTTCTTCGATTTCCGATGCGGCCATCTTGGATCTCTGCTCTGAGGTTCAAACGCGACTCTAGCTAACATTCAACTAGGAGTTCTTTCAAGCCAGGTTTATAATAAGCACGCACTATTTCTAACTCCCTTAAGTATAGTCCAATTTTTCAAATGTTTCTTCATCTGTACAACACAAACTATTCCATTTACGCAAGTGAGACTCCATCTCCAACAAGTCTCGAAAGTTATAGGAACTCACAGCGCTCGGTTTTGTAAATACCGACTTTTGCTCCTCAACACCGGCCCCCACTGGAAAAACACCCACGGAATGGGAATCATAGCTATAGTGATAAATGCAATTAATGACGTTGCCCACGCAAAACCAATGCTGTGGACCATCTGTGGCGTGAAAAGAGGGAACGATGATGAGATTGAGAAGCGCAAGAAGGTTGTGGCTGCAAGAACTGATGCGCCGTAATGAGCAGCGTAGACATCATTATTATAGATTGAGATAGACAACTGGTTACTGTTAGCTGTGAGATCTGTCGGGCAGGTGATGAAGAAGTGGGCTACTATATTGAGAACGTATGCTAAGCCGAACAATATGCCTGACAGCGCTGGAACAATCCAGTGGACTGAGGAGCGACCTGACCATGCGAGCCACTACAATGGTGTAAGTATATTCTAACCAGAACCCGAATCAAAATATAGCGGGCTTTCCTCGCTAGGGAAGAGGAGAAGTTCAGGGGACGCACAAATAATGAGATTGGAAAGAGTATCACACTCAACATTGCGGGGTACAGTCTCTTCTCGGGTTGAACCTCAGTACCAGATCGAATGGCTTCAGCTCTCGCTGTCTGATATGTTAATCGGTCGAAAAGTCCCATCACTGGAACGGCGACGAGCCCTCCGACGAGTAATGGTGCGAAGGTCAATCCGGCTTGGTATTGACTAAAGTGATATACTTGTTCGAAAAGGATTGCGTAAATGACGTAGCTTGAGAGAATCATATCAGCGTCTACAACTTCCAAGTGAGGAGAAACGGTAGCCGGCGAACTCACTATGCAAAGACAACTGATTGGGTGACAGCAAGTACGAGTCCATTTGGTAGTACAAACTCGGAGGCAAGTCAGCTTTCTAATTTTGGTAGTCAGGTTGAAGAACAGTAGTGGGACAGTGCTTACTGGTTCAACCATGATCATATGTAGAGGCCTACCGATTGATGCCAGAAATACCCCCCATGAGTCTCCTCGTTTCATGACTGGTAAATTCTCCTTCTTCGCGCGACTTCTCAAGATTTCAGGCGCATATGTTTCAGGAATCAGGAAAGCCACTACGGATAGAGTCCCCATCAAAATGGCTGATAACCAAAACGTCCACCGCCAAGAATGATATGTGAGCAGACTCCCACTGATCATAGGTCCTGTCTGCGTTGCATACATAACTCCGAGTGCATACAGGAGTCCGAACGTCGTGCCCGTCTTTTCAAGGCTGAGGTTCCAGAGATCATTCATCACGCCACCTCCTAATGAGACACATGGTCCTGCCAGCGTTCCAGCAAGAAATCTTGCAGCGGCCAAAGTCGAGTAATTGTGAGCAGCCCCACCGGCAATGGTGAACATGAGCGAGAGGGGTAGAGTGACTTTATAGACGATGACACGGCCAAATATCTCTGACGCCGCAGAAGCGATCAGAGCACCGACGCCGAGGCCGTAGGCGTAGAGAGAGATGGGGAGGATTGCAAGAGTGATGCCTATACGGAAGTCGACTGCAATGTTTGGAACTGCTGCAATATAGATCGGAGTCCCTGTTCGTGACAATATCTGAATTAATTTACCGTGTTTGGAAATTCAACTGTAGAGGCTTTGGTCCAGGCGGCATATACTCTAAGACATGTATGAATCTGACGAAAAGGAGGTTTTTCTTGAGTAGTTTACTCCTAGAACCTCCTACATTCGAGAATTTCTTTTCTTAAGAACTTTTCACTTACCAAGCGTCCTTATTGAGCTGTTAGTTCAAGGATGAATCGATGGATGGTAAAGTGAACATGGAAGAGGCAAGCCTAAACTATGATGCAAAAGGAGACGGGGGTGCTTACGCAACAAAACCTGCCGCAATGACGAACGTCCCAATTGCCGCCTTTCTCTTAGCAGTCCAGTTCCTTGGGTTCCCTTCATCGCCGTCTGTAAAATGTACCGGTGGCGCAGAAAGATGCCCTATCATATCATTTCGCGGTGCTTTCACTGCTTGGCCTGACCATGGCTCTAGTTTAGTCACTGGTTTGCTAACTCCCGTGTATGTCGTTGCATCTAAGCATCCGGCCTTCTCGTCCATCCGAGAGATGTCAGATGAACCATTATCCTGAAACGTTGATGAGACAACGGCCTCGTCCATTCTTGGCACCATAGAAAGAAAGAGAGAATGATACCAGATGGAAAGACAGGAGATGGCAACATCCTGAAAGATGGGCGGTCTGGGGAGCTTCTACATTCGTCACTAACAGGGTGTAACACTGCTAGCCTCATTTGTTAGTTTAGCCGCCCAGGAATAGTCGTGCTGCCTCCGGTCTTCTTTTAGATCACCGCGGGGCACCCACTGCACTGCTGACCAATAGGTCCGCTAAAACTGAAAGGGATCGATGTACTTCTGGGTAGCCCCACATCTGTTCTAACTGCGAAGAGGTGCGCCGCCTGACTGCCAGAATTTCCCCTCGGGATGGTTTTTCGCCCTCTCGTGGCGAACGGGGACTTTTGACGTCCAGTGGACGTAACAATTCCAGCATCTGATAACACCGGTAGCCTTACGTTCGTGCTGTTCTTCTCGTATTTGTCAGAATATCCACATAGCCCTGAAAGGGCACATCAGAAGCGATTGGATTCAAAGTGAGACAAAGACCTTGGATACAACAATTTGTCCTCCAGTAATCTGACACCATTCCCTCAAGCTAAATTACCATAGCCCTGTGTTGTAGGTCTTGAACTGCATCCAGGATTCTATTAACAGTTACATTATCTCTAGGAATGGCATGTCCACGGTCGTGCAAGATCCACTTTGCGGAGCCCGGCTCGCAGGCCACTTTTGATCCACTAGCACCCAGGAAACTATCCGATTGATCGAGAACATGTAGAGACGGAATGCTTAGCTGGCCGTCATCGCCCAATTGGGTTTTTTCCCGGTCGATTCCCACGCACGAAAAGAGTATCGCCCATTTGCAGATCGCATAAGCCGGATCCAGTGGATGTTCGATTGTATATCGGAGGAGAAGGGCAAGTGCCAGAGCCGCGCCTTGGGAGAACCCTATGATTCCATCAAATGGGCCATCCTCCATGATAATATCTTGGACAAAGTCCAAGGCCTCCTTTGCTGACTCGTAGTTGACCAGTTTGTTATCCGATGACATTGAGCACCAAGAGTAATAAGGTTCCGGGAACATGCTCCTCATGTCTTCTTGGCCCTCCGTCTCTATCAGACCATCTATAAAGTACAGTTCTAGATTTCGCTCTTCCTCAAGTCGAGTAACCAATTGTCCCAATTGCGCTCTAAAGATCTGACAACCAGTCAGCTCTACGAGATGCTTGGCAGGGGCGTAAAAGTCGGATAGTTACCTCTCCAGATGTATGAAGCCCATGGAGGCACAATACCTTTGGTTTCGACATGATTTCGAGTTTCTATGCCAAAGAGATCTAGCGCTAAATTTGGAGATCCTCGACTATCATCGAAAAAGACTTCTTTTTCGAATTTCTAAGGTCGAATGCCCTCTTAGATTGTATCTGCTTTTTATTTACAACTCTATAAGAGCAAGTTCGGTGGGGCGGCACCAGTGCCTGATACATCAATTGGTCAAAAAGTCATCGAGATAAGCAATTCTGACAATATTGCCTGAAAGATGCACGTTTTCGATAGATTTATGCACCTCAAATGTTACCTCGCCATGCATCTCGGTTGGGGATTCCCCGAGATGCACCTTCCCAGTGTGGACGTTCAAGAGACGCAGTCTAGGCGACTGCTCGTCAGAGACCCTGCCATTGCTCCGCATACTGCAATCCGTGATTCGGCCCCCCAGCTCTTGAATTGTTCCAAGATGCCCTGTACATTTGAATACTCTCTTAATCTTTATTCTAGGCCTAGATTGTAAGAATAGAGACTGGGACATTCGATGCGAAGCAGACTCGAAATGTCCAGGCACCGAAGGAAAACGGTGTACGCGGCGCATGGCGCAATCCATTACATTATCTAATGAATTGGTGACACGTGTATGAATTGCTGGGGCCCAAATCCTCTCATCCTTCTGCAGTTATATTAGGTATAGTGACTAAGAGACCCCCTGGGATGCTTCTGCATATGCTCGGCGCCTCCTTCTGACTGGTACTAGTACGTTCCGATCCTGGGAGGCTGTTATTTTAAGATGGGACGAGGAGACCATTTCCGAAAATGCTCCTACCGCCCAGGAAGCTTTGTCTCGCAGGTCGTCCATACCCAGCTTTGCTATTGGCGACTTCGTGCATTCTGCGAAGTTGTCCGAAATAGTTTGTACCTGAAGAACCTATCAGACAAGTTTTCTTGCCGCCGTAAACTTCGCTTCGTATGTGGTTGAATTCAAAGCTGAGATGTCAGACTTCGAGCCTTTTGCGCAGTCATTAAAAATGACATGGGGCTTCTGCCATAGAAGGTGTTCCCAAAAAAAGATGAAGGAGCGAGGAGTGAAATCAAAGCCTTGTAAAGGCTGTAGCCTCACCGTAATCGTTTTTTCTGTATCCATAATATTCTCAGGGGTTTCTCTTACCCCACGGCTTTCGATATTCTAGCAACAACATTGCAATCATCTGATCTACTTAATAATCAGCTTTTTAAGGGAACGCAAACTCTCTCTGTCCACTGAACATAAACATCACCAACAACCATAAGCAATATGGTATGCTTAAATGACGAAATGGGTCCTATTGCCGTGATTGGCTTGTCCGGGCGGTTTCCTGGGGAAGCAACAAACCCTGACAAGCTGTGGGAAATGTGCGCTGTAGGCAAGGATGCATGGTCACCATTTCCCAGTAACAGATTTAATTCGGAAGCCTTCTATCATCCAGATGGCGGAAGGAACGGTTCCGTAAGTCGAATATAACTCGTCAACGCAGAGAGATTGCTCACAGATCAAGACTAATATTCGTGGTGGCTTCTTCTTGAAGGAAGACTTGGCACATTTCGATGGACCTTTCTTCGGCCTCAATGTCGCCGAAGCAGCTGTGAGTTTGTCCAATCTATTTCTTTCAAGTCGAATATAGTAATAAGCTTCGACTCGCAGGCCCTGGACCCACAACAGAGACTTCTCCTTGAGTGCTCCTACGAAGCATTCGAAGATGGTGGGTCGAACCTAATTGATCCTAACGTGACCGCTAATTACTACAGCCGGAATTCGTATCGAGGATATTGCTGGTGAGAGCGTCGGTGTATTCATTGGGACTTTTGGTAAGGATTGGTGGAACGTCACATCAGAAGATCCAGATGCCATCCCTATGTAGTATGTACTGTCTTCTTTTTTATCGTTGCGGAATGTTTTCCCCCCTAATTCATCCCTGGTGCCACGTTTCTGATAACACAGTATATCATAAGCGTATTACTGACTTGGTCCCGGAATAGTTGGACGACAGGTGGCGGGCACACAATGTTGTCCAATAGGCTATCGTATTTCTATGATCTCTCCGGGCCGTCATTTACGGTGGATACAGCTTGCTCCGCGAGCTTGGTAGCACTGCATCTTGCTTGTCAGTCGCTAAGAGCAGGTGAATGTAGTTCTGCTATAGTTGGGGGAGTGAGTTATATGTTGGATCCAAATGGCTTTGTCACATTGAGTTCTGGTAAGCACTTCTGGCTTTATCGTTCTTGCCCCTGCATTGATTGTTTCGAATCACAGAATTACCACTGCGGGTAATATATTTGATGGATGTTGAGTTTAATGAACATGTTTACTATCATGGATCCGTCACAACACTTACTAACCTTTGTTACTTCAGCGGGGTTTCTATCTCCCGATGGCAGGTGCCACAGCTTTGATCAGAGGGCGAACGGTTATGGCCGTGGGGAGGGTGTTGGGTGTGTAATTCTCAAGCCCCTCAATGATGCTTTGAAGCATGGGAACGTGATTAGGGCCGTCATAAGGAATACAGGGATCAACCAAGATGGTAGAACACTTGGCGTAACGTTTCCGAGCGCCAAAGCCCAGGAGTCATTAGCACGTAAAGTATATGCGCAGGCTGGCCTGGATCCACTGGAAACAACATATGTAGAATCTCACGGAACTGGAACACAGGCTAGCGATCCTGTCGAAGCTTCTGCCTTGTTCGAAACCTTCGGCAAAGCACGAAGTGACCCTATCCAGGTTGGCTCCGTCAAGTCGAATGTCGGTCACCTTGTAAGTTTGACATTCTCATTAGCAAAACCTACCCTCAAACCACGGATTCTACCCTCAAACAAGACATTCGTAGCACGCATCTCTAAGCATGCATGTGTTGAGAGAGCATGAATCCCAACACGTCTGAAGCAACCCCAAAACCTCCGAAAAAGCAGTAGGCTAACCCCGAGGTTGTCGCGAACAGGAAGGTGCTAGTGGCGTGACCGGGCTGATCAAGACCATTCTTATGTTGGAGCGAGAACAGATACTTCCAAACTCTGGGTTTGAAACTCCGAATAAACGCATCCCATTGGATAAGTGGAATCTGCAGGTATTTGAAGTCAAAACACATAGTGAGTTGAATGTTAATAGCAATGTAGATTCCCACGAAGTCCTTGCCTTGGATTCGCAAGAATGGGGTTTTGAGGGCATCAATTAACAGGTAAGGCTATTCTATCTCATACTTACTCGCAAATAGTAAGTGTTCTGAGCAGTCTCAGCACTTTATTCCGCTGGCCTAGATGACTATCAGAACAAATTGCTCTCGAAACGACTCCAAGAAAGTCACCACTCATGAGAACTAAAGTGCTAATACGTCGCGGCAGCTTCGGCTATGGCGGTACGAATGCTCATGTCATTGTAGAAGACGTTCGTGGTTATCTGCAATCACGGGAGTATGGAGATTGCAGTGGAGCACTTACCGTAGTGGAGACTGTCATGGCAGGTCCAGGAGACTCCACACCGGAATCAAAAACATATGATGACACCCTCTCCGATGAGGGATCTTCGCGGAAAGTTAGCACACCTGATACTTCAGTAACATCCCTCACGGGTGGTGTTGATGTAGAAGACGGTGGCTATGCTTCCACACGAGCTACATGGGCTCCAAAGAGTCGTCTCTATGTTATCTCAGCTTATGACGAGAACACCGGCAAGCAATATCTCAAGGAGTTGCATGATCACCTCTCAAAAGAAGTCGTTAATGAAAATGGACCCTTCATGGAAAATCTTGCGGAGACTTTGAGCAGGCATCGTTCGTTGCTCCCCTGGAAAACATCAATGATAGCTTCATCTCTATCCCAGATCATTTCATCTCTTCAACAAGCAAGTCTCACGCATTCCACGAAATCACCAAGAGTGGGCTTCGTCTTTACTGGGCAAGGAGCACAATGGTATGCAATGGCAAGATCTCTTCTGGATACTGAACCGTTCCGCAAGTCACTGGATCTTTGTAACGGAGTACTCGAGTCTCTTGGTGCCGGGTGGTCGGTGGTCGGGGAGCTCCGGAAGGATAAGTCGTTGAGTCGAGTTAATGAAGCGGTTCTGAGTCAGCCCCTTTGCACCATCATTCAGATTGCTTTGGTGGATCTTTTGAGCTCCTGGAGTATCACCCCTACGGCAATCATAGGTCATTCTAGTGGTGAGATTGCTGCGGCATACGCAGCAGGAGCCTTGAGTCTCAAAGGAGCTGTCACTACTGCGTACCATCGTGGCTTGGTCGTTGGTACTAAGAAACGAAACAACATCCTCCACAAAGGAGCCATGGCCGCCGTCCGGTCTACGAAATCTGACGTTGTAGCACTGCTTTCTCAGCTACAAACAGGAAAGGCTCATATCGCATGCCACAACAGCCCTCGTAGCTTTACGGTTTCCGGAGATGAATTTACGATCTATGAACTCATCGACTTGTGTGCCTCTAAGGGGATATGGGCTCGAAGGCTTTTAGTCGATGTCGCTTACCACTCACCAAAGATGCAAGCCGTCGCCGAAGAATATCAAGTTGCATTGTTAGCTGCAAGTGTAGGCTCAGACCCCTCGCAGAAGCCAAGTTACGAGCAATACTCTTCGGTAACTGGACGAAAGCTTCAGTCAGGTGATATTACGCCAAACTATTGGGTAGAGAATATGACGAAGCCCGTTCTATTCTCTGACGCACTCCTCGAAATGTGTACCAAGTCCAAAGGCCGGGCGTCTACCCAAGCCAAGAACATCAGTTCCATAGATTTGCTGATTGAGATTGGCCCGCATGGAGGGCTGGCTGGGCCTGTGAGAGAAATCATACAGTCCCAGCCTGCACTGGCAAAAATATCATACATTTCCGCCTTGAATAGGGAGGAGGATGCCGTGGATACGGTGTTGAAACTTGCGTCCAGGCTCTTTGACCGAGGATATGCTGTCGATATCCAGGCGGTGAATCAAGCTGCCCACCAGGGACATCCGTCTCAACTGGTAAAATTGCCAAGCTATCCATGGAACCATTCTACGAGATACTGGGCAGAGCCTCGAGTACATATGGACTATCGACTAAGAAAGTGGCCGAGGCATGATCTACTCGGGGCATCGGTAAAGTTTTCGAATGCCCTTGAGCCTCGATGGCGAAACTGGATCAGACTTGCAGAACTGCCTTGGCTCCGAGATCATAGAGTACAGTCTCTGGTGAGCTTAGCTTTCCATATTTCGTTTTGTGCTATGACTTGCGTATCGTGTTTTGTGCGGAAGGTAGACTTAGATCTTGAGAACTGTCGGCTTGCGCCCCAAAATATATCTAGGTCTCACAAATTATATTTTGCGAGCAGTTACTGACACCTATATCTAGGTGATCTACCCTGCAGCAGGCTACATATCTATGGCTATTGAAGCTGCACGTCAACGGGCTCTGGAGATGAACCTATCTATAGATGGGTACGACCTTCGGCAGATCAATGTTTCCCAAGCCCTGGTTATTCCCGAGCCATCTGGCCAAGTCGAAACAATGTTATGCATGAAGCCATTTCCAGAGAGCTCTAGATCGTCTTCTGGAACCTGGCACGAATTCTTCGTGTATTCGGCATCAGGCACAGGCAAATGGATCGAGCATTGCCGTGGACAGATATCCATTCGGCAATCAACGCTGCTCAATGATATCGATGGCAAGAGGCAAATGGAGATGACACGATCTGCTTATGCACACCAGAAGTTTGAAGCAGAGTTACAGTGCACTCATATGATTCCGGGATCTGAGTTATATGCCCAATGTGCAAAGATTGGGCTTGAATATGGTCCTAGTTTCGCAAACATGACGAATGCACGAGTGGGCGACGCTCGCGAGAACCTGACTTGTTTAAGAAGTACGGGGACGGTCATCCACCCGGACATCGAAAAGGTTATGCCAGCGAACTATCATAGTCCTTTTGTCATTCACCCCGCCACTTTAGACGCTTTCTTCCACGTCGCAATTGCTGGGATGGAACTCAAGACGGTCGCAGTACCAACGTTCATCTCGAGTGTGTTCGTCTCGAGTAACTTGTCGCCGCAGACACAGCACCAATTCTCCGTACTTGCTACGATCAATAAAGGCAGCGCACGAAATCCAAAATTCTCTTTGGATGTCTATGATAGTGAGGCTGACCCTGACTTCCCTTCCTTAGAGGTTCATGGGCTCGAGTCGACATCTTTGAATGGCCAGGCAGGAGACCAAAGCATCGGTAAACTGAGAAAGTCCTACTATCGGACTAAGCTCCGCCCTGACGTATCACTAATGTCTCCATCCCAATTTTCTGCACATTGTAGTCCTTTTCAACCAACAAGTGAAGATTCTCAGCTTGCAGCGTTGATCGACGAGGCATTCTATTACATGGCCGATTCAACAATGAAGCACATCCCGGAAACTGCCATTTCTACATTATCATCCAAAGGCGTCAAGCTGTATCACTCATTACAACGAGTTGTGAAACATGTGGCTAGTGGTCAAGTCCCTTTCGATGTCTCTAGCTGGCTCACGAAGACCGATGCCGAGCGTGAAGTAATATTGGAGAAGGCCCGCAACTCTGGCGACGAAGGAAATTTTGCCGTCGTCGTCGGCGAGCAGTTTCAGGGTATTATTGAGGGAACAGTTGACCCCCTGGCGCTGACAATGAGAAATGATGAGTTGGGTCGGTATTATGCCAACAACACGCGAATGACGCGTCAATGGTAAGTGGGAAAACCACCTCCTCTTCAATTTGCGCCAAGTTCCAAGAATTTATGCTAATCAGAGACAGTAAGTTGTCCATAATTTCTCATAGAAGTGCCATCTATAGGGAGACCGTGAAACAATGAAAGGAGCTAATGGCATAATAGATGAGCAAGCTACAATTTTGGTCGACCTCCTCGCCCACAAAAATCCACACCTGAGAGCCCTAGAAGTTGGGGCTGGCACTGGAGGAGCCACTCTCCCAATACTAACAGCGCTTGGGGGCATGGACTCCAGCACTTCGCCTCGCTTCCTCTCCTATCATGTCACTGATATCACAACGGGATTCTTCGAGAAGCTTCAACAAAAAACAACCGCATGGGGTGACCTCGTCAGCTATAGGAAGCTGGATATAGAGAGGGATATTGACCTTCAAGGCTTTGAGGCGGAATATTATGATCTTGTAATTGCTGCTAATGTGCTGCATGCAACAAAAAACATGAGTCGCACAATGGCTAATGTTCGGAGACTTCTGAAACCGGGTGGTACGCTACTTCTGATTGAGTTGATACCTAAAATTGCCGGCTTCACTAATATATTTGGTATTTTTGACGGATGTAAGTTTCTTTGAGAGCTGCCGCTGAACCCAGCTTCACTGATTTAGATGTGAATGGAAACTAACATCACTAGGGTGGTTCGGCGAGGAGGAAGATCGGAGAGACTCTCCTCTCATATCGGAGGAAAGATGGGACAAAATCCTCAGAGACACAGGATTCAGCGGTCTCGATTTCAGTCTACCAGATACAACGGACGTTATCGCTCACCAAGGCACGACAATGATATCCAGAGCTACCACAACCATCGATCATCTTAGCAACAATGCGTCCGTCTCTGTTCTGCCTCAGGCTCAAGACTCAGAAAACATTGTCCTCGTGGGTACAGACTCAAACACGATCAGCAACTCGGACAGGATCAAACATCACATCTCAGAACATCACAAGCTAGGGAGAGAGATTGGAGAAGTTGCCAACTTCTCCAATCTTCAGCCTGATGGTCGAGTCTATATCTTGCTAGAGCTGGAGAGTTCGATCTTGAGGGACATGACAGAGCCCAGATTGAAGACTTTGAAGGAACTATTCAGTCAAAGCAAAGGGATCCTCTGGGTCACAAGAGGAGCTTCCCATCTGCCCACCAACCCGGATTTGAGTCTCGTCTCTGGTCTTCTTAGAACACTCAGAATTGAGACTGGTCGACCCCTAGTCCACCTGGATCTTGATCCAAGATCGGATCTCGAAACATCAGCTAACGCCATAGCGAAAGTGTACAAGAGCAGGTTTGAGAACGACGACGTTGAGTCAGAATTTGTTGAACGTGAAGGTTTCATCTTAATCCCTCGCCATATGGAAGACGATAAGACTGGGGCCCGCATTGCTGCCAGAATTGGCAACTCAACACCAGAGATCGACACAATACCCCAGACGGGACGCTCCTTGAAGCTGCAAATTGCCCAATTTGGCCTTCTCGATACCTTTTACTTTGATGATGATGTACGTGTAGCGGATGAGCTTCCACATGATCACATCGAAATCGAGGCAAAGGCGAACGCACTGAACTTTCGGGATGTCATGACGGTAAGTTATGTCATTTACGACTTGTGTTGGACATCCACTAATACAGAGCGTGTGCTAGGCTATGGGACAGATAGAGTCTACTGAGCTAGGTTATGAGTGCAGTGGGGTCGTTTCCAAGGTAGGATCAGATGTCCAGTATCTCGCGGTAGGTGACAGAGTAATGGCTACTGGAGATGGAATATTTTCCACGTATGTACGCCTACCTGAGTTCGCTGCATGCAAGATCCCGGACGATATGGATTTCGATACCGCTGCTTCAATTCCCGTCGCGTATGGCACAGCGTACCATTCCCTCCAAGCAGCGAGGCTGGTCAAAGAGGACACTGTTCTGATTCACGCCTCAACGGGGGCACTTGGTCAAGCATTAATCATGATGTGTCAGCATGTCGGTGCTCGAATCCTGGCTACAGTTGGTACGTCAGAAAAGAAGACTTTCTTGATGACACAATTTGGAATCCCCGAAGAGCAAATTTTTTACAGTCGAGATAGCAGCTTCAAACAGGGCATTATGCGTGCAACGGACGGAAAAGGAGTCAATGTCATCTTCAACTCACTCTCGTCTGAGCTCCAACGGGTTACTTGGGAATGCATAGCTCCGTTCGGGCGGTTCATCGAGCTGGGACGACGCGATTTCATTGTCAACTCTCGGCTTGAACAAGCTCAGTTTCTCAACAACGTAACATTCGTGGGGCTAGACTTTCGTCATATGACCATAACCAGTGCGCGGTATAGCCAGGAAGCATTCCACGGATATATGGACTTGATTCGGTCGGGGATTCTCAAGGCTCCGCAGCCAATCTCGACTTATGGGATAAGTGACATAGAGAAAGCATTCCGCATAATGCAAAGAGGAGAGCATATCGGTAAGCTTGTTATCATGGCAAAGGCAGGCGAGCGATCCAAGGTGAGCACTGTGGATAACCGATTAGCTAGTATTTGCTGAATTTCAAATACAGGTAATGCCTCGAAAAGCTCCACGAATCGTTCTTCAAGTGAATGCAACGTACGTTTTAGTTGGAGGAATGGGTGGGATAGGCCGAGCACTTGCGGTAAGGCTTGTTGAGTGGGGTGCAAGAAATCTGGTCTTTCTTTCTCGCAGTGGCGCCACAACACCAGCAGCGTTGGACCTGATCAAGCTTCTGCAGAATTCTGGAGCTGTTGTGGAGGTAATAAAATGCGATATCGGGGATTTTGACCATCTAGAGACCGTTGTCAAGGAAATAACGCAGCAATTGCCTCCAATCAAAGGCATGTTCCATCTCGGTATGGTCATGCAAAGCGCACTATTCGAGAACATGAGATTGGACGACTGGACGGATTCGTTACTTCCCAAAGTGCAGGGTACATGGAACCTTCACAATCTCCTCCCGAAAAATCTCGACTTCTTCGTTCTCATATCCAGCATCGTAGGCATTATGGGGAATGCTTCCCAGTCCGCTTACGCCGCTGCCTCGTCTTTTCAAGATGCATTCTCGGCATATCGCAATCATCTAGGTTTACCTGCAATCACAGTTGACTTAGGCTTGGTTGTTGGGATAGGCTATGTTGCTGACCGAAACATACTCGAAAGCAAACTAAAAGCGCAAGGACACGACGATATCGGTGCGGATGAATGTTTGGCAATCATCGAGGAAACAATATTGCAAGCCTTCCAGTCTGAACATAGCGGCAATCTCATCACTGGATTTGGCCTTGGCAAGTTCACTGGTGGAGATATTCACCATGCGAGCCACCAGACTCCCCTGTCATCACATGCCAGAAGGCTAGCTCTGGGCGCATTCTCAGGAAACGCGCAAAAAGAAGAATCGACAGCATCGCTAAGAGTCCGCGAATTGTTGCGCACTACCACGTCCCTCGTGGATGCCGAAGCACAAGTCTTAGAGGCATTGCAGATGAAATTTTCAAATTTGTTAATGCATTCACTGGATGACATCGATGCTTCAAGACCATTGAGCTATTACGGCCTAGATTCGCTGGTTGCAGTAGTAAGTAAAGATGTCGCTAATTGATTACAATCTTCATCTCTAACATTGTTTGAATAGGAGATGAGAAACTGGATAGCCAGCGAGATTGAGGCAACAGTCCCAGTGCTTGAGTTGCTTGGCAATCAGAGTATTTCGGATCTTTCAAAGTCGATTGCACGACAGTCAAGGATTTTGAAGAAGCTTCTGTCTTAAGAGTGTTCAAATGCTTTTTGAAGAACAAGAGGAGAGCTATTTGAAAGAAGGAAGAGGAAGAAGGTAGACGGCGAAGGCGAATATGGCAAGGTAAAGGTAAAGGGGTAATTATGCGATAAAAATGGAAAAAGTTAATAAGCGCCAGGCTTCTTAAATAGTTTATACCCGAGCTTAAGCTCTGGGTAAGCCAAGGGCGGCCAATCGGGTGGCGAGAGAAAAGCTTTAGCTGCGTCTCTGAGGTCCTGCGACATAAGGCGCTACTAGAGGACATCCGGTGTGAGAGGTCAAGTGGTGAAAATGCCGAGAGCTCGGGCTCAGGTTAAACTGTAAAGAGGCGGCATCTGTGTGATCAGAGGAGCAAGGCCTACAGCGGTAGGCGAAACTGGCTTTAAAACACCATTTTTTTTTAATACCGAGCTTTGGAAATCGCGGCTGGGCTGCCACAGCTGCGTTACACATAACCTAATATTACTAAATTGCGAATTGCTTAATAATAATAATTCTAGATTAAGAAGTAAATTAATCGAATAGTAGAATGCTCGCCCATCTTTAAATCCCTAATAGCATTAGTATCTAAGCCTGGTATTTATTTGCTACTACTTGTTTATATCTTCTACTAGTTTCTACTAGTAGTTTATAAAAGCAACTGGACTATATTAGTAACTGGGCCAAATTACGTGCGAATTATTAGTAATCAGGAAACATTACTTTTATATGGGATCTACTAGTATTATTAATATCTAGAAATTATTATTATAGTCTCTTTTAATTTATTTAATTTTTTACTTTCGCTTTTCGAATTAAAGTAATTAGTTTTATTTTCTTTCTTAAATAAAAAGCTTATATAATTCTTTATAAGCTTTTTTTCTTAATATTTTGCCTTTATTATAGTTATTATATTCTTTATTAAAGGCCTTAAGTTAATATTCTTTTTTTCTTTCTTCTTTCTCTTTTTTTCTTTCTTATTTTTTTTATATAATTAAAGTATTCTTTCTTTTATATTACCTAAAAATCTTTATTAAATAAATTAGAATAAAAGAAGAAAGTTTTAGCCTTTAGTTTCTTTCGATTTTTCTTTTTTCTTTTTCTTTATTTAATACTAGACTTCTAAATTAAATTCTTCTCTTTATTAAATATAATTTAATCTCGAATTATAATTCTGGCTATGTTTTCTTTAATTCTCTTTTTAGTTATTTTTTTCTTTAATTAATAAACTTCTTTTATTATATTTTTTAAGCTATATTATATAAATTATAATATTTTAAAATTTAATTAATTAAATATTATATAAAATATTCTTATTTCTTTTATAAAAAAGCATTTATTAATAGCTATATTTTATATTTTATATATCTTTTAAAATATAAAAAGTATTCTTTAATTTCTTTAGTATATATAATTATAAAAAAAGCTTTAAAAGTAAGAAATTCAATTATTTAGCCTTTTTTATTCTTTTATTTTTAATAATTTTATTATTATATTTAAATATTTATATAATTATATACTTTAAATTTAATAAATATATATTTAAATAAATAAAAGTAAAAATAATATTTTCGAACTTAAAAGCCTAATCTTTAATTTCTATAAAATTATTTAAAAATAAGACTATATTATATAATATAATATTATTTCTTAAAGCTATTTTTATAGCTTTATTATAATAGTACTTTTTAGATTAAAAAGAGCTAATATTATATAATTATATAAAATATATTATATATAAAAAGTATTATAATTTAGCTTTTAATTTTATTAATTAATATTATTACTTTATAATTATTTATATTTTATTACTTTCTAAATATATATAATATAATTACTTTATTAAAGAAATATATTATAAGATATATATAATTTCTTATAGTTTTTTATATTCTAGTTTTCTCTTTTTTAGCTTTAAAATAATCTTTATAAGAAATCTTTTATTTTACTTTTTAAGTTTTAAATATTATATTTATAATATAAAGTATTTATTAAAAAAGAACATTTATTAAAGCCTTTAGTTTTATATTAAAATAAGAAATAAAATAATTTAGTTATAGTATTTTAAGTCTTTTATTTATATAGCTATTATTAATTATATGAGATATTTATTAATAAATAATAAAATAATAAAATAAAATAGTAAATTATAAAATTATAATATTAAATTTAATATAGAATTAAGTTTTATTTCTTTTATAAGGTTTAGAAAAGCCTTTTCTAAATAGAAGCTTCTAGTAATATATATATATATATATTTAGTAATTTATAAATTTAAAGCTTATAATATAAATAGTAATATAATTATTATATTAAAGAATTATTAATTTTTCTAATTAATACCTATTAATACAGCTGTTTCTTTGGGAGTCACGTGTGTAGTCACGGGACACGGGACACGGGACATGGGCAATAGGACATGGGCAATGGGATATAGGATACGGGACATAGTCATATAACCTCGCGTCCTATTAGTGACTCGACCAGTAGACTAGACCCCTTTAGGCTTAGCAGATTTAGGGATCGCATATTAATATCACGATACTGCGATCCTTACTTCTGAACAAGAACAACTTCACTAACCATACACAAATAGCACTTCCACGCCTATATAATGGTGCCATGCGTTACTAGTGAACCGACAATACCTATAATATTCGAGATTTATTATATGCCTTTTAATTATATATAATTCTATATATATTATAATTTAAAAGAAAAAACTCTAAATTATTCTAATTTTTATTTAATTAATTTTTTATAAATTAGAAATTCTTAATAATAATTATAAATAATATATATTTCTGTAGTAATTATATATTTCTTTTTAAAAAACAATTAAAAGACTTTTAAACTAGTTTATTTACTAATAAACTAGAGAAATATTTATTATTAGATTTATACTTTTTTCTTCTTTATATATTTAATTTTAAAGCTTTTTTTATTAAAATTTCAAATATTAATTTAATAAACTTAATAATATTTTAAAATTTATATATATTTATTTAAAACTAAATATTAATTAAAAAGAATTCTTTTAACTAATAATATATTTAATTATATTTTGAATTATTTTATAAGATATAAATAATTTTTAATATATAGAAAAATAGTCTAAATTTTCTTTTTATTAAAAATCTTATTTTTTTAGTATTTTTTTTATTATTATTTTTATTATAATTTTATATATAATTTTAATAATTTATAAAAATATATTTATTAATAAATTAAATTTTAGTAATCTCGGAAATTATAATATATAAATGCTTTTTTTGAAATTAAAGAACTTTAAAGAAATCTAATATTAATATATTTAATAAGCTAAATATTATTATAATTTAAGTATTTTTTAAAATATAATTAAAATATTATATAAATTATATATAAAATAGTAAAATAATAATAATTCTATAAGTTATATAATTTGATCTAGTTATTAATATAGCTATAATAACTAATATAAAAATATAATTTATTAAAAATAAAATATTAGAAATAGATATAAAATAAAGTTAAGCCGGAATTACTTAAATAGAATAATACTAAAAATTAAAGTATTTTTCTTATTTTATTTTATAGCTTAATATTTTCTAATATATAAGATTCTATTATTATATAATATTAAGCTTATTTAACTCGGCCTATAAAAGTAATATAATATTACTAATAAAGAACTTATATTTATTTTTAGAAAGTAAAAATAAAATATTATTTTTAATATTTAATAATTTTCTTAAATTATAAAAAATTAAAGAACTTAACTAAAAATATAATATTATTTATAATCTAGTTAATTTTAAAGTTTAATTCTTAATTAGAATAAATAATATTTTTCTTTTAATAATTAGTTTTCTATTAATATAAAAAAAGAAAAATAATATTTTCTATAATCTAATTAATTTCGAAATCTAGCTCTTAACTAAAATAAATAATATTTCCTTAATACTAATAAGAATAAAAGAACTAGCTCTTTTTTCTAATATTAAAAGAATTAATAATAGTTTATTAACTTAAAATAAAAAAAGATAATAATTAGTTTTAATTTATTAATTTAAAACTAAATAAAATAATAATTAGTTATAGTTTACTAATATTAAATAAAGAAAACTTATTTAATACTATTAGAATAGTTATACTATAAATTTCCTAATTATATAACTAGTTATATAAGCTTATATTATAGATATAACTTGATTAGTAAACTAGTTTCTATTAAGCTTAATAAATTTAGAAATTATATATTAATATTATAATATTATAATTTCTATTTCTAAATAATAATAACTTTATTAATATAATATAACTAGTATTTCTATATTTATATAATAATATTATATATTACTAGTAAACTAATACTAATTAGTTAGTACTTATAAATTAGAAAAAGATTTAATTAATTAGAAAAGTATTTAGTAGCCTAAAATAAATAGTCTATTTCTAATTAAAAAAAACTATTATTAATTCTAGAAAAGTATTTAATAGTTTAAATAAAGATATTAGCTTTTACTAAAAGAAATAATAATATTTATAAAGTATTTAATAGTCTAGAATAAAGCTATTTTTAATTAATAGAAACTATTTTATATATTTTAATTTTAATTTAATTACTTTATAATATCTATAATAATAAATTCTTCTAGCCTTTATTTATTAAAATTATTAAAATTATTCTTTTATAAAATTAAATACTTTTATAAACTATTAGAATAAGTTTTATTTAAAAAAAATTTATATTCTTTATAAATTACTAGAATAATTCTTAATTAAATTAATAATTCTATATCTTTAGAAACCTATTAAATACTATTCTATTCTCTAGAATTCTATTTTCTGAAATATTACTTTTTAGAATACTGCTTTTTAAAATATCTTTAGGGTATTTTAATTTTAATTTCGCTTTTAAATTAATTCTTTTAAACTTTAAAATCTTTAAATTCTTCCGGAATTGAAATTATAATATTTTATTTTTAAATTTCTTATTATAAACTATTCTAGAAATAATAATTCTTTATTTTTAGATGTCTAAAAACCTATTAAATATATTTTCTTATTTCTTCTTTTTATAAATATTTCGAATTCTATAAATTTCTTTATTTTAAAGCTTTTTTATTTTTAAGCTTCTTTATTTTAAACTATATATATATTAGAAAGAGTTTAATATAGTATAAATAGAAACAATTAAAATATATAGAATAAATAAAGAAATAAAGAAATAGAATTAATTTAAAATTACTATAAATACTAAAATTCGAAAGTCTATAAATATTAAACTATATAAATATATAAAATATAATTATACTAGTTATAAAACAAGCTAGAATATTTAGTTCTTGTCGGTTTACTAGTAACGCATGGTACTGTTATATAGGTATGAAAGTGCTATTTGCGTATGGTTAGTGAAGTTGTTATTATTATTTAGAAGTAGGGATTGCAGTATCGTGGTATTAATATGCGATCCCTAAATCTGCTAAGCCTAAAGGGGTCTAGTCTACCGGTCGAGTCATGCCTGCGACGCGAGGTCACATAACGTGCAATGGAACAGCTATAGCTGTTTAGACAGTTCTTTTTTTTATAAGAATTTCAATTACTTTATAATTAAGAACTTTAATTAGTTTAAATAATACTATTTAAAGAAATTCAGAAAATAGTTATACTATAATTAAAAAAAGATATACTATTTATAAACTAAAGAGAATACTAAATTTAAATACTTTTTAATAATATTTAAAGCTATTTTAATAAATATTAATACTAATAAATTTCTAAAAACTAATTCTTTTATTTTTAAAGCTTTTCTAATTAAAGCTTTATTTATAGAAACTAATGAATTAGCTATTTTAATAAAAATTAATAAATATAATTAACTAGCTATTTCTTTTATAAATTCTATTAAACTATTAGTCTTTATTTTAGAAACTAATAAATTAGCTCTTCTTTTTATAAATACTATTAAACTATTAGTAAAAAACATTTATATTTTTAATATTCTTGTTTTATTTTTTATTTTTTATTTTAATTTCTAATACTGGATTTAAATAATTCTATATCTTTTAATAAACTAATAAGAATATTATATTTACTTTTATTAAATTCGAATAATTTCAAGCTTTATAGTAAATAGAAATATTAGATAAAAGAAATATTAGATAAAAGAAATATTAGATAAAAGAAATATTAGATAAAAGAAATATTAGATAAAAGAAATATTAAATATTTAGAAAAATTTGAAATTAGTATATAATAAAAAAGAAGTATTATTTTTAATATTTTTTAGAAAAGTTCTAATATCAAAATACCTATATTATAAATTTTCTAATTATATAACTAGTTATATAAGCTTATATTATAAATATAACTTAATTAGTAAACTAGTTCTTATTAGGCTTAATAGATTTAGGAATTATATATTAATATTATAATATTATAATTTCTATTTCTAAATAATAATAACTTTATTAATATAATATAACTAGTATTTCTATATTTATATAATAGTATTATATATTATTAATAAACTAATAAATATTTATTTTTATAGCTAATATCTCTTTTAAAACTATTATAAATAGCCCGGAATCAAATATAATTACTATAAATATATTAGATAAAAGACTCTAATATAATAAAATAGAAAAGTTAGACTTTAATATTATAAATCTATATTATTAGAAAAGCTATTATAATATTATTTTAGAAAAGGATATTAAAAAATAGCTAGCTAATTTAGAACTTAAAATTAATATAAATATTTTAAAAATAAATAAGATTAAATAGAAACTATTTATATAAAATAACTTTATTAATAAATACTATTTTATAACTAATAAATAAATGAAATATTACTAGAAATTCTATTTATATATTAATTAATTTATTAAGAAAATTAATAAGCTAGAAATAATTACTAGTTAATTTTATATAAGAAAAAAACTAATATAAAAAAAGTAATAAAATAGAAATCTAAATAAATAAATATCTAAAAAAATTATATAGAGGCTAATATTAAAATTCTCTTTTATTTTTAGTTTATAGTAATTAACTATAGCTTATTAGAATTAAGAATTCCGTTTTATTTATAAATAAAAATAATTACTAAATTAATAATTAGATATTTAATATAAGAAATAAACTAATATAAAACTCTTTTAAATTTAATAATATACTACTAAAAATTATTTATATAATATAACTAGTTACTAGAAATACTTATAACTTTATTTATAATTAACTAAAATCTGAATTAATTAGATAGATTTTTAAAATTCTCTAATAAGTTTATAGTAAAAGTAAAAAAACAAAATATTAGAAAATAAAAGAGATATACTAGTATTTAAAATAAAGAAATAAGCTATTTCCGGTACTTTAAATAGAATTTATATATTTAATAATAAAACTAGAAAAAGTATTAAATAATTAATATAATAATTTAATAAATAAAACAAATTTCAAACCATTTAAAAGTTTAGATAATAAAAAATTTAATATATTTAAGGATCTTATTAAATAATATATAAAATAAAAAAATAGACTTTTTTTAATTAAGAACTAGTAATTCTAAAAGAAATAACTAATAGAAACCATTTGCTATTAAAAATAATTTCGAGCTAAAAAGTCTATTAAATTTCAAAAAACTATAATAATTCTATATTTAGTAAATTAACTTTAGTAATTAGTATTCTTATAGCTAAAAGAGATAGTCTATTAAGAATTTAAAAAGAAATTAGACTAGCTAGAAAGTCTTTATTATTATAGTTATAAAAAGTATTTATTCTAATTTTAATAAGGTTATATTTATTAAAAAGAATTATTTAAAAAAAGCTAATAATTTAGAAATAAATAATAAGAATACTAATTTCTATTTATTATTTAATAAAGAATATAATATTAATAAATTAGGAAAAGTCTAATTCTAGATATAGAAATAGTCTTTTTAGAATAAGAACTTTATTAAAGATCTATAGATTTTATTTAGCTAATTAGTAAAAACTAGTTCTTTATTAAATATAGAATATATTAGAAAAATAAAACTATAACTTTCTAGTATTTAGTAAATATTAGAATAAATATATATTCTAATTAACTAAAAATATATTTGCTTTTTAATAAAAGTATTATAAATACTTTTATATAAATTTAAAACTTCTATTTCCTTATAAGATTTTAATAAATAACCTAATAAAGCTATTTAATATTTAGTTATTATAAATCTAATTATTAATTAATATTTTTAAATTTAATAATATTTATTTATTACTAATTTTAATTCTTATAATAAAATCTTAGAAAAAAATAGTTAGTAAAATATAATATTCTATTAAACTATTAATAGAATTAATTCTATTAGTTAGAAAACTATAAAATAAATTAGCTAAATCTTATTTAGAAAATCTAATATTTTAATAAGAAATATTAAAAAAATAACTATTTCGAAAATATTTTAACTAGAATTCTAAAAGAAACTAGTAAAATCAGACCCGAAAAGTAAAAAAAAATAAAAATTTTTATAAGACTTTTTTATAAAGAAAACCGAATATTAGATAAAGAAAAAAGAGCTAGATTTTAATATTCTTGAAATAAATAGGCTACTAAACTATTTCTACTATTTTATTAAAATAGTTACTTTTTAATTAAATATTAGAAATTCTAGTAATTTAATTAAATTAGTTACTATTAATAAAATCAATTATATATTTAAGAAATAAAATTATAAATTAAAAAGATATCTATTATTATCTATAGTAATTAGATAACTAATATTATAGCCTATTAGATATTTATTTAAACTAGTAATCTAATATATTTTCTAGATATAAATAAATTAAATACTTTTAATAATATATTATTTTTTAATTCTAAAGAACTTTAAAAGCTCCGGATATTTCTTTTTATATAGCTATATAATATAGTTAAAATATTTTTTAAAAAAGTAATAAATAAGCTTTTTGAATTTTAATTTATTAATTATAAGTTCCGTTTTAATAAACTAGATTCTTTAATAAAAATAGTCTATTTCTATAAAATAAATTCTAATAAATTCGAAAAAATAAAGAAGTATTTTATTAAAAACTTAAAAAAGAATTTTATTAAGCTATCTAAATTTCTTTTCTTATTACTAGTTTTATTTATTAAAAAGAAAAATAGTAGCTTATAATTTTAGATTAATTATTAATAGCTAAATATTATAATAAAAAAGAATTATTATTTCTTATTATTTCTTATTAAGATATTTAACTAATTAGCTAAATTATTAGTATTTACTAAATTAGATATTTAATATATTTTTAATTAAATTTATATAGGACTAGCTTTTATAATATAAATAGCTTTTAGAATAAGATATAGATCTTTTAAACTAGTAGTTCTATTATTTGGGTTTTATAATAATCTAATAACTTTCTAATAATATATTAATACTATACTAATAAATTATTTAAATAACTTTTATTTAGCCTATATTAATAATATATTTATTTTCTTTAAAAATAAAAATAAATATTAATATTATATTAGAATAGTTTTATAAAAGCTTTAAAATACCGGATTATAAATTAATATTTTTAGAATTTATTATCTCGAATTAAAATATATAAATAAATCTTATTAAAACTTCTATTATTAGAAACTAGTATTAACTTATAATAAAAAAAGAAATATAATTATTTCTAGATTTTTATAATTTCTATTATAAATATATTTTCTATTTTCTAAATTATCTAACTAAAAAAAAATATTATTAAAATTTAAATATTTAATAAAATCTAATTAAATATCTTTAATTAGTTTAAGAATTTACTTCTTTTTATTTTAATACTTTTCTATTTTAAATATAATAAAGAAATCTATCTAGAAACTAATTATTTAGATCTAGCTATTATAGATATATTCTTTTAAAAATGCCTAAAAAACAGATAATAGTATTCGGTTATATTTTATTTTAAAGATTTTTAAAAAGCTAAAGCTATTATAAAATTTATAATAAGAAACTTCCTATTATTATTTAAGAATTCCGGAAATAATAAATAGAACTAATTAGTTTATCTAATTTTCTAATTATTACTAATTATAAATCTCTCGAGTATTTTAGTATTAAAAAGCTTTTAAATAAATAATAGATCTAATAAATAGATTTTCTATTATAATTCTATTATTAAATTATTTATTAGCTAAAATAAAAATATTATTATTATTAATATCTTATTATAAAAAAATAAGCTTATATTAATTCAAAAATAGACTAAAGAAACTAAAAGAACTAAATAAGTTATTTTACTAGATCTAATTTTTATTTCTATTAAAATTAAAAATATAACTTCTATTTTTATTAAAATAAAAGAAATAAATAAGCTATTAATTATAGTTAAAGTTTTATAGCCTAATTAAATAAATCTAGTTCTAGAAAATAAATATAGAAAAGTTCAAGAAAATATAAATATATAAGAAATATTAAATAGCTATATACTTTATAATAAAAGCCTTATTATATTAGATAAATATAATAATTTATAAACTAGATTCTTATAATAAATCTATAATATAATAACTATTAGTTTATTAGTAATATATAATACTATTATATAAATATAGAAGTACTATATATATAAAGTTAGTAAAGTTATTATTTAGAAATAGAGATTATAGTATTATAGTATTAATATATAATTCTTAAATCTACTAAGCCTAAAAGAATCTAGTTTACTAGTCGAGTTATTTATAAGATATAAAGTTATATAATTATATTCTATATCTTATATTTTATTACCTATATCCCGTATTCTATATCCTGTAATTATATATATAACTTTTAAAGAAATAGTTATACTAATATTAGAAACTCTTTAAAAAACGCGAAAAATAATACTTTTCTCTAATTATATATAAATTCCCTAATTCGGTCTAATACCAGATTTCCTAAATATTCTATATCTATATTACTTCTAAAGTTTTAGTTATATACTAAAAGCTATAGCCTTTTATATATAACTTTTTCTCTTATAATATTCTCTTGTTTTATATATTTATTTCCTGCTCTATTTATATTTAATCTATTTCTTTATATCTAATTATATAATATTTATATTAATTAGATACTTAAAAGCATTTATTAGCTTTAATTTCATTATAGAATTAGTAGAATTTAATTTTCTTTTAATTTATTTAACTTTTATAATCTCTTGTTATTTATATATCTAGTAGAAATATATTATATTAATTATTAAATACTTTTTTTAAGTAGTTTCTAATTTAATAAAGCATTTATATAATAACTTTAAATCTATATAGATTATTAAAAGTAGTTCTATTTCTAGTACTTAATTAATTATAGATTTAACTAAAGCATCTATATTAAAACTATAAGCTATATTATAGAGTTCCGAAACTAGAATACTTCGAGTAATTCTTTTATATTTAGTAAAGAACTAGTAAGTAATATTAGTATATCTAGTTCTATTTATTAGAACTAGAATATATCTGATTTAGAAGAAGAGATCTCTATTATTTATAAAAATAATTAAATATAAGAACTTTTTTACTAGCTTTATAAATCTTAGTTCTCTAGTAGTATTTCTAATTTACTATTAAATATACTTATTAAGTATCTTTATATTAGTTTCTAAAGATTTAATAGCTTAAGTAATAATTAATAGGTTATATAAAGCTTCTAGTTAATAAACTAATATATATTTCTCTAGTATATTAAGTAATATATTAGTTCTTAATAGAGAGATCTTAATAAATAGTACTTCTATTATTTATAATAGTAATATTTTTTATAGAAATAGTTTAGAGGTTTTTATACTAGTATTTATATAGATAATATTTCTATTAAACTTGAAATTATAATTAATAGTAAGAAATTTATATTTCTTAACTAATAACTTAGTTTTTTAAAGCTTTAGTTATTTCGTTTTTATAAAATTATTAGTTTAAAAGCTAATAATTCTAAAGAATTACTTATTATAAAAAAGATAAGAATTATAAGTTAATTATTTTATAGAAAGCTTATTAATATAATAGAAATAGTAAGTTTTAAACTAGTAATTTCTAGCTTCTAGTATATTATATAATAGTTTTATAATCTTTAAAACTGAATTATTATTTAGATTTAGTTCTCTAATAAATTTATAAAGTAAATTAATATAAAAATTATAGTTAAGTAAAGTTATTAATTAGATATAAGCTTATAAGATATTATATAAATATAGTTCTATAGTATTAATTATTATAGTAGTAATATTAAGAATAATTCTCTAATTAATATATTAAATAATAAGTAATTATATTAATATTAATATTTCTTATTATTATTATAAGTTTAGATAACTAGTCTTAACTTTTTAAACTCTTCTTTATATTCTTATTCTTAATTTTATTAATAAATCAGAAGTTAAAGATATATATTTTCTTTAGTATTTAAGATCTAGAAATAATTTTAAATATATTCTTTTCTAGAAAACTAGTAATTTTAACTTAATAGAAGTTCTTATATAGGTTATTATTCTATAGAAATACTATAATATCCGGGTTTTTATAAAAGTATTCTTTATTATACTTTAATAAAATAGTAGAAATAATAGAAGAAATTATATTTATATTATTTTTAGCTTTATTATAAAGTTCGGAAATAGATTTAGATTCGGGGCTATTAATAATAATTTTAATATCTTTTATATAAAAGAGCTTTATAGAGGTTAAATAAAAGATAATATTACTATATAATAGACTAGTATATAGTTCTCTCTATTAATAGCTACTAGCTTATATAATCTATTCTAATTACTAGATTAACTAGTATTTTTTTTATACTATATAAAAATATCTGAATTTAAGAGAAGTTTATAAATATTAGTAATATTAGAACTATTTCGAGTATTTAGAATATTTATAGTCTAGTATCTAGTTTAAAGCTTCTGAATTTCTATTATTACTTTCTTAAATACTATTAATTACTATAATATAATTAGTAATAAAGTATTATATTTAGTTATTTAAAATAAAATACTATAAACTAAGAAAGTTAAAATAATATTATTAAGTCTAGTAGAATTATTAATAGTTTTAAAAGCTATTTAGAATATAATATTCTTATTAATTCTATTAATTTCGGCTATAATAATAAGATAAGTATATTAAATCGAGTTATAATAGTATTTTATAATTCTAATAGAATTATAAGCTTTTATAGAAATAATTTTAACTTTAGTTCCTATAATATTTATAAGCTAAATAAACTTCTTACTAGTAAACTACTTTCTAGTATTTACTATAATCTAATTAAAGAGACCTAAATAGATATTAATCTAATATTATTTTAGGGTATCTCAAATATATAATATACTAATATTTTAAAGCTATTAGCTGGCTTAATATTAAGTGCCTTTATTAATAATATAAAATATAAGCTTACTAGAAATATAGAAAATATTAATAATAATAAAGTAATTAAAACTAATATTATTTCTTAGGTTAAACTTAAATTATTTTAATAATTATTTAAATTTCTAGTATTATTTATAGTATTTTATAAAGTATTTAAAGACTTTTATATTAATATTATAATTTGCTTATTCTAGTATATTTCAGAGCTTACTAATAAATAAATAACTAAAATAGTAGTATAGATATTATAATTCGACTTTTATAAGAAAGCAGGAATTATAAATAAAGAATTCGGAAATAAAGCTTTATAAAATAATATTCTAAAATAGAAAAAAATATTTAAAACATTATATTATAAATATAAAGTATTTATTAGAAGTAATAAAATAATTAGTAAAATTATTAAAGTAGATCTCTAGCTTGTTTATATTAGCTAAACTAAATAGAAATAGAGTTTTTATAAATATAATATAGAATTATACTTGCCTAATTAGTATTTTTACTATTATAGATTTAATAGAGAATATAGATCTAATATTAAACTAGATATTAACTTGACTTTTAGTAGTTTTATTAAGTTTAATACTATTATTAGTCTGCTATAAAGCTTGAAATTAGTTAGAACTAGTAGTTGAGAATTTAGAGGCTCTAATATTAATTATAACTCTATAAAAGTAATAAGTATTATATTTTAATATATTATTAATTATAAATGTCTAGATATTTTCTATTTATTTAATAGGTTCTAAAATATAGTTTTTACTTATTATCTAGTATATAAAAGAAAGAAATATAAAGTTATTTATAAGAGTAGCTAGAAAGCTCTTAATAAAAGTAAAGTAGAAATTAGAATAATATTTCTTTTTTTATTTATTTCTGCTAGTAAAGCTTTAAAGATATTACTTACTAGTTTGTTTTTATTATTCTTATTATTCTTTTCTCTTTTAAATTCGGGAATATACTATATATAAGTATTACTAAAGTATTTATTAAAGTTATAGGTATTTTAGAATCTAAATTAGTAAATATTTCTATTCTTAAATTAAGTTTTCTTAGTCTTTTATTTTTCTAATATATGCTTCTATAAGTGGTATTTAGATCTCTTATATATAAAATATAATTTTGGAGTATAATTATTATAATTATAGGGCTTAAAGTAGTTATTACAGGTTCTAAAGTTATAGCTAGATTTATATTAATAATTTCTGGACAAATAGTAGTTTAAAGGATTTTGAGAATAGTATTATTACTTAGTAAAGAGAATCTAGATATTAATCTATTATTTCTTTTTATAGATATTAATAGATAATTAGAGCTTATTAATAAGCTAGCCGAGATTATTAGAAAAGTTCGAGATTATATATTAGTATACTAGTAAGCCTTAATAGAAGGTAATAATCTTATTATATAGGAATTCGGTAATTTATAAGATAGAAATAAGGCTATATTACAATTTATTCAAGTTATTAATTAGTAGTTAGATAAGCTCGAACATTATTTTTTTAGAGTCTTTTGCTATTATAGTTACTAAGGTAATAGTTGTAACAGCTAGTATTATATGGGTACTACAGGTTGGTTTCAGCTAAGGTTTCAAGCTATAGTTCAAACCAAGCTCGGCGTTTCAGTAGTTTTGGCTATACCTACTTATTTACTGCTATACCTCACTCACTTCTTCTCTCCTTAGCTTTAGATTCTGTAGGATATTGGAATTATAGATCTTTGAATATTATTCTATTACTTTATTTCTGCCGTTATATAATCTAAAGCTTCTACCTTTCGGACGGTAGTTATTATCATTGTTTATTAGAGCTATATGCTCACTTATTAGAACTCCTGTCCACCAGCCCACTTTCATATAGAGCCCTCTTATTATTATTATTATTATTATTATTATTATTATTATTATTATTATTATTATTATTATTATTATTATTATTATTATTATTATTATTATTATTATTATTATTATTATTATTATTATTATTATTATTATTATTATTATTATTATTATTATTATTATTATTATTATTATTATTATTATTATTATTATTATTATTGTTATTATTACGTAGCGCTGCCTACAGTTCTACCCGCGAGGTGTTAAAAAGCTCGATTTTGGCCAGCTTAACCCCTCATTATTTATTAGAGCCCCTAGCTCACTACCTCATTGATTTTTTTACCTCTTTACTAACTTTACCGATACTTCCTTGAGAATGGACACCTTCCAAACGTAAGTTTAGCGCGAGTTCGACGGCCTGCAAGCTGAAATTGCCACCTTGCGAGCAAAAAACAGCCAGAAATCGAAGCTCCCAGATCCTGAGAAGTTCGCTGGATCAACGTACAAGTTCGATACCTGGCTGCCTTTAATTAAGGCCAAGCTACGGATTAACGGCCCGGCTATTAGAGACTCTATTGCCCAGTTTTACTATATTTACCTTAATCTCGAGTTCTCTGTTCAATTAATAGTTCTGCTATAGCTTTCCTATATAGAGCAAGCTCAATTGTGGAATTATAATATAATTCTGGATTAGCTTTTACGGGTATACGATAATCCAAACAAGTAATTAGAGGCTAAGAACCGTTTGTATACCCTCTGCTAAGGCAATAATTCCCTTCCTGCCTATATCGCCAAGTTTGAACGTATCCTATACAAAGCAAATAGTCAAAGCTAGCTAGACGTTAATAAAATCTCTAGCTTTCGCAATGGCCTTAACTCCGTAATTCGCTCTCGTTTAGCCTAATAGTTGACTTTGCCCCGGGTTTACGCTAATTTCCTATATACGGTTTAGTAGCTCTCGTCAAAAACAGCCGCTCCGCCATACGTTATTATTCCCAGAATTGCTAGCGATTCTATAGACGTCAGCGAACTGATAATTGACGTCGTTATACCGGTAATTGGTACTCTGGAGTCCTCTGAGCTAATCTTACCGGCTATACTAGCTCGTTCTACCTCAAAGGAGCTCCGCTAGTATTATCGTTAAACCGGCAGGTATATCAGATACGGATTCCAGGATCATTTTATTAAGAACTATAGCTTGGCTCCTGCAAGTACTGCTTCTACTGGTTCTGGTTGCAAATAGGTCACGACTACTGCAATTAACTATTACTCTGATTCTGGTAGTAATTCTGGTGATTCTGGAGGAGGGCTAACCTTGGATCCGGCTTTTAACTATATATAGAGGGCTGATTTTGCGGCTGGCGATTGGAAATAGGGTCCTTTTTTTTGTTCTGTTGATTTATTATACTTGCTTTAGCTTTCCCTTTATTCTTCTGTACTCTCTTAATATTCTGGCGCTCGGGGTCGAGCTTTTTTGGAGAGGGGGAGATAATATAACGGCTAGTATTATATAGGTATTACAGGTTGGTTTTAGCTAAAGTTCTAAGCTATAGTTCAAACTAAGCTCGCTTTAAACTAAGCTCGGCGTTTTAGTAGTCTTGACTATATCTACTTACCTACTGCTATACCTTACTCACTTTTTCTTTTCTTAGCTTTAGATTCTATAGAATATTGGAATTATAGATCTTTAAGTATTGTTCTATTACTTTGTTCCTGCCATTATAATAGTATTCTATTTGTCTAAATTTTAATAATAGTAATTAGAGCTTTTAAAGAAACTACAAATATTTATATAAGCTTCTTTATATATATATTAAGAGAGCTAGTTATTATAGAAGTAGTCTTATACTAGTTCCTTTAATATAGTAGGAAAAGCTCTTACTAATGCCTCTTCTGGAAGCTCTATATATTAGTAAATATTAAAGAAAATAGCAAGTTTTTAGTTAAAACTACTATTAGTTCTATTATACTTTTATATCTCAGTATATATCTTTACTACTTCTCTAATTAGCTTTATAGTAAAAAGGCTAGCTAAAGGGCTATTTGAAGGTAGTAAAGGTAGTAGAAGTAGTAAAAATCCGTTATTACTAGCTTTCTGTAATCCGGTACTAGTAGAAGCAGTTATAGGTAGTAAAGAAATATAAGTAATAATTGGTTTAGTTTATTAATTTCTTGTAATACTATTATTAAGAGATATATATAATAAGGTAATAGGGCCTGTATTAAAGTCTAGTCTAATAGTAATAATATTAGCTATAATTCAGGTATATTACTTTTCTTCCTAAATAGTATTAACTAAGAACTATATAATAACAAGTTTCTTGTTATTTTACTCGATATAAATACTACTATATTATAAAGCAGCTTGTAATTTATATAGTATATATTAATCTAGATAATTGAATACTTTAAGGTTGAAATTACTGAAATTCTCTTTAAATAATTTCCAGAGATTATTATTAGTTAACTTCTCTATCTTATACTAGAATAGTCTAGTATTAAAGTAGTTTAGGACTTCCTTAATACTATAGGTAATTAGGTTAATACCGCCTTTCTACTTCTTTATTTGCATGTATCTATTCTATAGTTCTACTATACTAAACCTCTAGAGCCAAGCCTTTCTTAATATATATATGGGATTTGTAGTAAGAGAGGTTCGAAGGTAAGATAGTTTATAATAGGTTTATAGAAAGGGTTCGGTAGTAAAAGTATTCAGATACCTGGTTCAGATACTAGATATCTAGTTCAGATATCTATTTGAGATACCAGATGCCTAGTTTAGATACTAGATACCTGATAAGAATATTAAAGTAAATATTTCGCCCTTAAATATTTTGTCTGTAATAAGAAATTTAGGAAGTGAAATATTATAATTCCGGAAGAGTCTAAAGCTTAAAGGACTCGATTTGCTCGATTTAATAGTAAAATCGAAATAGTAGTTAAAGAGCTTTAAAGGCATATATAGGGCATATTTTCCGGAAAGAATATTCTATAAATATAGGTATTATATAAGTAGAAAAGATAGTTTTCAAGAAAATAGTTTTAAAGCTAAAAGAAGTTAGTTTTAAAGAATAGTAGAAATTGAATAGATAAATAGTTAAATAGCTAACTACTTATTAATTAGTAAGAACTAGAATCTTCTTTTCTTAAGCTACTAGATACTTTTTCTTAAAATTAATAAGTAATTCCTCTCTTTAATAAAGTAATTATTAGTTCTTAGTAAGAGCTAGCTATTTTTTCTTTTAGGCTACTAGATACTTTATAAAGTTAATAAGTAATTTCTTTCTTTAATATAAACTAGTTCAATTTTACTATAAGCTACTAAATACTTTTTAGCCTAAAAGATTTTATTCTTTAATCTATATATATAAACTAATTAGTATTAGTTTACTAGTAATATATAATACTATTATATAGATATAGAAATACTATTTATATAAAGTTAGTAAAGTTATTATTTAGAAATAGAGATTATAGTATTATAGTATTAATATATAATCTCTAAATCTATTAAACTTAAAAGGATCTAGTTTACTAGTTAAGTTATTTATAAGATATAAGGTTATATAATATAGAAGAGAAATTATAATAAAACAAAAACTTATATAAAGTATACTAGAATACAAAATATAACTTAATAGTAAAATAATATATAGTACATAAAAGCTTAATTAATTAAATACTTATAAAGAATTATTCTCTAAATCTATAGAAAAACTAGCTTTCTTATATAATTTCTATAAGCTATATATAAAAGACTACGGCTTTTACTATATAATCTAAAATAATATAATTTTTAATAAGTATAGCCTATTATACTATATTTAATTTTCTATTTATTTGTACTTATTCTTTAAGTATTAAAAATAATAGGAAAATTCTATTTAAAGTCCGAAATAATAAAATATTTAGGATTCTTTTCTATTAGTTAATCTAATTTCTCTTTTATATATTTAAAATAAGACTTATTATCTTTAAATAATTTTATTTTGTATTTCCGAACTTGCTTAAAGACAATCCGAATCCGTTTAGCTATATTTTTATATTAAATCCAATATAGTTCTCTATATTAATTAGTATTTGCTTTTAACTATTATTTAATTTCCGCCTTTACTATAAGGTATTAAGGAGGCTTATTATAGTAAATTATATTATAAATTATACTAATATACTTTAAATAGATAGCTTCTTCAAATTTCATATTATCTATAATATTCTTGAATTAATTTTTAATAAAAGAGGAAAGCTCTAGATAAGAGGCTTTAATAACTTTATAGGAGACTCTATTTTCGTATATTCTATTCTTAATAGTAACTAGATTTATTAGAACTATAATAAAAGGCCTATTAAATAGTAAATCGTTATTAAGCTATCTGTTAATTTATATATTATCCGAGAATTAATATTTTTCTATAATTTCAGACTTGTAAATTACCTAGCTAAAAGTATTTATTTGTCTAGTTATATAGACTATATTCGGAGTCTTTTCTTCTACTACTTTTAGTAGATATTTGCCCAATTTCTTAACTGTTTCTAGCTTAAATTTATCGGAAATAAAAAAGTAATTAATGTCTTTAACGAACTTCTTACTAAAGGTAATAGCCTTCTTATAGTCTATAAGGAAAATATAGCTAATATTTCAATACTTTTTACTAAAGTAGAATTTACTATTTAAAACTTTAGTAATAGCCAGATCTTTAATATTGCCTTTATATTAATTATAATTAATGTTTCCAGAAGCAAAGTATCGAACTAGCTAAAAATAAGTAACTAAATAGATAGAATACTTATTTAATACTTTATAAAATTCAAGTTATATTAATAGATCTGCTATTAAAAGTTGAGAGGCTAAAGTAAAATAGCTATTACTAAGATTTCTATATATTAATATATTATCTTTTCAGAAATAAAACTATAGTATCTCTATTTCTTTTATTAAGAATTCTTAAATACTAAGCTTTTTAATCTATTTCAGATAATTCTTCTTATAAATATAGCTAATTATATCTAAATTAGTAGTACTAGATTTAGAAATAGAGACTATAGTATTAAATTAAAGCTATAGATTAGAGTAGAATTAATTGGAAATATAGTACTTATATCTATACTTTTTAATCTTCTAGTTCTTAAAGAAGAAATCCTGTATTTTCTTATCTATTCAAGTAACGGAAATATACTTCTTATCTTTAGTAACTTTATAGATCTTAATAACTACTTTTAGAATATCCTTAATTTCTTATATATTAATAGAAAGAATATTAGTAAATTACTAAATATATACTATATAGAGAGCTTTAAAGAATCCATTATTAATTCTATAGTATTCTTACTTATAAATAGGTTCTATAATATTACTATATATTTCTTTAAAGATATATTTATTCTATTAAGTAAGTATTAACTTCTATTTAGTTAGTATCTTATAGATATACTAAATGCCTTTATTAAGTTCTTTGGATTTAATATTTCTGGTCTTCCGCTTTTTAGTTCTAGATATAGTTAAAAGAGTCTTTTTAGATAGTATCTTTTCCTTTAGTATAAAGGGTTCTCTTTTACTTTCTTCTATTTCTTTAATCTTATATTTGGTCTAGTATTTAGATTTCTACTATTTATTAGAAGTTTTAAGCTTAGTTTATTCTCTATTCTTACCAGATTCTTCTTATTTAATTATATTAGTTCTACTAGTCTTACTAGCTTTACTAGTCTTACTAGTAGCTTTCTTACCAGATTTTATTAAATTAGCTTTATTCTTTTTAGCTAAATCCGGTTAAATCGAAACTGAAATTATAATAGAGGCTTATTCTTTAGGCTTATTTCGGAAAGCAGGAAAAGACTTATTACTATAAGCTCTCTTAATTAGAATTCTAGAAGTATTAAAGGTATACTATCTAGCTTTGAGATTATTAGCTAATAGTAGCTTAAATTCTAATTCTTTAAGTTCCGAAACAGTTTCAGTATACTTAAATACCTTAGTAATATCTGATTTAGTAAATATACTAGTATTTTAATATTTCTTATTCTTAATATATTTTAAAATAGCTTTATTAATTAACTAAATAGCTTTATATATTAAAGCTTTTATTTTAAAGAGAAAATATAACTTCTTATAAATATTCTTACTAAGATTATTATAGATATTATTAATATATTAGCTAAAAGCTTTACTATATAATATAATTCTATTCTAACTCTTAATATTAAGATTATTTATTATAGTCTTAATTTTATTAAGCTTCTTTTATTTGCCTTTAGAAATACCTTTAATAATATTCTCGAATTTCCTATTATTAGCTTAGTAGTTCTTTAGCTTTTCTTTAGTCAATTTTAGTCTAGTTCTGTTTCTAATAAAGGTTTTCTATTTTAAGAGCTTATTATATATACTATTTAGCTTATTTAGAATATTCGTATTAAATTCGATAATTATAGCTATCTTTTCTAGTATTAGTAGGCCTTTTATAATTGCTTAAGCTTTTTTAATATTTTGAACTTTAATATTATTAATCTATAGGCTTTTAATAATATTATAGCTTATAAGAACTAACTATTATACTTTACTAATTTAAGGAATCTATTTTTTTTAGCTATTTTATTATTTTTAAAGGTATTATAAAGGTATTATTAATATAATAGTTATTAGTTATAGAGTTAAAGGTTTTCGAAATTATAAGAATTTCTTTTAAATATATTTTAAAATAAAGAATAAATTGGAATAAACTTGAATTATATAAAAGTATTATATATATTTGAGTTTTTCTTTCTTTCTAGTAAGAAAATAAAGCTGAAATAGTAGTATATATAATAGGGAAAGTAGATATAATAATTAGATATATTTAAGGTAATATAATTATAAATTAGAAATAAATATAAAAGATAAAATATAGAATTAGGCTTTTATTATAAAAAAAAATACAAATATATATATCTAAAAAAGTATAATTAAAGAAATAATTAAGGTAAATTAAACTAAATAGTAATAATAGGAAAATAAAAAGATAATATAATATAGATATAGATATAGTAATAGTAGTATAAAGTATTAGAATATAAAAAGAAATAACGAAAATTTTATAATATAAATATATCTTAATTCTTTATTTATTTAAAGATATCTCTATTAATTTAAGAAATAGTATAAAAGAAAGGAAATAATATAGGAAATATATAAAAGATAAAATATATAAATATACTAAAAATATTAAGAAAATATAAAGTAAGTATTAATAGAAAGGAAATTAGAATAATAGAATTAAAAAATAATTTAGAATAAGATATTACTTCTTTTGAAACTAATTTGTATTTCTTCTAAAAGCTAATTATATTTATTTAGTATTTATTTAAGTCGGCTTTATATAGTATAAAACTATTTAGTTAGTTAGAACTTTAAAATATTATTTATATTTATAAAGATAATATTAAATACTTTAGAGATTATAGAAAAAAGAATTATAAGATAGTATAAATAATGTTTATAATACTATTATTAAGTTTGGAATAGTTAATATTAAAGTTAATATAGAATATAGAAAGATTAGGTATTCTGAATTAGTATTAAGAATATAGGAATTATTTAAATAATATTTAATAATAAGAAATAGATTAATAATAAGAATTAGTAAGTTATATTAGCTTTTTAAAGAAGTAATCGGTTTTTAATAACGAAATAATATTATAATTAGAGAATAGGTTCTATATTAAAGAAGTTCTCTATAGAAATAGAAATATATAATATATTAATTAAGCCTTAATATAAATTTTAAAAGTAGCTATAAATATATAGGAGAAAAGATAGATTCTTTAATTCGAGGTAAACTAGATATAAAGTAGGCTTTAAATAGATAGATCTAGTTTATCTAATATCTAAAAGATTTCCAGAATTATATATTATTAAATATTTTTAGAAATATCTATTAAGTTTAATAAGGTTTCTTTTTTCTTTTATAAAGTTTCTAGTTTGCCTATTTTATCTATATATAACTTTTAATTAGAAAGTTTATTTGGATATTATAAAAAAACTTATAATAGTAGTTTAAATTAAAATCAAGATTTATAAATATTATAGTTAAGCTTTAGACTAGTATAAGCTATAAAAATAGTTAGTTAAAAAGGTAAGTAAAGCTTCTAAAAGATTTCTATTCTAGTAAAATATATATAAAAGGCTATATTTCTTCTTTTTTTCTTTTTTTAATTTCAAATATAGTTATTATCTATTACTATAATTTGAAATTAAGAGTTTATAAGATAATTTTTTAATTCTCTATTTATTTTTATATTAAAAAGAATTTTTTATATTCGATTTCTAAGATCTAGTAATAAAATCTTATATTAAAAATACTATCTAGTAATAATAATTAAATAATAATAAGAAATAAATAATAGTAAAGCTTATTTAATTTCTAGAATAGTAATCTAATAATAATATTTTCTAAAAGTTATAAATAATAGTCGGAAGAAAGAAATAAAAGATATATAAAGAATTGAAAATAATAAGCTTTATTTTAGATTAAAAAAAGTCTCTATTATCGGATACTTCTTTCTAGTTTTCTATAAAAGAAATATATTTCGCTTTCTTTAATTCTAGTAATTCTAGAATATATATAATAATACTAATAGCTTTCTCGATTTCCTGAATACTATTTTATTTATAGTATTTTATAACTACTTTCTTTTCTAGATCTATATCTATTTTAAAATATTTATTTATAGATATATACTTATTATTAACTTTATTTTTAGAGAAGTACTAGAATCTATCTCTTTTAATAAACTATTTAAATTTATTTCCGGTATATATCTTTTAGAATATAGTACTATTAAACTCTTTTAATATATAATATTCTTTTAGTTAATCTATATACTTTACTTTATATAGATTAAGCTAGTAGTATAATAACTTTATATTTCTTAACTTATCTTAATTTATTAATTTAATATTATATATAAGAACTAGATTCTTTTTAGAAATAGGCTTTATATAAATCTAGTAAATAATATTAAATTACTTCTTTTCTTCTTAATATTATCTATTTTTCTTTATTCTAGCTTCTTTAATATTTTTATTTCTTATCTATATTTGCTTTATATATATTTCTAGAAGTATTTCTCTATTATAAACTTTATTTTATCTAAATATTCTTTAGATTAGAAAGTATGTTTCTATAAATAGTATAGCTTCTCTATTATAGACTA